>NC_133659.1:244159044-244524365 GCF_037893015.1 Macrotis lagotis
ACAAAGTAATTTGGGAGAGAGGTTATTAACAGTTGAAGAGGATTAGGAAAGGCTTCAAGCATAGGATTGCATCTGATCTGAATCTTAAAGGAAGAGAGAAGCTCTATTAGGCAGTTACAAAGAGGGAGTGAATTATAGGTATGGGCAACAGTTCGGAAATGGAATGTTCCCCAAGTGAGGGACAGAGAGAAGGCCAGTTTAGTGGAATGTCAAAAATGTTGCAAGAGAAGAAATGGCCAATGTAAGATGGGTTGTAGTACTTTAACACTAAACAGAGAAGTTTATATTTTATCAGAGAGGCAATAAGAATCCACTGGAATTGACTTAGTAGGGTAGTTTTATGGTCATATTTGTGCTTAAGGACTATTACTTTGGTAGGAGTCTGTGGGATAGATTTAAGTGGTGAGAGACTTGAAGCAGGGTGTTGCAATAATGTAGGTGAGAAGGGATATGTAGGCCTCACTTAAGATGCTATCTTATAAGAATGGAGAAGATGTGCATTTTACAAATAAAGCAGGCTTAGACAAGTGACTGCCCAAGTCACACAGCTAGTAGAGATCAAAAGTATGAATGATATCATGGGCTTACCTTTTTAGAAGTCCAAGCCTCTTCAAAGTTCAAAGGCTCTTCAACCCACAATCTACCCAGGCAGAAAACATTAGGCAATCATGATAGCCAATGATATTTGTAGGGATATTTCCCCATAACAATTAGTGGTAACTATTGCCCCACCTGACTTTTGAATCTTATATCTGACTTTGAAGCCCAGATACTGTGATGAAAGATTACTGCTTTCCTATTATTTCTCCATTAAATCCCACCCTTACCATAAGGAAATTGATTATTTGTAGTGTCAAGATATTAAACACATTGTGTTAGATGCCTCTCTGTTTAGGCATCTTGACAATATAATTACAACTGACCCAATTACTATGGGGGGGAATAATATTTTTTCCAATGTAAAAATAATTTTTAACATTCATTTTTTATAAGATTTTGAGCTTCAAACTTTTTCTCCTCTCCTTTCTATTCTCCCTACCTAAGATGGCAAGCAATCTAATATATAAGTTACACAGTTCCACATTGGTCATGCTGTAAAAGAAGAAGCAGAACAAAAGGGAAATTCCACAAAAAAACAGAAAAGTGAAAATAGTATGTTTTGATCTACATTCAGACTCTAATAGTTCTTTCTCTGAATGTGGATAGCATTTTCCATCATGAGTCATTTGGAGAATGCTGAGAAGAGCTAAGTCAATCATAGTTTTGTTTTGGTTTTTGCAAGGCAATGGGCTTAAGTGACTTGCCCAAGGTCACACAGCTAGGAAATCATTAAGTGTCTAGGGTCATATTTGAACTCAGGGCCTCCTGACTCCAGGACTGGTGCTCTATAAACTGTGACACCTAGCTGCCCTAAATCAATCACAGTTGATCATCACACAATGCCACAATTATTTTCTATTTCTAATAATGGGAGAGGGCAATAATAATTTCCCCTTACTCTTTCAGTATCTTGGAAAAGATAACTTAAGAATCATTGAACTCCCTGAAAATTAAGATCAAAAATAAAGTTTGGACACTATATTTTAAGAAATTGCACATGAAAATTGCTATATCTTTTAGAACCAGAGGACAGAGTGAAAATAGAAAGAACCTACTAGTGCCCTGAAAAAGAACAAAACCAAAATACCAACCTAGTAATAAAACCAAAATCTAGACCATTCAGGAGTTCAAAGAAAAAAGATAATGCTAACAACCAGGAGCAAGGAATTCAGTACCAAGAAATCAGAATCAGAATCATCCAAACGAATACAATATTCCAAAAAGCAGAAGATAACTAAGAATTACTTAGCCAATAAGACAGTTGGTAATCCTGTAGAGGTGGGAAGATGGACTTTTAAATGGAATAATTTGCAAGAAAATCCAAACTTTCCTAATTAAAGGAACAGAGCTGAGCAGAAACACTGAAATGCAAACCAGGTTAAGATGAATCTAGAAAGGTAAGAATATTTGAAAGTGCTTAAATGATTATGAAATATTTACATTCTAATTGAAAGGAAAAAATCAGTGACCTTTCAGAATCATTAAATGTCTTTAAGTGTCCCAGAAGGAATTAAATAAGAAATAAAAGAGACCACTGTTAGTTTTGTTCTGTGGTAATGATTACAAAAGAGGAAAGAAAAGGCAGAGGGAACAGAATACACTAGAGAAGAATGAGGAAGAACTGAGTGAAATGATGTCTAATAATTGGGGTGCATGAGAAGAATATACACCATGGAGTAAAGGTTAGAGTGAGTATCATGTGATGTTTATCTGAACTGGACAAAGGAAGGCTGAACATATAGTCATGGATACCTACACAAAAAAGAGTTCAGTGTAGGAATACATTGAATTCAACTGGAAAATGATCAGTGATAGAGAAAGGGGTTGAGAAAGGAAAAATCACAAAACAATCTTTAATCTCAGAACTCAAATTGTGAAGGGGGGGGAGAGGGTATTCCAAAGGAAAGAAAGTATTGAGAAGCAGTGATTGGGATCCAGCCAAAAGAAGGAGAGAAGGTTTACATTCCTTCTCTTTCATCACCCTTTTTGTAAAAGGGAAGAGAATATGATAGAGTGAAAACATAATTATCAGTCATAACCATGAGTATAGAAAGGAATAAGCTTAGCCATAAAATAGAAATGGGAAACAGTATAGATTAAAAAGCAGAATCTAAAACTCTGTTGTTTATAAGAAACATACTTGAAAACAAAACTGTCTACTGAGTTAAAATGAAAGTTGGGAAAACATAACCTTCAGGTAAAATTGTTAAAATTAAATGTAGCCATAATGTTCTAAGGAGGCAATCATAAATAGGCAAGCTTAAAAAGGATAAGTAGGAAAATATATTATGTTTAAACACACCAGAGAAACTTACTAAGATGAACAAAAAAGATGTTGAAGACCTTAATAGAACTTTTAAAATAATGGGTATGATAGGTTTCTGGTTAGTAATGAATAAAAAGGAAATGGGAACATTGAATTCTCAACTGTAAATGGCATCTTTGCAAAAATTTGCCATTTAATAAAACATAGAAAGATGATATAGAAAAGCCCAATACTAAATATACTCTTTACTGTCTACAATGCAATAAAAGGACTTCAAATAAAGAATTTAACTTTAAATGGAGATCAAATAATTAGATACTGAAATTTGAAGGTGAAAAACCAAATCATAGACTAGAAAAAACTAGTTAATTTCCTTAAAGAACATGACAACAATGAAAAAACATACAAAGACTTTGGGGATGCAACCAAAGCAGTCATAAGGTAAAACCTGGGCATTTGAGAGTAGAAAGTTTAAAGCAATATCATTAAGCTGATAGAAATAGAAGCTAGTTTAAGAAACACAATAAAACAGAAAAAGTGTGAACTAATCTAATTAAGAAAAAGAGAAAGAAAATCCATATTTCCAATATTTAAAGATATGAAAAAGGAGAATTCATAACAAGTGATGAGAAAATAAAGGATATCATTGGAAATGACTTTGCCCAGTTGCAGGGCAGGGAAAGGAACTGGGCCTATGATGTCTATGCTTTAGAGAACTGCCAGATAAGAAAACTTCTGCAGGTCCCCTCTACTTTTGCAATTTGAAGTTGTAGAAAGTTGCTGGAAGAAGAAAGGAATGAAGGAAGGAAACTAGCATTTATCAAGTTCCTATTATGAGTCAGGGAAGAAGGTAAGAGCTATGATCGTTATCATTTTACAGTTGAGGAAACTGAGACAGGCAGAAATTAAGTAATTTGTTGAGGTTCACTGGACAAGTGTATGAAACTAGAGTAGACAAATTACTTAATTTCTTCCCTGATTCATAGTAGGAACTTGATAAATGCTAGTTTCCTTTCTTCATTCCTAACTAAGTTGTCACTCTAGGCCCAGCACTTTTCTTCTGCACCACCTAATTGTCCAATATGTATACCAATATGTATCAAAGTTGAAACTTTTGACTGCAAGGTTAGTGTATTTATATTCCAACAATAAAAAATGAATTCATATTTACAAAATATAAAATACTCAGATTAATATAAATATAAATAACCCAATTTCACAATAAAAGGAATTAAGCAATAAATTAATTCCAAGGGTGAGAAAAACTCCAAGATCAGGTGGATTTACAAATGAATTCTATTAAAGACTTAATCAGCAAGCAGATACTAAGTATACATCATATACTAGGTACTGGAGATATAAATACAGTATTTAAAAGAATTTCTACTCCCAAAGGAAATTCATGTTAACAATTCAAATATTTCATATTTATATCATGCTATTAACAATTCTAAAATTGCATATAATAAAAAAGAAGGAATTCTACTAAATTCTTAAATCATAAGTATGGTCCTGATAGCTATAACTAGAAGAAAGGAAGCAGAGGAATAAACCTTTAGGGATCAAAATCTCTAGTGAATATAATGCAAAATTTTCATAAAATATTAGAAAAATATTATAGCAGTATATTAAAAATATCATATGGTATGACCAGGAAAAATTTATGGCATGCTTGGTTTAGTATTAGAAAAATTATAGCCATAACAAGTTATAAGAAAAATAATAAAACCATATATTATATCAAAATATGCAGAGATTTTTGATGAAATTTAGTGCCCTATTCTGTTTTTAAAAAATCAAAAAACATAAGAAATATATGGATTTTTTTATTATGATAAACCAATGATTTGAAAATCAAAGAACTGTTATACATAAAGAAGTTAAACCTTTCTAATATCTTTTGTTAAAGTATGAGAAATGCAAGTTATAATATTAATATAAAGCAAAGAGAAAAGAAAATTATTAGTTGTTTTTTACAGAAAGATGATAAGATGCAAGTCCAATAGAACTGAGGGGATCAGGATGTTTCAAACAAATCCCATCTTCACTTCCAATTGCAAGTCCAGGAGAGTTTGACCTCATACAAATCCTTCCATAAGGCAGGAGCTCTGAAGGTTTTTCTCCTCTTCTGTCTGTTTTGCAGATTCTTTATTCAGAGAGACCAAAGGAATGCTCTAGAGACTTGGAGAAATTTATACCTTTTTAATGTACAGCCTTGGTAGTGGGAGGCTACAGGGTCATGTCCATACATAAATTTATCATCATTGCCCAAGTTTGCTTATCAGTTCTCCAAGTTCACATCCACTTGCTTTCATTTCCATGGCACCATTTTCACATGTTTGTCCTGCCTGTCCCACTGTCCCTCCTGGTCTACCCACTGGCTTGGACATTTATAGGGACCTAGAACAAAACTGGTCTCATGCCAAGTCTGAGACTTAAATAAGTATAATCATATAAACAAGGTGTATAATCAACCATGTCTGAACACAAATAAGGACTGTACATCCAGATTTATTGTATAGCCCTTACTAAGTGAATATCCAAACATGAATATTACATTTGGTCAAGCTGGATCACTGTGTCCAAAAGAAATTCATATTCACCTCTGGATCAAATGGCTTACCTTAATTATGATGATCTACTAGGAAAAACCTAGAAATTGAACTAAAGTTAGTTGAAAAAATAATTTTATTAAAGTAGCATGATATAAATAAATCCACAGAAAACACAAATTGTTCTTTTTGTTATCAACAAACTAATCAAAGAGAAAGGAAGAGAAATTCCATTCTATTCCATTAAAAATAATTATAGAATATATAAATTATATGAGTCTATTTACTAATATATATTATATATATAATATATATATATATATATATGCCAATATATGTTATATTGGCTCCTTGTTTCTGTCAATTTGGATCACATTTCTTAATACTTTCCATTGGCCAGAAAAATGTTAATATGTATGCTTATTTACTTAAGGCATGCAATAGAAAGAAAAAGAGAGTGAGAGTAAGAATGTGAGAGAGCATTCCTTATTCTAGAAAGAAAGGAGCTGATTTGAGAACTTGGAGCTGTTAGAGCAAAATGTAAGACTTTGAAAGTTTGGTGGTTGAATTGGGGATTTAGCTACTCTTAGAAATAAATCACAAACTAGTTATAGAAACAAGATACAAAGATGATACTTTGATTTTTAAATTAGGGTTTTCCTTCTTTGTGGTTTGGATTTAAAAGTAAAGCCATTTCCTTGAGGAAGGAGGAAACTGAAAGAAAGACAAGAAAAAAAAGGAATCTCACTAAATTCTTAGATCATAAGTATGGTTTTTAAGGAAGGGAAAAAGGTTTGAAAGAGTATCAGTGGGGGGGCGGAGCCAAGATGGCGACATGAAGGGATCGAGTCTTAGGAGCTCTCTGATAAAAACTCATAAACTAAGGACTCTAACTAAACTTTCGAGAGACAGAACCCACAAAGGGACCCAGTGAGGCAGTTCTCCTACTCAAGATAACCTGGAAAACAGCAGAAAGGCTCTGCTCCCCGGGGCCGGAGGGGTGGCCCGCCAGAGGGGTGGCCCGCCAGAGCCAAAGAACTTCAGCCTCCTGGAGGCAGCCCCAGGGCACTGGGAGCCTCAGCTCACAGCAGTGGGGGAGTCTCCTGGGCTGCACCTCAGGGAGCACCCGCACAAAGTGGAGGAACAGTGGAGGACCTCTGCCAGAGTGAGCACGTGGATCCCAGCCCTCAGGGAACACAGCCAGCAGCCTGGTCTTTCCACAGCCTAGACCGGGAAACAGAAGCAGGTGGAGCCGGTAAGCAGGAGCCCCCAGGGCATGAGCCCATTGAGATGAGGGAGGGGAGTGAAGAGAAACTGCAAGCTCAGTCCTCTGCCCCTGGAACAGGACTCTGGGGCTCTGACCACATTCAGATCCTGATCACAGTCTAGGCTTCCCCATAGAACAGCAGCCCCCCCCCCCCCCCACCTCAGCCCCATGGCACAGGGAGGCACTTATGGTCATTCACAGACCAGGAGGGAGGACAGAACCTCACACACTGAGACCCTTGTGGGAGTGTCCCAAAAGTTCCAGAAGCACCCCTCCAAAACAGGCTTAGGCTGGGAAAATGAACAAACAAAGAAACAAGAGGAAGACCATTGAGAAATATTTTGCAAATGAGCCCAAGAAGGATCAAAATATTCAGTCTGAAGATGAGGAAGCACAAGCTCCTGCATCTAAAGACTCCAAGAAAAACAGAAATTGGGCTCGGGCTATGATAGAGCTCAAAAAAGACTTTGAAAATCAAATGAGGGAGTTAGAAGAAAAACTGGGAAAAGAAAGGAGAGAGATGCAGGAAAAACATGAAAATGAAGTCAGCAGCTTAGTCAAGGAAATCCAAAAAAATGCTGAAGAAAATAGCATGCTAAAAAACAGCTTAGGTCAAATGGATAAAACAGTTCAAAAAGTTATTGAGGAGAAGAATGCATTAAAAAGCAAAATTGGCCAGATGGAAAAAGAGATAAGAAAACTCTCTGAGGAGAATAAATCCTTCAGACAAAGAATAGAATTCAGGGAGATTGATGAATTTACCAGAAATCAGGAATCAATACTTCAAAACCAAAAAAATGAAAAATTAGAAGAAAATGTGAAATATCTCATTGAAAAAAACAACTGATATGGAAAACAGACTTAGGAAAGATAATTTAAAAATTATTGGAATACCTGAAAGTCATGATCAGGAAAAGAGCCTTGACATCATTTTCAAAGAATTACTACAGGAAAATTGCCCTGATATTCTAGAAGCAGAGGGCAAAATAGAAATGGAGAGAATCCACTGATCCCCCAGAAAAAGAGATCCCAAAAAACCAACCCCCAGGAATATTATAGCCAAGTCCCAGAACTCCCAATTCAAAGAGAAAATATTACAAGCAGCCAGAAGGACACAGTTCAAATATCATGGAGCTGCAGTCAGGATCACACAGGACTTAGCAGCAGCTACACTGGAAGCTCATAGGGCTTGGAATACAATATACCGGAAGGCAAAAGAGCTTAGAATGCAGCCAAGAATGAACTACCCAGCAGGGCTGAATGTCCTCTTCCAGGGAAAAAGATGGACTTTCAATGAACCAGGGGAATTTCAAAGGTTCCTTTTGGAATGGCCAGAGCTGAACAGAAGGTTTGATCTTCAGATATAGGACTCAGGTGAAGCATGGAGATTGGAGGAGAGGGGGGGAATATGAGGGACTTAATGAGGATGAACTGCATGTATAGAAAAATGATACTGATAATATTCATATGAACCATCTCAGTTAATAGAGCAGGTAGAGGGAGCTTTTATAGTTGAAGCACAGGAGAAAGCTGAATTCGAAGATAAAATATGGTGGAAAAATGGAGTCAATAAGAAAAAAAGGGAAATGGAATGGGAGAAAGAAAAAGGAGAGGGGGAATAGTCCAAGCTTTCACATAATAAGATTTTTTTTTATTACAATGAGCTATTGCAATGATATGGAAGAGGGGAGGCAAGGGGGAATGAGGGAACCTTTGCTCTCATCAGAGATGGCTAGGAGAGGAAACAGCAAATATATTCAATGGGGTATAGACATCTGGAGTAAGAAGGAGGGGGGAGCAGGGGAAGGGGTGGGGATGTGAATAAAGGAGGAGAGGATGGACCATGGGGGGACAGTGGTCAGATATAACACATTTTCTTTTTTTACTTCTTGCAAGGGGCTGAGATTGGATGGTCTGCCCAGGACCATAGGGCCAGGTGGATTCTGGGCCTAAGGGGTGGTATGGGGACTCAGGGCTTCTTGGTCCCAGGACCAGGGATATGTCTGCAGCGCCACTCAGCAACCCTACAGCAGAGTCAGAGTGAAAGGAGAGAGAAAATATAGTACATGGTAGTGGAGAAATAAGAAAGGAGGGAGTTGTGATCAGCAATGGCAATGTTGGAAAAATATGGAAGTAACTTTTGTGATGGACTTATCATAAAGAATGTGATCCACTCAGGACAGAGTTGATGGTGTTGGAACAAAGACTGAAACACATTTTTTGTTATTATTATTTGGGGGAGGGTGCAGGGCAAGTGGGGCTGGGTGGCCTGCCTGGGGCCACATAGCAGGGTGATCATTGGGTGTCTGGGGCCAGATTCGGACCCAGATGCTCCTGGCTCAAGGGCCAATGCTCTGTCTGCCACCCAGCCACCCCTACTATTATTACTATTTTATTTTATTTTGGGTCTTTCTTTTTCTTCTTTTTGGTTTTTGCAGGGCAGTGGGGATCAGGTGGCTTGCATGTCACATGGCTGTGTGATTATTGAGTTTATGAGCCTGAATGTGGACTCGGGTGCTCGTGGCTCCAGGGCTGGTGCTTCGTCCATTGCACCACCTGGCCATACCTACAATTATTACTGTTATTTTTTTAATTTTAATTTTTTTCTCCCTCCTTTACTTTTTTGCCCAAGCAAGTCTATCTATATTCATGGGGGAGGGGTATTTTGTTTACTTGTAAACAAGTATATTTTATTAATGTAAAGAACATTTGTACAAAATGAGAAGAAAAAATAAATTTAAAAAAAGAAAAAAAAGAATTCAGGAAGAAGAAGCTCCTACCAGCCCCCCCCCCCAAAAAAAAGAGTATCTGTGATTGAGTGGGATAGTGAATTGACTAAGGAGGTATGGAAGAATTGCCTTGCTGCAGTTAAGGTTACATAACTTCAATTAGTGATAAACTTCAATGTTAGTTTACTGATCATGCCATCCCTCTGGATACCCTTTTCTCCTCTTTCTGTTCCCTTCCATTTTCTCTGTTGAATTGTATTTCCACATTGTGTGTGTGTGTGTGTGTGTGTGTGTGTGTGTGTGTGTGTGTGTGTGTGTGTTCTGCTTTTTTTAGGTTCAGTTGAAAGTATTCATCTAGATTGATTGGGGCAGGGGTACCATCTACATTGATTGTAACTTGGTTTTGCCTTTCTTCATTAGTTCATATAAACATTTGTTTCACCTTTTTCATGGACAAACTAGAAAAGACAATATGTTTGTAAAGTTTTTATAGTACTTTACTAAAATCTCACTCAGATACTTTGTCACTGGTTGAAGATCATCATGGGGGTTTTCAAAAGTTTGAATAACAAGATTCTGACCCTTTTAGGGAAGGTTTCAGGTATCCTCTAGCAGTGAACCATGCAGCTGTCATCTGAGGACCATTCTACACGTATTGAGAGTCTTCACCAATAGTAGGTAATAGATTGTGTGTGTGAGAGTGTTGGTAACATCAAAGTCATTAAGACATCTAAGATGTGAAAGTAGAATTTCTGTGCTCTTTAGTGCAAAGAATGTCTACACACCCATGAAGTAATGGTTCCTTGAAATATGTGAATATCTGTGAGAATGAGATCAGAATAATAATTTACATATTAAATATCTTACTCATAATGGTCTCTAACATCTTACATTACTGTCAGATTTAATGTTCTTTCCTTGTTTTTCTCCAAAGAAATAAGATCCAATTTAACAATCAGTAATGCAAGTAGTTAGTGGTCAAAAAGATCGTGTAACTAAAATAAACAAAAGCTACTCCCCTGGACCTTTTAAAAAAAACTTGATGATGATGATTTTGCTATTGGCTCCTTTTTTTATCTCTTGAACTTCTGGGTGCCTCTACTATTATTCTACTCAATTGTAGTTGTGAGAGTATCTTGTTTGGTGGAACAGAATTATTTTCTCCCTCGTTCTTTTTCTAAAATGTGGTGGTGATGAGTTTGATATGACTTTGTTAGGTAAATTATTTGGGATAAATGAAATGGTAGACCTTTATAATTTTGCTGTATTGGGTTTGTTAGCAATTGTCACAAATTACTCATTTAAAATTCCGTTTATTTACTTCAAAGAATCACAGGATCCCCTCTTAATTCCTAGAGAGAACCCAGAAGGGCACGGGGGAGGGTGGTGTACTCTTCTGTTTCCCCCAAACGCGGGGAGATTTGCAGAACACGTCCGGTCTTTGTGGTTAACGTGGCGTGGGTGCGGTGGTTTCTTACTGGTCTAGTGCCACCTCCCACCACGCCTTTGAGAGTGAGCAGGGCTGCAGCTCCGCAAAGCGCCCGGGAGGTTCGGCGTCTCAGCCTCCTCCCTCTAGTTGGGTAGTGGAACAGGGCTTCTGCCGTGCCCACCCACCTGCCCGGCTCCCTCGGTGGCCAAGCCAAACCTTGCTTTGCGTCCAGGGATCTGGGGATCTCCGGTCAGAGGGGCTCCTGATCACTGCCAAGTCCAAGAGAAACCTGAGTCACTGAAGGCACCAAAGCCCGGGTCTGGGACAGTGACCTGTGTCTCCCGGGGTCCTGAGCAACCCGGGCCTTCCCTGCTTCGATCCAAAGATTGAGATTTATAAAAACTGAAAGGAATTGTGGAAGAATAATCCAGTGCAAATACCCTCCTTTTACAGATGAGGAAACAGACCAGGGACGTTAAATCTCCAATTAAGGGAATTTTCACCTATTATATAATTTAACTCCCATCCCTCTTTTAATTTTATTTTTTTTAAGTTTTAAAAAGAATTCATTTCCTTTTAAAATATTTTATTCATGATTAATATTGTTAGAGTTTCCTTATCTTCAGTGGCTTGATGTTCATAATTTCTTGGCAGTATTTGTATCACTATTTACAGAAATGAATGAATCAGCAGACACATTGTAACTGAGTAGAATGGAACCTTAGTGTTCTTCAGGCCTATGGCAACCCCCTGGGACACTGAGACTCCACAAGACCACGAGACAATTTTAAAAGTGAAAATTGAGGATGAGGGTTACAATTTCAGGCAAGATTCCACTCTGCCCATGAAGGATCTTAATACTAGAGAATGTTTCTGGCAGTGCTTCCGCCAGTTTTACTACCAAGAGACTTCTGGGCCTCAAGAGTCTCTGAGCAGACTCCAGGAGCTCTGCCACCAGTGGTTAAGACCAGAGATACACACGAAGGAACAGATCTTGGAACTTCCGGTACTAGAGCAATTTCTAACCATTCTGCCTGAGGAGCTTCAGACCTGGGTGCAGGAACATCATACACAGAGTGGAGAGGAGGCAGTGACTGTGTTGGAGGATTTGGAGAGCGAGTTTGATGAGCCTAAACAGCAGTGGGGTAAACAGCAGGGGAGGGGGGAGTGGGGGAAGTAGGAGAGTTTTTCTTTTTTGCCTCATATCTGTATTCTATTAAGTACCTCCCATCAAAAGATATTCATACACTTTCCTGTATCTAAAATATATACTAGATATATTGTGGCAAATTACTGACCTGAACTGCTCCTTCCTTCTCCATGTTTTTCTTTGTAAACTGAATAGGACTATTTGCTGCCCTTGCTTTTCATTTTAGAAGTAAATGTGTTTATCTTGGGGAAAAGATGTGAAACAGGGAGGAATGGTGTTCATGATCCCTCAATGTAGAAATTCAAATGACATAAAAGGGTCAAGGTCCTATTTTTGAATTGCCCCTGCAACTCTTCTTTCTGAGCAGGAGAACCAGTTACCATTGGAGAAATGAGAAAGGGAAGCATAGGTGAGTAGAGAGGGTGGAATGGGAGGAGTTTCATGCTTACCAGTACTTCTCCTAGGACCATTCCAAACTATTTCTTTACTCTGCCTCTGTCTCATGTGATTAGCAAATATTACCAAGACAATAGTCCACAAAACCCTAGGACTGGAGGACCTTAGAAATCTCTTGAGTATAGCTCTTGAGAACTGGCTGTAGAAAGCCAGGATATGCAACTCCTTATCTAAGTGCTGTTTCTGCCTCACTGTAGATCTTTTCTTGTTTTCTTGTCTCTCCCTGAGAATTGACAAATGATGGCACAAAATTTTGATCTTCATGCCCTTTCACTTCATAAAAGTATTCATTCTTTGGTTAGCACCGTGGAAGATATAAGTATGATGTAAACTCCTAGAGGGGCTTTATATCTCTAGTGCCCAGAACAATGACTTTATTAATATTCATAAAAATGAAATGAGGGACAATCTAATTTGAAGGATGAAACATGAAAATTAACAGACCAAGGTAACATACAATCAATGCCAGCTAATACAGACAATTTGTGCTGAAGAAATTCAAAACAAATGTTTAATGTGTCTGGAATAGGGCTATTACTAGAGGAGGAGGGCCCTTTTTTAAGGCAAGGGGGTTAAATAACTTGCCCAAAGTCACACAGCTAGACAATTATTAAGTGTCTGAGGCCTATTTTTGAACTCAGGTCCTCCTGACTGCAGAACCCATGCTCTATCCATTGTGCCACCTTCAAGATATATGTAACTAGAGGAATCATTCTAGCTGGGGGGGTGGAACACACACTATATTCAGACAGCAGTAATTAGAATGATTTGCTTGAATGTAAGTGTAGTGATAGGACATATGGGTAGATAGATGACCTTAGGATAGGTTGTAGAAGGTCTTGGATTTAACCTGTATCCAGTGGGTCAATGATTCCCAATAGATGGCTTTGAATCCAACTCTTCATCCACTATGTCACACTGTCATTCCTAAAAGAGAAATTTACCTGTTTTTTAAAAATGTAGTATTCAGGATGTAGGTGATTAATTTGGGTCAAGAAGTCTCCCACTACCTCACAAATCACATAGTTGTGGGGAACTTTCTCCCCAGTGGCAGACTTTGATTATATTTATGCTTGATATAAGGGAAATATGAATTAATGTTGAAGGCAGATGACATCTAAAAGAAATCAATTTTAATGGTGTAGATGTTAAGAGTGGGAAGGAAGGAAGAGAATACATCTCTAGGTGTCAGCAATTCTGGTTTCAAACTTTCCCTACCAGCTTTCCTAGTCTGGACCTGGTATAAGGGAAAGCTGCCCTCCCTAGCCATTATGTGGGCATTATTCTGGTTCTCATTCATGTAGTTTCAACAAACATTTAGTGCGTATTACATCTAAGGTGAAGCTAGAGCACTGAGAGAGATACATAGATGTCTAAGACACTGACCCTGTCTTTAAGCAGATAATAATCTAATCACTTGCTTGCTTACTTACTATCTAGAGAAAGGTAGTGAAAAGGGGTAGAGAGAGAATTGATTACTCTCCAGTTTCACTTCCAGTTTGTACATGACCTAGAAAAACCTGTGACATAATCCCAGCTCCTTCCTGAGTTTAGCCCAGAGGTTGCCTCAATCTTTCCATGATTCTTTTATATATTTTCAATGACTGTAATTTAGATTGTAATCTTAGGTTGGGAACCAAGTCTAAAAACAATGAGGAACCACTGATTTTTTTTTAAGCAATGGAATGACCTAAAAAAATTTAGGAAATTAATTTCATAGTATCTTGCAAAATTAATTGTTGACTATTAGTAGGAACATCAAGTATAAGACTATTGGAGGAATCCTTTTATGAATTGATAAACACCTAAAATGGGTTGGTGGCAATAGGGAGAGAGACACAAGGAGTCATACAAGGGACATTCTGAGTGAAGAAATAGGACTTGATAAATTGTTATTTATATGGATGACTTCAAATCTTTTTTTAAGATTTTATTTATTTTGAGTTTTACAATTTTTCCCCTAATCTTACTTCCCTCCTCCCACCCACAACAGAAGGCAATTTGCTAGTCTTTACATTGTTTCTTTGGTATACATTGATCCAAATTGTATTAGATGAGGGAGAAATCATATCCTTAAGAAAGAAACAAAGTATAAGAGATAGCAAAATCAGACAATAAGATATCAGTTTTTTTCCCCCTAAATTAAAGGTAATAGTCCTTGGTCTTTGTTCAAACTCCACAGTTCTTTCTCTGGAAACAGATGGTATTCTCTATTGCAGACAGCCCCAAATTGTCCCTGATTGTTGCACTGATGGAATGAGCAAGTCCATCAAGGTTGATCATCACCTCCATGTTGCTGTTAAGGGTGTACAGTGATTTTCTGGTTCTGCTCATCTCACTTAGCATCAGTTCATGCAAATCCCTCCAGGCTTCCCTGAATTCCCATCCCTCCTGTTTTCTAATAGAACAATAGTGTTCCATCACACACCTATACCACAGTTTGGTAAGCCATTCCCCAATTGAAGGACATTTATTTGATTTCCAATTCTTGGCCACCACAAACAGGGCTGCTATGAATATTTTTGTACAAGTGATGTTTTTACTCCTTTTCATCATCTCTTCAGGGTATAGACCCAGTGGTGGTATTGCTGGATCAAAGGGTATGCACATTTTTGTTGCCCTTTGGGCGTAGTTCCAAATTTCTCTCCAAAAAGGCTGAATGAGTTCACAGCTCCACCAACAATGTAATAGTGTTCCAGATTTCCCACAACCCTTCCAACAATGATCATTATCCTTTCTGGTCATATTAGCCAGTCTGAGAGGAGTGAGGTGGTACTTCCGAGAAGCTTTAATTTGCATTTCTCTAATAAGTAATGATTTAGAGCAATTTTTCATATGACTATGGATTGCTTTGATCTCCTCATCTGTAAATTGCCTTTGCATATCCTTTGACATTTGTCAGTTGGGGAATGGCTTTTTTTTAAATTTGACTCAATTCTCTGTATATTTTAGAAATGAGTCCTTTGCCAGAAACATTAGTTGTAAAGATTGTTTCCCAGTTTACTACATTTCTTTTGATCTTGTTTACAGTGGTTTTGTCTGTGCAAAAGCTTTTTAATTTAATGTAATTGAAATAATCTAGTTTGTTTTTAGTGATGTTCTCCATCTCTCCCTTAGAAATCTTTTTTTTAATCTGACAGAATTAAGTAACTTTCCCAGGACTACATAGCTCATAAGTGTCTGAGAACAGATTTGAGCTCAAATTCTCCTGACTCTATTGTCAGTGCTATGTCAATTGAACTACAAACCTGCCCTGATGACATCAAATAGAGATGTCAGTAGGGAAAGATGATGGTTTAGGCATATTGGTAATGTCAATGAAATAGCCAGGGTTTGCCCAGTGGAATTCACAGCAAATCTTCTAGTCACTTTTCATGAAATTAGTATGTCTCACTTCTCTAAATATTAGAAGGAAGACAGGTGGTATATTAAATAGAGTGTCAAACTTGTTGTCAGGAAGACCTGAGTCCAAATCCAGCCTCAGACACTTACTAGTTGTAATCTGGGTGTGTGGAATAAGAATCCACTTCCTCTGAGCAAAAAGGAAAGTTTATTTTGGCTTTTCTTGAGAAAAAGGCATACTCTAAGTTCCACAAAGGTAGTGAAGATCAAGGTGCTGCCCAGAGGTGACAGTTAAGCAAGATTATATGGCCTAGCACGATTCCCCACTTCCTAACTCCCTCTCTTTCAACCAGAAACAAAGAGAAGAATAAAAGATGTTCATAAAATATCACCTCACCATCCAGATGGTGAAGGGCATAGAAGATTTCTAATGACCTTCTGTTAAATTAATTAATGTCTGAGTATGCAAGGTCTTCTTAGTTTAGCACTTACCAAACAAGAGAAGACAGGCTACTGTTCTCACAGTCCATTATCAAATAGGTGACTAAGACTGTAAGGTCTCTTTTCTGGAAGTATTCCACTATTTCCCTCCCTAACAGAATCAATTCAAGGTCTTTCTGGAAATAGTCTCCTGTTTCGTTCCCCAGCAGAATCGGGAGGGTGTCTGACTAGGAATGCAAGGCCTCTCTCCCTCTTCTAAGAATAGTCTAAGGGTAATAGTCTGTCTTTGTTTTAATGATTTTTAACCCTGAGAGGGCTTCACTAGGAATGTTAACTCTTAAGAGGGAATATTCCACTCATGGGAAAATAACTTCCCATCCTCAGTTTATTTATCCATAAAATGGAGGTATTACTAGCACCTACTTTATAAGGTTGTTAGGAGAATTAAATTAGATATTTGTAAACTGTTTTATAAACCTTAAAGCAGTATATAAGAGTTAGCAATTATTATAATAATACATGTGTGAAATGACATTTTTCCTAAGAAATTCTGCCAGATTGGATGATAGACTCAGTCAGCAGAAGGTGAGTAGTGAAAGAAAGGGGGGAAAAAAAGAGAGTAGCAGGGACAAATATTATTTTTTTCCTAAGATAAGACATGTTTAAAGTCATGAAAAGGAAAAGAGATAATATATAATTAAGGTATTAAGGTCCAAAAGAAGCAAATACAATGAAATTGGTGAGAGGGAAGAAAATTGGGCTATAAAGAGAAAAATACTTTTGAAGTAGAGAGAATGGAAGATGTGAGACCTTGTGGTTCATGCCCTATAGCTGGAAGACTCAGGGATCACTTATTTCTACTCCCCTCATTTTACAGATGTGGGAATGAGGATAGAAGTTAAATGACTTGACCAAGATCACATAGTAGTAAGTGTCAGAGGTAGGATTTGAACCCAGATCTTCTGATTCCAGAACTAGTGATACCTTAAGTATAAGGGACACAGTCATCTCCTAGGAATGATAAGGTGGATGTGCATTTGGAAATTTAAGAGAAAGTTTGGAGCAACTGTTGTGTGGAGTGTTCTAGAGAAATTCTCTCCTTTAACTCTCCTCCCTCTTACTCCTTACTTTTTTCTCTCCATATCCTCCCTTTTCCTCTTCTCTTTTCTCAGCTTCTTTCCATCTTTTCATTCTTCTCTCCCCTTTTCCCTTTTCTGTTCTATTTTCCTCATTTTATATTTTCTCAATTGCTTCTCCTCTCTGTTCTTAATTCCTTTTACCCTCTTCTTCTTCTCTATTTGAAATATATTCAAACCCAAAGAAGTGCTTTTCCCTCCTCTCCATCCTCAGCATGCCCCTACCAAATTTTGTGAAGGAGAAATAGAATTTCACTGAAGTGCTATAAAATTAAACATTTTGAAAAGCACTAGGATCAGTAACAAAAGGAGCATTCAGTTATAGGCTGCATTTGACCTGAATGAGATCATAGGTTCCTAAATCTTTTTACTCTTTGACTTTTGGGATTGAAAGAAATATTTAATATTCACAATTGCAGGATTTCAGATTTGAAAGGGCTCAGAGGCAAATGGGTTTCAACCTGTTCCTAAACAAGACATTTTGATTCAGCATGTACAAAAGATCATCATGTAGCTTTTGTTTGAAGACCTTAAATGCAGAGAATCCATACTTCCTAAGTTCACCCATTCTACTCAAAGATGGGGCTAATTATTAAAGAATAAATCTGCCTCTTAACCACTTCCTCTCATTGATCTTAATTTTGCCCTCTGGGATAAAGCATAACAAGTTCAATACTTTTCCTATCTTCCCATGTTTCAATTACTTGAAATCAATACTCATACAGCTTATCATTCTCCTGGTCTAAATCCCCTGTTCCTTCAATTGATCCCCATATGTCATGAACTTGAAGCCCTTGGTTATTTTGGCTTTCTTCCTCTGGATGTTCTTCAACAAGTATTTATTGCTTGTTCTCTTTAAGGTTCAATGCAAGGCACTATGGGGAGTACAAAGATGATTAAGGTGTGATCTCTGATGTTAAGGATTTTAAAGCTAATAGGGTAATAAGATATGTATGCAAATTGTAATACAACTCAGAATCTGATGAGCGTTGTATTACAAATAAAATACTATAAAAACACAGAAGAGAGGGGAGTAGCTATTGTCAGGGAAACCTTTGTGAAGGAGGTGATTTTGCACTTATTCTTGAAAATTAGTCAGATTCTGATGGAGGTCACAGGGAAGGAAATGGTATGGGGGAAAAAAAAGATGAGAAAGTCAAAGCATTGTTTTAGATAAAGTGAAATTGTTACTTCTTGTTCCCAGGAACAAGAATATCTCACAAACAACTAAATTTAATTGTCCCTAGGACTCAGGATGTATACTTGGACAGGAAATGTCTTTGAGGGAGGTAGCAACCCTAGAAAAAACACAACATTTGAGTGTCTCCCTCTGGCCTGTGGCAGTCTAGTTCAAGTGTGAATCAACAGAGCTCCAAACTCTGTGTGAGAAAGGTGAGGAGATTTATATTTATTTACTTAGATACATATTTTCTCTACTCTCTTTCCCCTAGTGGAACATAAGCTCTTAAAATTCAAGGATTGTCTTTGAGCCCGTATTACCTGTCACAGTGGATATAACACATGGTAGGCACTTAATAAATGCTTATTGAACAGAGGGATAATTTATCTGTGGAGAACAGTGAGAAGAGAGTTACCCAGAAATGCTCCCTTTCTTATTATGCTAACAAAGTCTTCATTTTTCTCAGATCCCAGTCTTACTGTGCATGTATTCATCCTTCTCTTCATCCATCACAATCTAATGTAGTACTTAAGATTTGGAGTTCTTAGATATTATCTAGTCCACTTTAAGTCCATTTTAAAGATAAGAAAATAGATCCCAGGGAAATCAAATGATTTCCCTAAGGTCACAAATAACAGAACTCTGATTTGAATCCAGGTTCTGTGGCTCCAAATATAGTGTCCTTTCATCTTCCCCCTCCTTTACATTCAGAATTTCCCCAGGTTCTGCTACATTTTATCACATAGATAAGCCATTTCCTAGCTTTTTGCCCATTAATTTCAGTGCTCCTACCTTCTATTCAATCAAGTTGTCAGTATCAGATCATAACCATCGTCATCTGCCTCTGACTTTGTCCTCCAAAGACTTTTCTTTATTTAACTATTTTTTTTGGTTTGATGGGTTGTAGAATGGAAAAAGCACTGGATATGGAGTTCAAATTTTAGTGCTGTTGCTTAATACCTTTGTGAACTGGGCAAATCACTGAAATCTGAGCCTCAGTTTCTTCATCTGTAAAACAAGGAGCAGACTTGATACTGAAGTCCTTCCAGTCCTAAATATATGATTCCATTGCTTCAGATGTTTCCTCTGTATTATTTTGTGTCCTTCCTTATTTCATGTATGACTGGTAATTGTTTACCCTTCCAAGTCACATTTTCCTTGTACACAGTATTCATAGCTTCCTCTGAAGAGCCAATACTAAGTAAGTAAGATGGGAGAATATATGAAAGTCTCCCTAATTATATGTGTATTTTATCAGTAGAAAATGAAAATAGAATGAGTTTGACTAGAGTGGGGATCATACATTCATTCCGCCCTTCCTTTGACCTTTCACCTTTCTGCCTAGAAAGTTTCCATGTTATAGTATAGACAGAGTCACTTGCCATTCCTTCATTTTAAACCACCATCCTTATTAAAGTTCCCTTTCTGGTACCTTCAATTCACTTTTCATGTAAATGATTATTGTTGCAAGCCATAGATTTCTGATTTATGTTTGTTGCATTAAGACCTGCACTGGCAAAAGTTCCCTTATTCAGTACTTCAATGAATTCAAAATCTAGCTCCTATTCCTAGTCTATCCTATATTATTCCTCCCTTGCAGTTTATTGTTTCCCAGCATGGGGAGAAATGTCATTAACCCCCTTTTTTATAGTTTCAGATGAAACCAGAAGTGAGCATGGAAAATTGACTTCAAAAATGGAAAACCTTGAAGAAATGGAAACAATTAGGGACATAGCTGACAAACTTAATAAAAGAATTCCTATAGGTCCTGAGTAAGACAAAACCCATGAACAGCAGGAAGGAAAAGAAGATTCCTGTGGATATCCTCCAGAGGATAAACAGTCTATGTGTGATGAAAATGGAATAAACTTCACTAAGAGCCCAAGTGTTATTGAAAATAAGAGAATATATTCTGAGGAGAAACCTTATGAGTGTGATGAGTGTGGTAGAACCTTTAGTCAGAATTCTCAGCTTATGGAACATCAAAGAATCCATACTGGAGACAGACCCTACAAATGTGAAGAACGTGGAAAAACTTTTCGTGGGAGACCTGTACTTATTTGACATAAGATAATCCATACTGGGGAGAAACCCTATAAATGTAATGAGTGTGGGAAAGCTTTTGGTCGATGGTCAGTCCTTAATCAACATCAGAGACTTCATACTGGAGAGAAACATTATCATTGTAATGAATGTGGGAAAGCCTTCAGTCAAAAGGCAGGTCTTTTTCATCACCTCAAAATTCACATTAGAAACAAACTCCATCAGTGTAGTCAGTGTAATAAAAGTTTTAATCGCCGTTCAATCCTTGTTCAATATCAGGGAGTACATACTGGGGAGAAAGCCTATGAGTTCAGTGAGTGTGGAAAAGCCTTTGTTTATAGTTCATCCCTTGTTTCACATCAAGAAATCCACCACAAAGAAAAATGTTATCAATGTAATGAATGTGAGAAAGCCTTCATTCAAAGGATAAGCCTTATAGAGCATCAACGAATTCTCACAAGAGAAAGACCCTATAAATGTGATCAGTGTGAGAAAGCTTTTACTCAGAAATCAGTTCTTACTGAACATCAAAGAATCCACACTGGGGAAAGACCTTATAAATGTAATGAGTGTGGAAATGCTTTTTGTGGGATCACTAGTCTTACTCAACACCAGAGAATACATACTGGGGAAAAGCCCTATCAATGTGATGAGTGTGGGAAAGCCTTCTGACAGACGTTAGACCTAAGTAAACATCAGAGAATCCACATTAGAAGTGGTTCATTTAAATGAAAGAAATGTGGGAAGACTCAGTCATAACTCAACTCTTACCCAACAGCAGTCTCTCCACAATGTAGAAAAATCTGTCTCTTTATATTGACCACAGGAACATTTTGTCAAAGTTTAGCATTAGGGCAGTTACATTGGAGTGGTTCCCAAAATAATTTGGGGTAAAGTTTCATTCATCATTCTTACAAACAATAAATATTTAGTAATAGGTGCTTTGTGGATCAAGAATGAGATATGATCCATTGTCCTTGAGGATCTTACAGTCTCCTTGAACAGCTAAAACACATAACTAAATAAGAGTTTCGAAGTTCTTTTAATGGTATGAGTAGGAAAAATAAGTGGAATGGGAATTTGGAAAATGGAAAAAACATTATGGTTGGATCAGCAGTGACTTTATAGAGGAGGTTGGGCTTGAAATGGAATTGAAGGGAGAACTACTATGCATGGGGAAATTATATGAACTGAAGTGAAGAAATAGGATGTACAGAGAGTATTTGGGGATTACAAGTTTACCAGTCTAATAGAAACAGAAGAAGAGATTTGCTTTGGGCTGCAATTTCCCTCAGATTAGATTTAATTGTAATGGGATAGAATAGACTATTTGGAAGTACTGATAAGTGGTTTGGTGTTTTCCCAGTTTGCTTGGAAGAATTAGACTAATATGATTACCATACTAGATTCTGTGATGCTATCATTTTTAATGGTACCCTAATCAGTACAGAATAAAATCTAAATTCCTTTGCCTGGCATTCAAAACTCTCCACAACCTTAAATTATGGTTAACCTAAATTATGGTTAATTCTAATCTGTAGGAAGATGTACCCCAAGGCATATCTCCTGAGTAAATGATCTGTGGAGGTGGAGAGGGGAAGACGTTAGAGTTATCCCTTCCATATCTTGATTTTTCCTGATCATTGTTTCAGTATATCATGGATTGGTATAAGAAATTAAATAGGAAATTTTGGGGAGTTTTGTGGAAGCCATGGATAATGCACATAGGCTAGCACATGACACAGAAAAAGTTTAAAAACCCAGAAATGCATGAAATATATATATATATGATATTATATAATATCAATATATTTTACCTTTTAATATCATAAATATATCCAACTTTTACAATAAGGAACTGCAAACACCCCATTAAAAATGAAAACCTTGAGACTTCTTTGGTATGAAGGGAGAGTCAAAAAGTTTTACATTGATTTTCCAGATTGTGGGGGACACTATGGTCTTAATCCCCTCAGGGTGGAAAGGATAACTACTCTCTTTTTCCTATTTTTCTTAAAAGTGCTATTCAAATTTAAAGCAGTATATAAATGTTATTTATTTCTTCTTGAAGTCATTACCCTATTCCTTAATCATCTAAATACTGCTGTTGAATTGTGCTTTGTAAACTTTTAAAAAAATTCTTAAATTTTATTTTTCCCAATTACATATAAAATTTTTTTAACATTATTTTTTAAAATTTTGAATTCCAAATTTTTTCTTCCCTTACTCTTAAGAAGGCAAGTAATTTGATATAGATTATAGATATACAGTCATGCAAAACATTTCTATATTAATCATATTGCAAAAGAAAACAAAAAACACAAGAAAAATAAAGTAAAAAAGTATATTTTGATCTTTTGAATGTTTTTACATTGCTAGGGTCACTTCAGAATGCAAGATCTGGTGATTTTTGAGATTTGATCCTGCTGATGCTATACCACAATTTAAATTACTGCTGATACTAGACCAAAACAGGATAAATGTGTAGGCTATTAATACCGACTTTGATGAAACATTGGTGAGAAATATCAATAAGCAATTAATTATTCATGCCACAAACAAATGCCGAGGAGTTCCTGACAAACATATTTCTTACATACAAATGAATTTTTAAAAAGTCCATTCCGCTGCAGCCACTGGAGATTTGTCTCCCTTCTGTTATTCTCATGACACAGATTAATATTGCCTGCATCCTCCTTATTCTTCATAATCTCAAACTCCATTGCTCAACTTTCTTTGCTTTTTTTTCTCCCAGTCTACCTCACTTCCTTGATAAAGTCTTCATCTCCCATTCCTACCAACACAGAATCACTATGTATGAAAGCATACTAAACCTAACCCACACCTATCCCTTCCCTTCTTTAAGAAATATTAAGTCATATGGGGTAGCTCAATGGCACAGTGGATAGAGCACTGGCCCTGGAGTCAGGAGGACCTGAGTTCAAATCCAACTTCATACTTAATAATTGCCTAGCTGTGCAACCTTGGGCAAGTCACTTAACTCCATTTCCTTAAATAAATTTTTTAAAAAAGAAAAAGAAATATCAAGTCGGAGTCCTAGTCTGAAATACTTTTGTAACATCCTTATCAGAAATCTAATCAGTTTCTAAAGGGAAATTACCTCAAAGTTTTGGGAGAAATTCTGATTTCCCTATGGACGATGGATGCTGGGTGACTGAGCAAGGCTAAGATCTTTTTAGATTAATCCAGTCATAAGCAGTACCTTTTTTTCTCTACTTTTGACTAGATTGAACAGATTTAGGAAAATGGATTCTTTAGGATGTGCTGAAGTTGTTACTTTTGTGCTGTATGGGGTATTAAAAATAATCTAAATTTCATAATTCTTGTTTTAATCTTGACTGGGGAATTTTGTTTCCAGTTCTTGACTCCTATAATTTATTAGTAGAATATGACAGGTCAGAGAGATTTTCAAAAGAAGAAGCTTTTGGATTTTTTTAAGCAAAGACACTAAGCAAAGATGATTAATAAATTTTTTTTTACAAACTTTGCCAAATTAAATAGTATTGAGATTTTCTTCTACAGTTAAATGGTGTCTTTTAGACTCAGATTTAAGCATCTGTTAAGAGTTAGCAGACAGAATAGCCCTACTTTGGAAGACTTCCTCTGTCAACTAAGTAGAAATGAAGGATAGTCCTTTGTAAGATTATTTTTCACAATCTACCTGTCTAATCTTACTTCAATCCTCAAGTAGCCTCAAAAAGTCTGTGACTGATTGATTTAAAGAATCAAAAATGTTAAACATACTAAACACATTAAACTGTTTGCTAAGAGGTATTTGTGTTTCTGTTTATGCTGTTTTATATGATTTATTGTAAACTTAAGTCATTCAAGGTTTGTTTAGCACATGTAGACTTGTTTTATATTTAGATATGGTAGATAAATTATGGATTTAAGATGAACTAGAGAAAGAGCTGAAAAAGCCTGAAAAATACCCCAGAGAAGCAAAAAGACCTGGAGGAACAAGATAGCCTGTCAATTTGGGTAGGCTTAGATCAAATTCCTGAAGGACAGTAAAGTTTTTTCAGGTTCCTTCAGTCAAGGAGTTCTAAGGCCAAATTCTCTGAATGAATGAGGTTGGAAGCAGGCCAAAGTAGATTAGTGGACTTTAAGAACAATTTCCTCATTAACTCAGATAATGTTAGAACAGTGTCCAATGAGGAAAAAAAAGTTAATAGAACCTTCAAAATGGGGTATAAAATGACTGATATAGGAAAAAGAGCATTGTATATTTCATTCAGTTTAGGCATGAAAACTTAGAAATTCTTAGGCATTTGGATTGGCAAGAGATGTTTAAATTTGCAAAAGTTATTAGCTCAATGCAGAGAAAACTATACTAATTTGCTAAGAGATATTCAGTGGAGAAAAAGAATCTTGGTCTAACAAAACAACTGGAATACTCGAAAGGTGATTTGTAAGGAGGTGATAAAATTAAAAAAGTGAAATAAGGAATCAATACAAACAGACATGCAATTTTGTGTTATACACCAGTCAGTCTGGGTTAATCAGAAACAGGACCTGGACAAAAGTAGTTCAGAGAAATTAATGATAAATTGTTACAGCAATCTGAAACTCAATTAAGCTATAAGAGATACTCTCAATGTTAGAAATTTAAAAGTGCAGCTCTGAATACAGTATTAACTGATTTGGAGCCCTCACAAATGTCTTCAGTTACTCAACCACCACAGTTCCCCAACCACCACATCAGGAAGACAGAATTGGTGCTTTTTCTCAAGTAGGAACCAATACAAAGGTCTCCTTTTTGTGCCAGTTAAAGCAATCTGCAGCGAGGGCAAATTGAAAAGCGGTATCTCCCCCCACCACCACCCCATTAAAAAAATTCCCAACAAATAAACCAAAAAGTGACAACAAGTATTGGGTTTTTTTAAAGACCTTAAAGGGAGTACTTCAGATAGAGCAATGCTTTTTATAAATATGGGATGCCTTACTTCCAAGAGGAGAAAAATCCCTGCCTAGTAGAGAGCATACTGGACTCTCAAAAAATTCATTAGAACTCTAGAGCCAAAATGAAAATGGAAAAAATCTAGGTCAGTTTGAAAAGGATTAGACCAGCAAATAATTAAAGAAATTTGCCATAAGAATGCACTTCCCCCACAGAGGGGGTAGATGAGAAGGACTAACTATGAGCAACTTAATGATGTTGAACTGTTTGTATTCCTGCATGGGAAGAAGATAATGATAACTCATATGAACTTTCTCATTTATAAGAGCTGTTAGGAGGAGCATATATAGACAGGGCACAGGAAGTAGTGGAATATAATGGTATAATATAGTAAAAAGATAGAGTCAATGGGTGATAAAGGAAAGAAATGGGAGGAAAAGAAAGGAGAGGAAGAAGGGGCTAAGATATTTCACATGAGTCAAGAAAAAAACTTTCAATGGAGTGGAATGGAGGAAGGTAAGGGGGAATGAGTGAGCCTTCATGCTCATCAGAAATGGCTCAGAGAGGAAATAACACACACACTTAAAAGGGTATAGAAATCTATCTTACCCTAGAGAAAAATGAGAAGAAAGGGATAGGATAAGGGGAAATGGGGGTAGGGGAATAGGTGATAGAAGAGAGGGAAGATTGTGGTACTCAGATATAACACACTTTTGGACAAGGACAGCATGAAAGGAGAGAGAATAAAATAAATGAGAGTGGGGAGGAATAGAGTGGAGGGAAATACAGCTAAGTGATAGCAACTGTGGGAAAAATATTGAAGCAACTTCTCTGGTGGCTATGATGGGGAAGGCAACTCATCCCAGAGACACAGTCTTTGGAATCTGAACACAGACTGAAGTACATTTTTTTCTGTCTCACTATTCTTGATGTTTCTCATCTTCGGGGGGGGGGGCTATGTTTATTCTTATAACAAGATTATTGTAATAATATAAAATAAATAAACTAAAAAAAGAGTTTCCCACTTATCATACTAACTTCTCATTGAAAATCATTCTTTTCTATTAAAAAAATATATATGTATATATGTCACACACATGCCTTCTCATCCTCACCTCTCCAAACTGAGAATATAAACATATATAGTCTATCAAAGTAAATGTCAACATTGGACATATATGCATTCTGAGTCTTTCACCTTTCTATCAGGAGGTAAGTAGCATGTTTCATCATCAATCCTCTGAAATGTTAGTTGGTAATTATAATAGTAAAAGCTCAGTATAATCACATCTGTATATATGAGATAACTTTTTTCCTAACTTTCTTTCCCCTTCCTCCCTTGTCTATTATTATCACTTCTCTTTTCATTCTTTCCTCAACATTATCAAAACATAAGAATCACTCCCAGACTTGTCCAATTGTACTCTCTTATGATGATAGGGCTCAGAGAAGATATATGTCATCTCCTGACTTTGTCATTGTTCATTCATGTTTTCTTTTTTGTTTCTCTTCACTCCTGTGTTTGAATTTCAAAGTGTATACATAGTTTTTCATCTTGAATACTAGGAAGTCCTCTATTTAACTAAAGGGCCATTTCCCCCTGTAACAGTATACTCAGTTTGCTGATTAAGTTATTCTTGACTTTAAGTCCATATATTTTGTCATTTGGAATATTCCAATTTCTTCTTTATAATGATAGTTATTAAATCTTTTTAATGTCTTTATAATAACAGTTGCTAAATCTATGATCCTGATTTGGCACTTGGAATCTTTATTTCTGACTGTTTACAATATTTTTTTTAACCTAGATAGAAGTTCTGGATTTCAGTTATGATGTTCATGGGAGTTTTCATTTGGAAATCATCAGGGAGTTGACCTGGGGATTCCTTTTATTTCTAAGAGATCTGAGCAAATTTCTCAATATTTTTTAATATGATGAATTTGGGGAGTTAGGCAAGTCAGATAATCTAGAGTCAGATTTTTTTCCTTGTTGAACTGTTTTCAAGTTCATTTGTTTTTGCTTTGAGATACTTCTATTTTCTCTAATTTTTTCAGTCTTTTGATTTTGTTTGAGAGTGTTTCTTGTTGCCCCATTGGAGTCATTAGCTTCTATTTGATCAATTCTGATCTCCAGGGAATATGTTGTACTTTGTGTACTAAGCTATTAATTCCATTTTTAATTCTTCCATAACACTCATTTCTTTTCCATTTCCCCCTCAGAACTCTCATTTCATTTATTAAAAAAATTTAATCCCTTTTTTATGATTTGAAAATTCTTTTTTATTTTACTATTACAATATTTAAGTTGTGTATTACTGTTCACTGAGTTCACCAGTAAATTATTGATGTTTTGCCATTAAAAAGTTCTTCATAAATTTCTGTATTGATTTATCAGGATATTTAATATTATTTCTTTTTTAAATTGTGTTTTCTTTGGAAATAAAAAGAATCTTCATCAGTTTTTAATCTACTGACTTTGTCAAATTTATTTTCTGACAAATGAATCAATAATAAGTATAAAAATTTTATCTTAACTGAAAATTCTATAATATATACTATATAAAGAAACATCCTGTATTCTTGTGTCATTTATTTCCTCTTTAGGATTTAATTTATGTCTTGAGAGGTGAAATATACATTTGTATAAGGTAAAAATTCCAAAAACTTTGGATCATTTTTATTTTAAAGAATTTGCATGAAAAATATTTTTTTTACATATTCCTAACAAGAGGAGCAAACTGATACTTCAAGCAGCAGGAACAACATAATTAAAATAGAATTCCAGCTTTGTATTAATAGAGTGATATACTAATTAAAATCAACATCAACTGAACTTTCTATTTACACCAGTTCAGACAGCCCAAGAGGCAAAGAACTCGATTTCAGAGGTATATGTGACTCTTCGAGCTTCTGTCATCCAGGTGCCATTTCTGAAAGAGCACATGTGCACTGAACAGTTGGCGGAGAAAGAAAAAGATGACTGTAAATGTATGTGCAGATAGAATCTAGTATAAAATAAAATATGCTGGTAGAAAAAGTAGCATTTTCTTCTAAAATACAAAATTCCCTGCAACTTTTCCTTCAATCACATAAGGATGAATGCAATCTGAGTAGGTGTCCATAAATAAGAATAAATTTTAATTTAGAATTTCATCCCATGTGATTGGAAAGAAACAAAGATTTACTGATCAGCAAACAATTTTGAAACATGCAATTGTATTGGAAAATTGGACTAAGATTTCTAAAAAGAGAGGACCCATTATTTTTCCCCCATATCTAAGAAGTTTAAGTAAAGAAAACTTGTCTTTTCAGCACTATAAGAAAAAGAATAATAACATCTTGTAAAAATGTCCAGTACAACCTGACATATTCCATTGCAAGGTGAGAATCTTTGCTTGATATTCACTTAAACTTTAAAATTGTTCCCCAAATGAAGTAGAACAGCTAAAAGGTTCATGCTTTGAAAAACTTCAGAATGATGTTGGTGAGAGCATTCTCAAAAAGCGTTATTTGAAGCATCTGCTTTTCTAAAAAGGGATCAAGATTCCGTGATCAATGCACTGCTAATTTTCATTCACCTCCAGGACAGGATCAACTTTATTGGACAATTTAAGATAAAAGAAAGCATAGAAAGCCAGTAGGAGTACCAATATAGCAGCAAGCACAAGGCCAACTTCCTTTATTCCTATTGCTGCTTTCTTGGCTTCTGCTTTCAACTTGGCTGCTCTTAAAACAGGTCTGTTTTTCTTGTAGTCCTGTTTACCAATTTGCTTTCTATATTGATCAACAGGAAGTTTTAAAGTAGAAGCATCCTTTCTACCCATCATGGGTTTCTAAAATACCTTCCTTCCTGCGCCTCCGAGGAGGCGAGCACCCTTGCTTTCAGGCCCAGATCGCGGAGGTCGTCCGTGCCAAGGCCTCCCCGACCCCGTTAGTCCCCGACACTCACAGCACCTCCGCTCGCACCTAGGCAAGGGCAGCCAAACTGGGGAAATCCAGGAGCTGGCCCCTAATCCTTTTTTTTTTAAAGACCAATAAAGAAATTCATTCAGAGATAAAGCAAACAGTTGAGACTTACTTGGATTTTTTTGTTTATTTATTTTATATAATTACAATAATCTTGTTGTGAGAGTAATCATAAACCCCCCTACCCCCCCAAAAAAGATGAGAAACCTCAAGGATAGTGAGAGAGAAGAAAAAATGTACTTCAGTCTGTATTCAGATTCCAATGCCTCGGTCTCTGGGATGAGTTGCCTTCCCTATCATAGCCACCAGAGAAGTTGCTTCAATATTTTTCCCACAGTTGCTATCACTAGCTGTATTTCCCTCCACTCTATTCCTCCCCACTCTCATTTATTTTATTCTCTCTCTCTCTCCTTTCATCCTGACCCTGTTCAGAAGTGTGTTGTATCTGAGTACCATCTCTCACAATCTTCCCTTTCTTCTATCACCTATTTCCCCCTTTCCCTCCCTCATTCCCCTTTATCCTATCCCTTTCTCCTCATTTTTCTCTAGGGTAGGATAGATTTCCTCACCCTATTAAGTGTGTATTATTTCATCTCTAAGCCATTTCTGATGAGAATAAAGGCTCACTCATTCCTCCTTACCTTTCCCTATTCCATTGCATTTTTCTTGATTCTATTGTGAAATCTCTTAGCCACTTCTCCTTTCTCTTCCTCCCAGTATTTTCCTTTATCACCCATTGACTCCATCTTTTTATTATTATACCATTATATTCCACTCCTTCTATGCCTTGTCTATATATGCTCCTTCTAACTGCTCTTATAAATGAGAAAGTTCATATTAGTTATCAGTATCTTCTTCCCATGCAGGAATACAAGCAGTTCGACATCATTAAATTCTGCATAATTGGTCCTTCTCATCCACCCCCTCTATGGTTCCTTGAGTCCTGTATTTGGAGATCAAATTTTCTGTTCAGCTTTGGTTGTTTCAATAGGAAAGTTTGAAAGTCCCCTGTTTCATTGAAAGTCCATCTTTTCCCCTGAAAGAGGGTGTTCAGTTTTCCTGGGTAGTTGATTCTCAGTTGTAAACCAAGATCTTTTGCCTTCTAGACTATCATATTTCATGTCCTACAAGCCTTTAATATAGATGCTGCCAGATTATGTGTAATCCTGACTATAGAGCTGTGGTAGTTGAATTGCTTGTTTCTGGTAGCTTTTAGTTATTTTTCCCTTGACTTGCAAGTTTTGGAGTTTGGCTATAATATTCCTGGGAGTTTTTCTTTTGGGATCTCTTTTAGGAGGTATTTGGTAAATTCCCTCAATTTCTATTTTACTCTCTGCTTCTAGGATCTCAGGGAAATTTTACTGTATTATTCCTTGAAAAATGAAGTCTAGGCTCTTTTCCTGGTCATGAGTTTCAGGTAGCCCAATAACTTTAAAATTATTTCTTCTGGATCTATTTTTTTGAGGTCAGTTGTTTTTCCAATGATATATTTCACATTTTCTTCTAATTTTTGGTCTTTTTTGGTATAGTTTTATTTCTTCCTGAGTTCTCACAAAGTTATCAGCTTCCTTTAGTTCCATTCAGCATTTGAAGGAGTTATTTTCTTCAGAGAGTTTTTTAATTTCCTTTTCCAGCTGGCCAATTCTGCTTTTTTTTTTAAGGCATTCTTCCCTTCATTTGACTTTTGTGTTGCTTTTTCCATTTGGCCTAAACTGATTTTTAATATATTATTTTCTTCAATTTTTTTTTATATTTCTTTCACTAAATTGCTGACTTGGTTTTCATGATTTATCTACATTTATCTACATTTATCTTCATTTCTCCCAATTTTTCCTCTATCTCCCTTAATTGCTTTTCAAAGTCTTTTTTGAACTCATCCATAGCCTGAGCCCATTTTCTATTCCTCTTGGAGGTTTTAGATACAGAAGCTTTGATTTTTGTCATCATCTGAGTATATATTTTGGTCCTTCATGGGACCAAAGTAATTTTCTAAGGTCAGATTCTTCTTTTATGTTGTTTGCCCATTTCCTCAGTCTATGACTGATTTACCTCACTTCCAAGGCTTTGGGGAGTTTTTGGGACAACCCACAGGGACTTTAATTCCTTCAAGGTCTTATGAGAGGTTCTGACTGCTCTCTTGCCTGTGTTCAGGCCCTCCCCTCTGCCCTAGAGCTGTGAGAATGGTCCCTGCTGGGCTATGGTTGTATTGTGGGGGGGTCCAGACTTGAAACCTGGATCTGAATGTGGGCAAACAGCTGAGTCCTGCCCCAGGGAGAGCAGAGAGACCTCTGCAGTCTCCCCCAAACCCCTTTACCAGCTATGGGCTGAGAGCTCTGGATGTGCTAGGTGGCTCTGCTGACTCCCACTGCAGGTTCTCATCATAGGGCTGCTCTGAGGTTGGAGTTCTCTCATCACCCCTTCCGACTGTCTCTGATAATCCCTGGGCCAAGAGATCTGGAAATTGCCCCCTCTGTCATGGACCCATGTGCCCAGCCTGGCCATGTTGTGCTGTGGCTGTGGCTGCACTGTGGCTTTTTCCAATCCCCACCAGGTAAAACAATCTTTCCTGTGGAACTTCTAAGTTGTCTTGGACTGGGAAATTGTATCAGTCTTTCTATGGGTTCTGGCCCTCTAAATTTTGGCAAGAGTCTAATTTGATGGCTTTTGGAGTTTAGTGGGGAATGAGTTTCCTAGAATTCCTTACTTCATGCCATCTTGGTTCTGCCCTAAAAATTTTAATTCTTAAAAAAAATCTATCTTCATCTCTTTCAAGAATTCTAGTTCAATTTAGCCCATTGTATTTTTCTCTGAGATTTTGCTTGTAGAAAAAGAAGGCAAGACATATGTATCAAAAGACATAGAAATCAAAAAAAGTTAGTGATCTGAGTTAATTAAGAAACAAAGTTTTGATTAATATATATAAGAAAGGTGACAAGTAAGTTCTTAGTAGAAGTAGTAATTTTGTAGTGAAAGTCTCAGAAATGAATTGCTCTGGGGTTTTTTTTTGGTGATTACTGATGTGTCGTAAAGATGGAATTTAGTGTGCAGTAAATCAAGGAATTTTAAAATTGTATTGCCTAAAGTCATCCATGTGGAAGTTGAAGTCACCAAAGCATATAGAAAGTCACAATGTAAAGAAACAATATGAACCAGAAATTTAGATCATTATCAACAGTGAGACAGAGCCATAAATTAACAATAATAACTAAGAGTTATAAAGAGTAATAGAGATGACTAATGGGTCCTTCTATTGATAGTGTACCTGGATCAATCCAAAGAGGATTTAGGATTGAGATATTTGAAATTTTCTCTTCTGATTGGTTCAAGGTGAAATAGAAAGTTGTTAAGATAGCATTTGAGGAAGTTTGAGTGAGCAATAGTAAGGGAAAACAATTTAAAATAAATTGTTTTTAATTAATGATTTTAGGTAGGGCAGTGGAAAGAATTGTCAAAGTGGAACATTCAGTTCAATTTAGCAAACATTTTTTTAAGCACTGATGTGCCAGACAGTGTACTGTGAACACTAGGGGATACAAATAAGAAAAGAAGCTTAAAATCTAATTGGGAGAAAAGAAACAAGCAAAGAAAGAGCTGGTGGGATGGGAGGCAGGCAAACAGAATGTAAGTCCAGGACAAATCCATCTGTTCATAACACCCTTTGTAAGTCACACAAAAACAATCATCTATGCTGACTTCAAATCCAGGAGGTTTTTCTCCCTCTCTCCTGGGGTCTGTTTTACTAGAACCTTTATTCAGAGAGACCAAAGGAATGCTGAGAAAGCTTGGAGAGATATATACCTTTTTATTGTATAGATTTGGTGGTGGGAGGCTACAAGTATACATAGCCCAAGTTTACTTATCAGTTTCCCAAGGTACCTGGTCCATTTTTCCTCCTTGTCCAGTACCCTCAATGTCCACTTGTCCACTGTCCCCCATTGCCCCGCAAGCATGCAAACAAGCTCTAACTACAAGCTCCTGTCCTGTCTTGTCTCCTGTCCACAAACTATGCAAGATCTGGTTGCATGATCGCCTGGACAGTTATAGAGGCATAGGACAAAGCTGGCATCATGCCAAGTCTGAGACTTATAAAAGTATAAACTATAAACAAGATCTGTAACTGGCTATCTGGATTGCATATAAGGGCTGTATGTTTGGTCTTGATTATATAATTATAACCTCCAAATATGGGTCTTTTCTGGTCAGACTCAACCACTGTGATTAAGGGAATTCATATTCCAATCTGGTTAAATGGCTTTCCTTTCAAGAAGTTAAGTGACTTGCTCAGGGTCATCTTGTTAGAAAGTTTCTGAAGCTGCATTTGAACTCAGTTCTTTCTGAGTCCAGGACTGGCTCTCTAGCCACTGTGCTCCTTCAAGGAAAAGTAAGAGAGGGAGAGCAAATATTCAGAAATTATGGGGGGGGGGAGATCTCCAAACTGTGCTCACTAGATCCACTAAAAATTTGTGGTAAATAATCTCAACTAGGCTTTTGCATGCCTATCTTTCCACATCTTCTTAATTGACTCATCCTAGTCAGCATAGCAGTTTTTCCCAGTCCTTTTCAATCCTCTTCAATTCTCCCATTTCTCCTTGCCTCCAAATCTTTAGGCTTAAAACTTTACCTCACTATTTCATGGAAAAATTGGAAGAACATTGGCCCAAAACTTCCCTCTTCCTCATTTTATATCAAAATGACTTCTGACACTTTCTTTTCCAATATCTATCACACATGAAGAGGTAACCCATTACTTCAAGAAAAACTTCTTTATATGCAAAATTATTCCTCTCATCCTTTCTTCTCCAACTTATTGTCCCGTGTCATTCCCATACTATCACCTTTTTTCAATCTCTCCCTGTCCACTGGCTGCTTTCCTACTATCACAAGCACATCCAAGTCTTTCAACCTAAAAAATTCTCCCTTGATCCAGGTTTCACTGCTAGCTATCATTCTTTATTTTCTCTCTATTGATTATCTCCAATTTATGCTATGTGTTTCTTGTCTACATGTTGTCTCCTCCATTAGACTTGAGAGCAGGGTTTCTGTCTTTTGCCTTTCATTGTATCCTTGAAGACTATTCTCCTTCAGGGGATTCTCCTGAAATTCTCATAAGGTATGGTGTAGTTTTCTGTTAAGCTCTTGTATAGTCTCAATGATGCCTTTTCTCAGTGTCCAGCTTGTCTTAGACTGAGTATCTTTTTTTTTTTTAGGTTTTTGCAAGGCAAATGGGGTTAAGTGGCTTGCCCAAGGCCACACAGCTAGGTAATTAGTAAGTGTCTGAGACCAGATTTGAACCCAGGTACTCCTGACTCCAAGGCCGGTGCTTTATCCAGTGCGCCACCTAGCCGCCCCTAGACTGAGTATCTTTAACCAACCCCAATACACTTAAAAATATTTCATTTCTTTATTTTATTTTATTTTTTTATTCTCATTTTGTACAAATTTTTTTTTACATTAATAAAATATTCTTGTTTAAGAGTAAACAAAATACCCTCTCCCCCCCGAATATAGACTTGCTTGAGTGATAAAGTAAAGGGGAGAGAAAAAATTAAAATTAAAAAAATATTTCATTTCACCCAATGCATTTACTCCTGTTATTATGAAAAGAATTTGAAATTAAAGAGATACCCATCAATTGGGGAAATGGAAGAACCAATTATGGTATACAGATATAATGGATTATTTTCACCATAAAAAAATGGTGAAAGGAATCAGTTCAAATATACCTGAGAAAATGCATATGAATTGATGCAAAGTAAGATGATCCAGAAAAACAATTTATACAGTTGTTAAAAAATCAACAACTTTTGAAAGCCTTAAAAACTCTGATCAATGCTTAACCACAACTCAAAAGGACCAATGATGAAGCACATTTTGAGATATATGTTTTGGGAAATGGACAATGTGTGGATTTGTTTTGCTTTCCTAAACTTATTTGTTACAAGAAAGGGTATTTTTTTAAGGGGGAACTAGTTTATTAATGATGTAAATTAAAAAGAGGGTCATTGAAACATTTTTAAAGAAATGCATAGAAGGAAGTTCAAAAGTAAAACCAGACAAGCAGGACAGCTTTGAAATTAACAATGAATTTAGTACATATTACCGCCCCCCCACCACAGTTATGTGTAATAGAGATTCACAGTTTCATATATTCTTTCTTTTTTCATTCTTTTTTTTTATTTGGAAAGTTAGTGTTTGTGAAGTTTAAAATAAAAAAAATTAATGTGACTTGCATCCCCAAGTCTAGTGGAATATAAATTCTTGAGATATTTTTTTTTGCTATGTTTGCATCTAGCTAATTCCATAGTTTTTGAATTGAATACTTTTCCAGGAAATATACCTATTTCATTCAACCAGTTCTCACATGGCATGAATCCAAGATTCTTCATCATTTGTATTCTTTCCTCTGTATATCTTTATCAATATTACTGAGTGCCATTTGTGGCCATCAATGGACAACCCATCACTTCCTGTTCCCCTAAGTTGGGTGGTAGAAGTAATGAAGTTTAATGACAGATCAACCATCTGTCTCTAGTGGATGGGAAATACTTTGAGAAATGTGTGTTAACAGTGTGTTTGCAGCTTAATAAAATTTCCTGATATAGTTATCCCTTACGTTTCGAAAGTAAATTATACTCTTTTCTCTATCAAGTTGTGATTGTGATTACTAGTGACTAGTCTGTGGAGATTCAAAGAGGGACAAATGAGAGCTCAGAGCATTACATGGAGATCATATGAAACTAGCCCAGGTAGCTTGAGGAAATGGTTATATTCATATAGATGACCATGAGTAAAGGGTAATCCATTACCTCTTGAGGTATTCATTTTTTCTTTCAGACAGCTTCAGTTCTTTGCCTGGAGTCCTTACAGCAAGTCTAAATCTGCTTCTTTGTAACTTCTGTCTATTCCTCCTAGTTGTTCTCTCTGAGCCCAGTGAGAACAAATAAAATTCCTCTTCCATAGATGAGAAGTGATTAAGTTTCATTTCCACAATGGTTAAGTGTGACTGGTGAAAACCGGTTATGAGGCTGAATATATCAGGGGATATATTTCCCACAAGGGAGTGGGAAAACGTGATAGGTGCAGAGATTTGTGTGGTGGAATTAGGTGCTTCTGGATAGGGTGTAACCTCTGTAGTGCCTAGCCAATGGTAAACAAGGGGAGGGACTTGCATTTCAGGGAAGGGAATAAAAAGCAAAGTCTTTGTTTTCCAAGGGTGTGCTTGCTTTCGGGTTACCTTGTTTTTAAGAACCTTTCAACAAAGAATCCTCTACTTCTCTAATGGCTGGTCTGAGTTCTTGGTAAGGCACTTGTTTCTTAAATGTATGATAGTCCTTTAAATACTTGAGGACTCCTATTCAGTGCATCGAGATCTTCAGATATTGCTTTAGATGTTTACTTTTTAAGTAACAGACCTACTTGCTTTAGTCTACTTTCACGTGGATTTTGATTTGAATTAAATAAATAAAAAGGATTCTTAGATAATGTTGATAGGATTAGCAACAATATTATAAGTGCTTAATTTGAACTTTGTGGAAAGTACTCTAGAGAAAAGCACTGACATAAGCATGTTTTGTCAGTTTTTGTCAGACTTCGTTCTGCCTTTCTTAGACAAAGCATATACCATACTTCCCCACGTATAAGATGTACCTTAACTTTGGGGCCCAAAATTTGAAAAAAAAATGTATCACATAAAGTTACTGAATTCAAGTTTTAGCTATCAAGAAATTAAAGGACTTTCTGCGCAAAGCTTTCAGGAATCTTTTGGGCAAGTCTGGTATGTGGATGTATGCTTAGTCCATTCTGTTTCATGAATCTGAAGCACCAATTGTGTCCTCCTATGAAATCAGTAACTTTCTTTTTCATCAGCAATTGTTTCTTGCCTCATGCTGAACCATCTTTGTGGACACAGGAATTCCAATTGCCTTGGCTCTTCAATCCATATCCTCAATTCCCTCTCTAAATCAGGCCATATTTTACTGACTTGGCCTCATGGCCTCTCATGGCCTCCTTCTGCAGTGGGCATTTTCAGGAAGGTTTCTTCTTCCTGTAGCCAGTCTCAGATTGCTTTCTCAGTTGAAGGAGGACCAAACTTACATTTATCAGCATGATTTCCATTCACTTTTGCAAACCAGATTGATCTCTTTGAACTTGAATTCAGCACTGTACAAAAGTCTTTTCTGAGCTATTTCTAGGCAGAATGTGGCCAAACAACCATACTGGTAACAAATGTGAAACAATGAAAGGCAAAGGAGGAAGAACTGAACCATAAACAGTTACTATGGGAATAGAGAAGACCAGGGTTCATCTTCTGAGGAATATATTGAAGCAAAAAAAGCCTCTCCTATCCCAACGAGTAACATCAAATGACTACCTAATCAAAAAAAATTTGTAGAACTCAAAAAAGATTTTAAAAACTAAATAAGAGATTGAGAAAAAATTTTTAAAAATCCAAGAAAAACAAGATTATGAAAAGAAATTAACCAACTAGAAAAGGAGAGTTAGAATCTTAAGTCCTTGAAAATTAGAATCAGGCAAGGGGAAGCTGGTGAAGTTATTAGAGACCAAGAAATAATAAAAGAAAATATTAAAACTGATAAGAGTGCACCATCAAAATGATTTGGAAGCCATTAGAGGAGAGGCAAGTTACTTCTGTAATATGAAAAATCATGTGACTCCCCTCCCCACCCAGTTTCCTGAAATTTAAAGTAGATGATATCACATCAGAAATTAATACTATTTGCTACAGAATAATCAGCATATATAATATTTAGATTCATAACAGATATTTTCTCCCATGTTAGGATTATTGTGTATAGGAAGTTTATTCCTTTTTTCCCTTTAGAATCTGAGTTAGCCTTCAGATACCAAGAGAATCCCCAAGAGAATTCCCAAGGGAAAACCCTATGAGCACTTCCATCAGAGGCTTGTCAGATTCATCTTCCTTGGGTGCATGATTCTGACTTTTCTTCAGGTCCATGAAGGGAGAAATATTCTGGGGAAAAAAACAGACCATCTCTATCAGTTCCCTATCTTCAGCTTACCACATCAAAGACTGCTGGGAATTTTCCCTTGGGCAAGTTTGAGAATCTCTCCCTTGGTTGTGATGAGATATCTTACTCCCAATGGAAGGGTTCATTTACTCTATATTTATCTAGGATATATTTTCCTCTATATATTTTGTTTATTTCTATTTTGCTATTGCTTTGAATAAATGGCTTTATTTTCTATTTGTTAATTGGTGTTCAACTGTATCAGGTAGTGAGGGAGTCAAACTTTGGATGTAAATCTTGAAGTCTCTCTTCTTCATTAAAAAAGTTATTGAAAACTATAACTTGAACCTAAAAATTACATACTCTAGATGAATAATATTTAAGGAAGAAATAGATATAATTTTAGCCTAGTTTCCCTTTTCTATTATGAGATTAAAGTATTCAACTCTGGTCCTAAGCTCCTGACAGAAATCATTATTCCTTGTAGAGCAGTGGGGAGAAGGAGACATTAGAAATTACTATTTTGACATCTCTGCCTCTAGACAGACTCAAGTGGCCCTACATAATCTATATGGGCAAAAACAAAAGAGCAGCCTTTCAAACCATATTTCTTTCACCATAATAATTGTCTATTATCCTATATACTTATATAGTTTTAGGAGCTTTTCACCTTCTTAGTCGATGAAAAGTGATTAGACCCCAGTTAAAATTTCACAGAAATTTCACCTGAGTCCAAATTGCCCTGTAGTACCTAGGGTAATAAATAAGATTTATCCTTTGTTAGCCTATTTTAAGTAGGTAGAGGAGTATTCCAATTCTTTGATTCTCATTCCTTTTAATATTCCTCATATTACTTGAAAGAACCTGGGGTTCATATCAAGACTTCTATTCTGGTTGCCTCTCTAGAAACTGAGGAAATAGATAAGCCCCTGTTCACTTATTACCCACCAATAACCATCCTGAAGTCCTTTTAAAGGAGGTAGCATTCTTATCACATGTCAAAGATAGGACTTTTTCTGTACATAAGCCATCTTGGAATCTGACATAGCTACATAATTAGGGTTAATTTTTCTCTTAGATGGGTTGATCTAAGACCAAACTTTACATAAGAAGAATATAAAAATTATGTTTTAGAAATTTTGGAATTCATAATGCACAAGGAAACCATATTTGCCAACAGTTTTTACTTGTTTTTATCCTCAAACTGCTTTTTAGTCACCTTAAGAAGTGCTTTCTGTCTGAGGGTATTGGAAAAAGGAATGGGTAAGCATCAAGGAGATGGATTACCTCTACTCTACTATTGTTACATAGTACCAGATGCAAATAGTGACCTATCTGAAGCCTTGATTGATTGTGCAGAATATGTTTCAAGAGAACTCTTGTAATTGATCTTATGTTAGTTTATGTATGATGAGTTTTCAGGTTCTCCCTTCTCTAGTGTACTAGTGTAGAAACTGAATTAATATCTCATTCAAAAATACCTTTTCATATATATATATATGTATATATATATATGTATATATATATATATATATATATATATATATATATAAATTGAAATGGACTGGAGAAATTAATCAAGCTTCCTCATTTTAAAATACCTTGAACTCATATAAAAAGCTCTCATTCATGTAAAGGTACTGCATGTTTCTAATATAATACTTCAAATACACATGCTATCTTGGTCTCAGACTTTCTGATTTGTTGCCTTAGACCAAGACCTGGTCATCTGATCTATCACTGAAAGGGAATCTCCTTCTCCTCTTACCTTCCCCATATTCCTCAGGGGTGGATCACCAGCGAAAGTGTCCCTTTTCTACTGCAAAGAGTAGGACAATCTATTGCCTTATAGTTCCATAACATATCCTTGTATAACATATCCTTGTAAAAACCTAAAAAAAACCAGCAATAACAACAACCCACTTTGTAGACAGTAATTTTGTTGTTTATTTGTTACAGCTGTGTACAACTCATTGTGAACTCATTTAGGGGTTTCTTGGCAAAGATACTGGAATGATTTGCCATTCTTTTCTCCAGATCATTTTATAGATGAGGAAACTGAGGCAAACACGGTGAAGTGACTTGCCCAGGATCACACAGCTAATAATTGTCTGCAACTGGATTTGAGTCCAGGACTTCCTTTTTTTCTTTTGGGTTTTTTTTTTTTAGGATTTTACAAGGCAATGGGATTAAGTGACTTGCCCAAGGTCATACAGCTGGATTATTAAGTGTCTGTGGCCGGATTTGAAGCCAGGTCCTCCTGATTCCAGGGCTGGTGCTCTATTCACTTCACCCCCTAGCTACCCCTCAGAACTTCCTTTTTTGGGGCCAGCACTTTATCCACTGAGCTACCTAACTGTCCCTTGGAGGACATAGATACTAAATGACTTAATATAAAATATCTGAGGAATTTGAACACAGGTTTCCTTGACTTCAAGTTTTATACTCTATCCCACCCCCACTCCATATTGCCCTTTTGAAAATATATTATTCCTGGTATATGTCAACATTCAGAATTAAGGCTAAATTAAATCTATATAACAAATCCCATTTAAGAATAATGCCTGTGGGGGGGGGGGGAAGGAAGATTGGGGGGAAAATTGTAAAATTCAAAATAAATAAAATCTAAAAGAAAAGACAAAACAAAAAAGAACAATGCTTGTGCAACCACAGAGCATTCACAAGTTCTAGTCAATGACTCACAAATACAACACATTTTATTAATACAACCAAATAAGTATGACTTAATAATATATAGTGTCCCATCTAATAGGACTTGTCCTATTAGATACTCAATCTCTCCATTGTCTCTAATAGTTTTCTAAGCCTATTAAATATTTGCTGAATCTAATTGGGCATATTCCGGACCTTTGGTGTCTGAGCAGTGGTGATGACAATGGAGTTGAATATGGAAGAGACCAGGTTTGGGGACACTGTCCCCATTAAATAGATATGCACATAAATACAAAGATTTTCCATGGGATAAATGTCATTTTCTAAGACTTCATACTGTTCTCCTGCCAAAACATTACTAGACCTAATATGGGTCAACTTCTAATTCCCCTTTGACTGGGGCTCTGACCACCCTTTCATGACTCCTTCTGGATTTGCTGAAATTGATAAATGCTCAAGTTTGACCACAACATAACACTGTCATTACTAGCTGTATCACAGCTTAGGCCATGCCCTTTCTCTATCCAGTATCTTCTCTCCCTCTATGATGGACTTGTTAATCACTCAATCATTGGCACAATAGGCAACCCTTAGTGGGTGGGGATCCAACTGTTTTTCACATACCTTTGCCTTTTAGGGACACCTTTTTAAATGTAAAATGTAAAATTTTATTTTAAAGTTAATTTTAATCTTAATTATTTAATTAATTTTAATGAATTAATGAATTAGTTTATTCCTTCATTCATTCGTTTGTTTATTTATTTTAGTTTTTGCAAGATAATGGGGTTAAGTGGCTTGCCCAAGGCCACACAGCTAGGTAATTATTAAATGTCTGAGGCCAGATTTTATTTTCAATGAACAAAAATCTATTTTCTCTCCCTTTCCAATCCTCCACCTTCAATTTTTTAAAAAACAAACATGTATAATTAAGCAAAGCAAATTCCCCCAATGGTCATGGCCAAAACAATATGTGTCTCAATCTGCACCTGAGTCCATCCCTTCTTTGTCAGGAGGTGGGTGCCATCTCCTCTTTACAAAATCCCAAGATAGAGGTGGCTAGGTGGTCTAGTAGATAGAGCACCGGCCTTGGAGTCAGGAGTACCTGAGTTCAAATCCAGCCTCAGACACTTAATAATTACCAAGCTGTGTGGCCTTGAGTAAGCCACTTAACCCCATTGCCTTGCAAAAACCTAAAAAAAGAAAAAGATACACTTCCAAAATCCCAAGATAACTGGCTCCCCCATCTCTAGGACATACATACATATAAGAGAATATATTAAATTAGCATACTTAATAGAAACTATAGAACTCTCCTCTTCTAGAAGGCACATTCATTGTGTTAAGACTAAATTTCATTGAACATTTCTTTTTCCTTAACATATAATTTTTGTCTTTATAGTTGTTACTTTATTTTTATTAACAAAGATTTTATTTTTTTCCAATGACATACAAAGACAGTTTTCCACATTCAAACTTTTGCAAACTTTTTGAGTTCCACATTTTTCTGCCATCCTTCCTTTCCTCTCTCCTCCCCATGGCAGTGAACAATCAGATAAAATAACCTATATATTTTAAGACTTTTCTCTGGGCATAAGATCTAATTTGAAAATCAGATTTAAACTATTTAGCATCATCACTTACCTTCTTCTCATCTTGGGTTCCAGACACCTCTTCCCTGAGCAAAGAAGATAGGGAAGACCATTAGAATATTTATAGTACTTTTAGAAGATTAGGAAATGTTGAGAACAGGAAAATCAAATGATTTTATGACTCCCATAGCAGGCATAGCTCAGCAATATGACTATATCTTTTCAGGGTCCTTCATAGAATTGTTCATTGGGAAGATACCTGATAAAATACATTTGTAAGGAAGGTATAGTTTGCATCATATACCTTTTTTGCATCCCCTCAATATATGTTACGAGACTTATCCCTTATATTTTTGCAGAACAGGAACTACTTACCATTCAGTGACAGCTGATGCTTTTATGGCCCCTACTATGGTTCTTGAGCTGAATCTCACCAAGTTGTGTGTTAAAATGATAGCCTTATTCTCTTTTTCCTGGTAAGAGAGAAGTCATTAAAAGTCACTAAAAATGACTTATTCTAAGCATTTTAAAAGAAAAGAAGTTATGTCTAGAAGAGGTAATGTGCACATGCACAACTAATTTGACTGACTATAGTTTCAAAAATAAAAGAATTTATTTTTTCAATATGTTTAAATTGTTAAATAACTGTTTTAAAAAAAATTCTTATTCAAGAATGAATTAGATGGAGCCTGAGATTGCAAATCTTTTTATGGAGATTGACAGTGTGTGCAAGGAGATTTTCTCAAAATGATGCTATGAAATAGGTAAGGAAAAAATTAATCTTCTCCCTGGATCTTATTTACCTCATCGTTAAAATGGGCATAATAATATTTGCAAGCTTTTTAGCTTCAAAGGGTATTGTAAGGAAAATACTTCATAATTCTTAGCCAATGTACTTAAAGGTGAATTTTTTTTTTTTTAGGTTTTTGCAAGGCAAATGGGGTTAAGTGGCTTGCCCAAGGCCACACAGCTAGGTAATTATTAAGTGTCTGAGACCGGATTTGAACCCAGGTACCTCCTGACTCCAGGGCCGGTGCTTTATCCACTGCGCCACCTAGCCACCCCTAAAGGTGAATTCTTACTTCCTAGTCCAGGGCTTTTGGGCACAAGGTTCTGAACTGATGTTGCATATAGGTCACATGAGCACTAGAGTTAGACCAAGTGGAATGATTTTTATTCTGAAATTTATAAAGAGAAAATAAAATGATTCATAAGACAGGACTATGCCAAACTGGAACTGAAACTTTTTGTTCCTGAGGCATGTTGAAGTCTTTGGGGAAGCATTTGTACAGCTCCTAGTGGGGAAAAATGCATTCTAGGACACCATGAGGAAAAGTTGTCTGAGACTAAAGGAGGCTACTCCAGGATAAGTAGTGGTTGTGGGAGGGAATATGCCCTAGCTTAGATCACTGCTGTTGGCATAGATATCTTTCAACATCTGGCAAAATTTCTATGACCAAACCCTAGTTAATAGAATATGCAATCTTCTTTCCTCTTCAGTTCATGCTTCTTTATCCTAATTCACTTATTCTGCCTTTAGACACCAGAAACTGAAGTGCAACTAATTTATCTTTCCTATTCTTCTAGTTTTAAAAGTGATTTAAAGATTTAGAGGACCTGGATTTGAAGTATTTAAAGATTCTCACTTACTTTCTTGCCTCGAACTGTTCCCATGTCTTCCTCCCTATAGAAAGAGGTTTGTTTTTAAGCACACTCAAATACTCATATACACATGTTTATATAGGCACATGTTCACATGTGTATATGGTTATACATTTATATGTTATATGTATTATGTATACATAGATATATAAAATTCATGTATAGTCAAAAACTGAGGTGAATAAGCCTTTGAGATAGAGGCTAGCTCAAAGAAGGTAAATTTAGGGTGGGGATGATGTCAGCCAGAAGTGGGGTATTATAGAAAGAAAATTGGATTTATAGTGGGGAGCCCAGGTCTTGTATTCAAATCCTGATTATGTTGCTTACTTTCTGTAATGACAAATCACTTAATCTCTTCAGGTTTTAATCTTTTTATTGATAAAATAGTAAGGGAAGGAAGGTGATTTCTAGGGTTTCTTCTAGCTCTAAACTTTATCATCCTATCTCATAGAACTGGATGACACTTTAGAGACCATCTAGACCAACTTCCTTAGTTTTTTCTCTACTTAGACCACATGCACACACACACACACACACACACACCAAACAAACAAATCTCAGGATTGTTCATTCATCTCTGATGGGCTTTGGTCAACCATATCCTTCCAATTTAGAGAATTACCTTAGATGGGGCCTTTTGCATAGGCAGAGATCTCAGTATTATTTAAAAAAACAACAACAGCCGTCTCTATAGTCACAATACCAGCAAAAGGAAAAGCAAAGCTTATTCTTTGGTTTGCCAATTCTTCCTTCTTTGCATCTGTTTGATGTAGACACTCCTTTCCCTCTTTCCTTATTTCCATTTCTCCATCTTAAACTAGATCTTCCCCACAAGAAACACCACATGGTTTACTATAAAGGAACCATAGATGCAAAGAACTCTCCCCAAGAAAGACCTTCTAGGCATTTCTCTATTGGACTTCTATCCAGCTTTCTCTGAGTCTCTATGTGGTCGTCCTTTGAAAGATCAAGGCCAAGGCATTAACTAAAAATGGGTTTGAGTTAGGACTAGAACAAAGTCCTCATCACCTTGGTAATGTGGACTCAGTCTAATGTAAATTCACATCACTTCTGGAGAATCTAGATTTGTCCAAGGAGACTCAGAGTAGAGAAGAAATTTACCTCATGAGAGATATTATCAAGAAGCTTTCATGTCACAATAAAGAAGTGGGCCTGCCCTTCAGATGACCAGAAGCAATGGAAGTCTAATTGGAGTGATATATTGACAGTACTGAAATACGAAAATAATCAGGAGAAGCATATGCTGATATATGCGTGAAAGATGTGTCAAAAGACAATTACACAGGAAGAAAAGTTGGGGAGGGATTATGATCTGAACTAGGACAGAATGCCTCCACATAAGAGTGAGATAACAAATTCATAGCATTAAAATAGAACAGGGTTGAAAATGATTCTATTTATTGCAACTATCTGGGCACACAGACCATCCTAATACTTTCATTTAAGACAGAGAAGAAATTTGATATTATGAGAAGTAGAAACAACAGGCAAGGGTGAAATCTTGGAGCAATAGGCAAAGAAGGATCCCAGAGAAGATGTGATGGATGTTCAGGAAAACCAAGACAATAGGCTCCAAACAGATGCTAGATAATTCCCCACTTGTTGGGGAAGACAGTGTTTTATGTGGAATTTGGCAAGATGGTATCTGATGCTCCTTCAAAATCTAAAAATCACTGAGTTTATCCTTACGCTCTAGATTTCCCTTTTTCACTATATCCCTCTCAGACTCACTTTCTTCCCCTATAAAATGTCGGGTTAAACTATATGATCTCTTAGTGTCCCTCTAGCTGTAACATTCTGGGGTTCTATGGCTCTTTGAATGGAAGATTATAGTCATAGAAACTGAAAGCAGAGTGACTGGCACCTCCTCCTCCACTACTGCCACCCCCGTAGCCTCTACTGGTCCAAAATTTTTTTTAATGATTTTTATTGATAACTATTGTTTTTCTTGTATTTCTGAGCATATCCTTCATCTCTTCACTACTCACTGAGCCATTAGTTGTAGCAAAGAAACTGGTGGGGTCAATCAGGTCAGCAAAACTAGTCAAAAACTTGAACTGAATCTCACAGTATATATAATGTTTTACACTCATAGTTTCCACTTCTGCAAATATGGGGAGGGGAATTTTCTCATTTCCTTAGAACAAAGTGTCATTTAGCTTTGGGTTTTGTGTTCTTTCCCTTTATATTGTTGTTTATCTCATTTTCTTGGTTCTCTTTGCTCAGCATGTTTTCCAATGTTCCTCTGAATTCCTGATTATTTCTCTTAAAGTGCAGTAATATTCCATTATATTCATATATCACATTTTATTGAGTTATTGCCCAATTGATGGATTTATGAATATTTTGGTATATATGAGACCTTTCTGTCTGTGACTGAAAGTTCAATCTTGATGCTTGCTATTATCACCATTTCAATTCACTAGCAGGACACACACACACTTTTCATTGGAGAGGGAATTTCCTTTTAATCTAGCCAAGAAAAACTGGAATTTTTCTAAATAAAATTCCAAAAAGAATTATAAAACAAACTCCACGAAAGTATGTTAGACTTGAATGGAACTAGATAGATTTCTGATCAACAAGCAGCCAGAGAAGCAAATACTGTATGGCATAATTTTGAATCAGAGCTATATTCCAGTCATAAGTCAAAAATCAAGAAGTCTCTTATGCCCCTGAAATAAGATGAGAAAGGAAAATACCCCTTTCTTCAAGGCTATGGAAATTTCCCTTATGGCTAGGTTAGAATGAGCTTTAGCACCAACACCTAGATTCTAGAGATCATCATAATTTCAGCTCTTTCCCCAAAACATGCTAATGTTATACATTTGAGACTTGGCAACAAATTCAAGGACTGATATCTTGTTTCTATGGAAATTTGTACTTAACAAAGAAATCATGAAATTGGGTGGGAATTTCTGTGGTCATACAAATGGGTTGTCTATTCTATTTAAACAAGTAGCCATAGAGTCACACTGCCAGTCACTTTGTTTTCAGTTTCTGTGACTTTAATCTTCCATTCAAAAAGCCATGGAACCCCAGAATGTTACAATTTGAAGGCCACTATAAGATCATGTAGTTTAACCCTGCATTTTATAGGAGGCAAAAAGTGAGTCTGGGACGGATATAGTGAAAAGAGGAAAACTAGAACCTAAGGATAAACTCAGTAATTTTAGACTTTGAAGGAACATCAGATACCATGTTGCCATATCTCCCACATAAAACATTCTATGTCTTCCCCAACAAGTGATTATCCAGCATCTGTTTAAGAGAGTTCAGGGACAGAGGTATGAAGGCAACCCATTCTGTGTAATTTTCCTTATATCAAGTTGGAATATGCCTTCCTATATCTTTATCCATTGTTCCAAATTTTGACTTACATGACCAAGCTCCCCCTTCTACATGGCAGGGTTCCAAAAACATGAAGACAGCTTTCATGATGTCTCTTCTTCTGAGGAATAAATATTGATGAGGGACAGAGACAAGATGGCAGCATGGAGCCAAGAATTCCTGTAAACTCATTCCCCCAAATCTCCAAAAGCTGTCAAATTATGAATCTAGACAAAATTTAGAGGGGCAGAACTCACAGAAAGACTAAGTGATACAATTTCCCAGTCCAAGACAACTTAGAAGTTCTGCAGGAAAGGTCTGTTTCACTGGGACCAGGGTTGGAAAGAGCCCCAGCATAGCCATAACTCAGTGCAGCCAGACCAGAGCAAACTAGCTCTAGCCTCCCAGGAACAGCCCGTGGGGCACCTGGGGGCACCCAAGTCTGTGGGAGGGGCAGTTTCCAGACCTCTTGGCCCAGGAATCACCAGAGACAGCTTGAAGGGGAGGTGAGAGTACTCTGCCACACCAGAGTGAGCAGGGAGCAACAGCATCAGAGCAGCCCTGAGGTGAGAACCTGCAGTGAGAATCAGTGGAGCCACTCAGCACTTCCAGAGCTCCTAGCCCACAGATGGTATGAGGGTCTGGGGAGACTGCAGATTTCTCTCTGCTCTCCCTGGAGCAGGATTCTGCTGTTTGCCCACACTCAGATCCAGGTCACAGTCTGGGCCCCTATACCACCATAGCCCAGCAGGGATGCTCCTCATAGCTCCAGGGCAGAGGGGAGGGTCTGTGGTCATCCACATACCAGAGCACAGGCAAGAGAGCAGTCAGAGCCTCTCATAAGACTTTGGAGGAATTAAGTTCCTTGTGGGGGGTGTCCCCCAAACACCCCAAAGCCTTGGAAGTGCAGTCAATCAGTCGCAGGCTGAGGAAATGAGCAAACAACAGAAAAAGAAGAATCTGGACATAGAAAATTGATTTGGTCCCATGGAGGATAAAAATGCACTCTCAGAAGATGATAAAATCAAAACTTCTGTATCCAAAGCCTCCAAGAGAAATAAAAAATGGGCTCAGGCAATAGAAGAGCTCAAAAAAGGACTGAAAAACAATTAAGGGAGGTAGAGAAAAATTGGGAGGAGAAATGAGAATGATGAAGAAAAATCATGAACGAAGTCAGCAACTTAGTGAAATACAAAAAAAAATTGAAGAAAATAACATAAAAACCAGTTTAGGTAAAATGGGAAAAGCAGTCCAAAAGGCAAATGAGGAGAAGAATGCCTTAAAAAAAGCAGAATTGACCAGCTGGAAAAGGAAACAAAAAAGCTCTCTGAAGAAAATAACTCCTTCAAATGTAGAATAGAACTAAAGGAAGCTGATGACTTTGCGAGAAATCACAAAACAATAAAACAGTGGGGCGGAGCAAAGATGGCAGCATTAAGACAGCATTTCCCGGGAGCTCCTCTACCCCCCAACTCCAAAAAAAAAAAACAAACAAATGATGACTTTAGCCAAAATTTAGAGGGGCAGAACCCACAGAAAGACTGAGTGATACATTTTCCCAGTCCAAGATAACTTAGAAGTTCTGCAGGAAAGGTGTGTTTCATTAGGACTGGAGGTTGGGAAAAAAAGCCAAGACTGCAGCGCAGAGCAGCCCAGCCCAGCCCAGAGATCACCGGCAAAAGCTTGAAGGGGACGGGAGAGAACTCTGCTACACCAGAATGAGTGTGGAGTGAGGGAGCACAAACTGCAGAACCTGCAGTGAGAATTTGGAGAAAGCAGCCTGCACCTCCAGAGACAGTAAGGGAAGTCTGCAGAGATTTCTCTGCTCTCCCTCAGGGTAGGACTCTTCTTTTTGCACTCAGATCCATGTTGCAGTTTGGGCTTCCATACTAAGATAGCAGGATCCTCCTTATAGCCCCAGGGCAGAGGGAAGTAGGGGAGGGCATCTATATAATCAAAGCATAGGCAAGAGAGCATAAGACCTTGGAGGAATAAAGGTTCCAGTGGGGTGTCTGCCCCCAAAAAACCTAAAGCCTTGGAAGTACTTTAAATTTTAGTCTTGGGCTGAGGAAATGAGTAAACAACAGAAAAAGAAGAATCTGGCCATAGAAAATTACTTTCATCCCATGGAGGATAAAAATACACACTCAGAAGATGACAAAATTGAAGCTTCTCTATCCAAAACCTCCAAGAGAAATAGAAAATTGGCTCAGACTATGGATGAGCTCAAAAAAAGACTTTGAAAAGCAATTAAGGGAGATGGAGGAAAAATTAGGAGGAAAAAATGAGAGCGATGCAGAAAAATCATGAAAACCAAATCAACAGCTTGGTGAAAGATATACAAAAAAATACTAAAGAAAATAATATGTTAAAAACCAGTTTAGGCCTAATGGAAAAAAGCAAAACAAAAGGCAAATGAGGAGAAAAAGCAGAATTGGCCAGCTGGCAAAGGAGATTAAAAAAGCTCTCTGAAGAAAATAACTCTTTCAAATGCAGAATGGAACTAAAGGAAGCTAATGACTTTGCAAGAAATCAGGAAGAAATAAAACTTCCAAAAAAGCCAAAAATTAGAAGAAAAGGCGAAATATCTCATTGGAAAAACAACCGACCCCAAAAACAGATCCATAAGAAATAATTTAAAAATTATTGGGCTATCTGAAAGCCACAATCAGGAGAAAAGCCTAGACTTCAATTTTCAAGAAATAATACAGCAAAATTGCCCTGAGATCCTAGAAGCAGAGGGTAAAATAGAAATTGAGGGAATTCACTAATCACCTCCTGAAAGAGATCCCAAAAGAAAAACTCCCAGGAATATTATAGCCAAATTCCAAAACTCCCAAATCAAAGAGAAAATTCTAAAAGCTGCCAGAAACAAATAATTCAACTACCAAGTCTCCATAGTCAGGATTACACAAGATCTGGCAGCATCTACATTAAGGGCTTGTAGGGATTGGAATATGATATTCCTGTAGGCAAAAGATCTTGGTTTACAATTGAGAATCAGCTACCCAGCAAAAATGAGCATCCTCTTTCAGGGGAAAAGATGGACTTTCAATGAAACAGGGGACTTTCAAACTTTCCTAATGAGATGATCAGAGCTGAACAGAAAGTTTGATCTCCAAGTACAGGACTCTGGTGAACCATAGAAGGAGTAGAAGAAAGGGAATAAGCTATGAGGAACTTGATGATGTTGAACTGTTTGTATTCCTCCACGGGAAGAAGATATTGATAACTCATATGAACTTTTTCATTTATAAGAGCTTTTAGGAGCATATATAGACAGGACATAGGAAGGAGCAGAATATAATGGTATGATGTGGTAAAGGGATGGAGTCAATGGGTGATGGGGGAAAGTACTGGGAGGAAAGAAAAGGAGATGAAGAAGAAGCTGAGAGATTTCACATAAAAGTCAAGAAAAAGCTTTTTCAATCGAGTGGAGGGAGGGAAGGAAAGGGGGAATGAGTGAGCCTTCATTCTCATTGGAAATGGCTCAGAGAGGAAATGACATACACACTTAATAGGGTGAGGAAATCTGTCTTGCCCTGGAGAAGGATGGGAGGAAAGGAATGGGATGAGGAGGAATGGGGGGAGGGAAGGGGGGAATAGGTGATAGAAGAGAGGGAAGATCAAGGGAGAGGGTACTCAGATTCAACACACTTTTGCATAGGTCCAGGATGAAAGGAGAGAGAGAACAGAACAAATGAGAGTGGGGAGAAATAGAGTGGAGGTACAGCTAGTAATAGCAACTGTGGGAAAAATATTGAAGCAACTTCTCTGGTGGACTTATGATAAAGAAAGCAATTCACCCCAGAAACAGAGCCATTGAAATCTGAACACAGACTGAAGTACAATTTATTTTCCTCTCTCTCTCTCTCTCTCTCTCTCTCTCTCTCTCTCTCTCTCTATTTGTGAGGTTTCTCATCTTCTTGGGGGGGCAGTTTATGTTTACTCTTATAACACATTCAATTTACATCAATGTATACCATAGAAACAGTGTTGAAACTATCAGACAGCCTTCTGTGGGGAGGGGGGGAGGGAAGGGGGGAATTGTAAAATTCAAAACCTTACAAAAATGATAGGTACATATTACTATTGTATATAATTGGAAAACAAATAAAAATGTTAGAATTTTAAAAAAGAAACAATAAAACAATATTAAAAGAACTAAACATTAGAAGGAAATGTGAAATATCTCAATGGAAAAATAACTGACCTTGGAAACATATCCAGAGGAGATAATTTAAAAATTATTTGGGCTACTTGAAGTCATGACCAGGAAAAGACCCTAGAATTCATTTTTCAAGTAATAATACAGCAAAATTGCCCTGAGCTCCTAGAAGCAGAGGGTAAAATAGAAATTGAGGGAATTCACTAATCACCTCCTGAAAGAGATCCCAAAAGAAAAACTCCCAGGAATATTATAGCCAAATTCCAAAACTCCCAAGTCAAAGAGAAAATACTAAAAGCTGCCAGAAAAAACACTTCAACTACCTATAGTTGGCTCTATAGTCAGGATTGCACAGAATCTGGCAGCATCTACATTAAGGGCTTGTAGGACTTGGAATATGATATTCTGGAAGGCAAAAGATCTTGGATTACAACCAAGAATCAACTATCTAGTGAAATTGAATATCCTCTTTCAGGGGAAAAGATGGACTTTCAATGAAACAGGGGACTTTCAAACTTTCCTATTGAAATGACTGGAGCTAAACAGAAAGTTTGATCTCCAAGTACAGGACTCAGGTGAAGCACAAAGGGGGTGAAAAAGAAGGCCTTGAGGAACTTAATGATGTTAAACTGTTTATATTACTGCATGGGAAGAAGATACTGATAACTCATATGAACCTTCTCATCTATAAGAGCAGTTAGAAGGATCATATACTGACAAGGCACAGGAGGTAGTTGAATATAATGGAGTTGATGGGTGATAAAGGAAAGTACTGTGAGGAAGGGAAAGGAGAGGAAGAATGGGCTAAGTAAGATTTCATATAAAAGAGTCAAGAAAAAGCTTTTGCAGTGGAGTTGGAATGGGGGGAAGGTGATGGGGAATGAGTTAGCCTTCATGCTCATCAGAAATGGCTCAGAGAGGGCAGCTAGGTGGCACAGTGGATAAAGCACTGGCCCTGGAGTCAGGAGTACCTGGGTTCAAATCCGGTCTCAGACACTTAATAGTTACCTAGCTGTGTGGCCTTGGACAAGCCACTTAACCCCACTGTCTTGCAAAAACTAAAAAAAAAATGTCAAATATGCAGATGAAAAGTTAGCCAATTATATGCCTGCCATAAAGCCCATTTAAGTGGGGAGATAGTTAAATGATCCCCTAACCACCTTAGCTGAATTTATGACACCAGTAGAAGTAAAACGATCACATCTATAATAGTAATCTCTTCCCATCCTGTTGTGCTAGCCACTGTGTTGCTTTTTTATAAATTTAACATTTCATAGTGGAAAGAGCCCTGAACCTGAAGTCTGAAGATCTTTTTCCCATATATATTAGCTATGTGAACTTTGGGAAGTTGTTTGACTCTGCTAAGCTTCGATTTCCTCATTTATAATAACACTTGATCATCCTTCTTTAGAATAATGATACTTGATTCTTGGATAATAATTAACTAAAAATCATGGGGAGAATTATATAGTCATTTGATGATTAATGGGCATACATCTCATAGTATTACAATACAATAAAATTCATGTATACCAATATAAAAATTCATATATTTAAAAAAATTGTGATGAATATCTCTCATAACTTGGAAGGGTGGGGGAATTGTATTTATTGGAAAACAGAAGAAATTATTAGAGCCAGATATATAAATTTAATTAAGTATGGGAGAGTCCAGAACTTTTATGTTGGACAAAATATAGCACAAAATAATAGTAAGCAACTAAAACAATGACTTTGATGTTGGAGGAAGTGGTAAAAAGTTTGCCAACCCTTTTGAGCTGGCTCCATGTAGTTGATGTCCATTTTTATGCATAAAACAAGAAAGTTATGAGGAGGATGGAGGGTGGGCATTTCACAACACCTGAACCCCACTCTTTTGTAGTTTGCCAAGGTGGAGTCCTAGAAATATTGGTCAGGAAGATGGTCAGGAAGAGGGGGATGAAAGGATGGGTGTATGGGATAATAAGAATTTAAAAGGATATTTGCTTAAAATTCATATGAGATGAACTGATGCTGAGTGAGATGAGCAGAACCAGAAGAACATCATACACCCTAACAGCACCATGGGGGTAATGATCAGCCTTAATGGACTTGCTCATTCCATCAGTGCAACAATCAGGCACAATTTTGGGATGTCTGCAATGGAGAATACCATCTGTATCCAGAGAAAGAATTATTGAGTTTGAACAAAGACCAAAGCTATTACCTTTAATTTAAAAAATTTTGCTATCTCTTATACTTTATGTATATGATTGTGATATATGCTCTAGGAAATGATGAATTCAATGATTCTAGAAAAACAAGGAAAGACTTGCATAAAACAATGAAGAAAAAAATGAGCAAAACCAAGAGAATATTATATACAGTAACAGCAATATTGTTTTAAGCACAACTTTGAGTGAATAAGTCATTTTGACTTATTAATTATAAAGACCATATAAATCAAGAAGCTTTCTGAATGTAAGGAAAGAATGTTAAATTGAAGTATGTATAGAAAGACTTTACATGCACATTCAAACATATATATTTATGTCTATGGGGCAGAGGTGGAGTAGAGGAAGTAAAAAGGAAAAAAGAAAAAAGAAATCTACATGCTAAATTTATTATATATTTAAAAGGGATAGTAAATGTTATAGATTTAGATCTTTTAAATTATTCTATATTATGGAAATGCTATTAAATTAAAAATAAAAATTTTTTAATAAATATATTAGATATTTGGAAGGACGTTTTGTTTAGAAAGCTTTATTTTGAGTTTTATATATCATGTTTGAATGGGAGGATTTTTTCTCATCATTTTATTTTGCTATATTATTCATGGCTTTTTCTTTGAACTAATATGTCTTCTGGCTGATTCATAAAACAACATATATTAGGGGGTCCTAACAAGCTATGGTTTTGGGAGGGTATTGACTTATAGAATGTTCTGAACTTGGGGTAGTTTTCTAGGTTCATGTCTAAGGGAGAGTTCATATGCTACATATTCAAACCAAAATGCTTCACCCCCCCAAAACTCAACACATCCACAATAAAATGAATGAATGAAAAAGAAGAGAACTGACAAAATAGGAGGAATGCAAAGTGGGAGAAATTTGTAGTAAGCATAATTTTCATGTGGAAATTTGTCCAGAGCTGTGGGAACTGTTGTAGAATATTTCTCCATTATGATTATATTGCTATAAATCCACTCACCTTGCTATCCTGGCCCCCACTAGGGTCCTGGGACCAAATCTCACCAAATCATGTGCTGACAAACTCCTCTTCTTCTCTGCAGAAGGAAGCTAGACAAAAATATTTATGTTACACATAATGTACTAATGTCTTGTGTATCTTCATATTGAAGTACAAGAGAACTAAGGACTATTTCTCTTCTTAATAGAGTCAAAAAAAAAACCACTGAGAAATCCGAGGGTTGTGAATAACTGTTATCTAGTTTAAGAGCTCCTATAATGGAGCCTGAGCCAATCCATTATATTGGATATGTCCCATCAGATATTTTCTGTCAAGGTTCATTCTCAAGCTATAATGACATCTCTTGGACTGCATCAATGCAATCCCCATTGAAAAATTTAAATATAAATTGTTAGATGCTAAACTTCTTGAGGGAAGGCACAGGATTTTAGGTTTTTTTAATTCTTTCAATGTGAGAACAATTTATGTAGAAAAATAAATATTTTCTGCAAGTTTTATTTGTTATTTAGTTGTTTTGGGTTAATTTATAGGGTGGTTAGGAAGAAACTAATATAAATTGCAACTATAATTGATCCCTTGTGAAATTCTTATTTTGGTTCACATTTGGCACAAAATATTCAGCACTGGGATGAAAGGGGGAAAAAATTTCAGTATTAAAGAGTTAATGATATTTAATTTTTAATATTTATTTTTAAAAACCATTTGGTGTTCCAAATTTTCTTCCCCTTTCCTTTGCCTCCCCACTTCTTAAAGACAATAAGCAATTTGATATAGGTTATATATTTGCAATCATGGAAAACATATTTCCATATTAGTTGTGTTGTAAAAGAATAAACAGACCAAGGGGCAGCTAGGTGGTGTAGTGGATAAAGCACCAGCCCTGGAGTCAAGAGTACCTGGGTTCAAATCCGGTCTTAGACACTTAATAATTACCTAGCTGTGTGGCCTTGGGCAAGCTACTTAACCCCATTTACCTTGCAAAACCTTAAAAAAAAAAGAATAAACGGACCAAAAAGAAAAGAAATGAAAAAATAAAGCAAAACTAGTATGTTTCAATTTGAATTTAGATTCCTCAGTTCTCTAGATGTGAAAAGTATTTTTCATCATGAGTTTTTGGAATTGTCAAATCATATTATTGGTGAGAATAGCTAATTCATTCACAGTTAATCATCATACAATATTGATATACTGTGTGCAATGTTAATCTGGTTCTCTTCACTTCACTTTGCATCAGTTTGTGTAGGTCTTTCCAGATTTTTTCCCTGAAATCAGCCTGTTTGTCATTTCTTAAAGCACAATATATCACAATTTATTCTGCCATTCCCCAATTGATGAGCATCCCCTCAATTTCTAATTCATTGCCACCACAAAAATAGCTTCTATTCTCCTACAAATACATGCTTTGACCTTTTTAACAAAATCTCTTTGGGATACAGACCTAGTAGTACTGGATCAGAAGTTATGTACAGTTCTAAAGTCCTTGGTCATAGTTTCAAATTGCTCTCAGTTCACAACTCCACCAGCAGTTAATTAGTGTCCTAATTTTCCTACAATTCCTCCAACATTTATCATTTTCTTTTTTGTCATATTAGTTTTTTAATTTGTATTTCTCTAATCAATTGTCCATATGATTATAGAAAGCTTTCATATTTTCATCTGAAAACTACCCATTCATATCTTTTGATCATTTATTAATTGTGGAATGACCATTTTCTTATAAATTTGACTCAGTTCTCCTTACATTTGAGAAATGAAATCTTTATCAGGGACGCTTACTGTAAAAATTGTTTCCCAGCTTTCTGCTTTACTTCTACTCTTGGTTGCATTGATCTAATTTGTGTAACCCCTTTTTAATTTAATGTAATCAAAAGTATCATTATCTCATAATGCTATCTGTCTTATTTGATCATAAATTCCTCCCTTCTCCATGGTAGGTAAATTATTCTTTGCTCTTCTAATTTGCTTATGGTATTATCCTTTATGTTTCAATCTTATATACATCTTGACCTTACCTTAGTATAAGGTATAAAATAGCTTCTGCTTATACTGTTTTCCAGTTTTCCCAGCAGTTATTGTCAAATAGTGAGTTCTTGTCCCAAAATCTGGGGTCTTTTGGCCAAACACCAAATTACTATGATCATTTACCACTGTGTCTTGAGTACCTAGTCTATTCTACTGATCTACCACTCTATTTATTAGCCAGTATAAAGTTTTAATTATTACTGGTTAATAAAACAGTTTGAGATCTGATACAGCTAAGCCATGTTTCCTCACACTTGTTTTCCTTAATTCTCTTGATATTTTTAACCTTTTATTCTTCCAGATGGATTTTCTTATTTTTTCTATCTCTATAAAATAACTTTTGTTGGTTTTATTGGCATAACCTGGAAGATTATAATTTAGGCAAAATTATCATCTTTATTATATTGGCTTGGTCTAACCATGATCAATTGAAAATTTTTCCAGTTGTTTAGATCTGACTTTATTTGTGTGAAAAGTGTTTCGTAGCTGTGTTCATATTGTCCTGGGTTTGTCTTGGCAGATAGCCTCCCAAGTATATATATATATATAATTTTTAAAATGGAATTTCTTTATTTCTTGCTGCTGGACTTTGTTAGTTATCCTACAATTTTGCTGAAGTTAATTATTTTCACTAATTTTTTTGTTTGTTCTCTAGGATTCTCTAAGTACCCTCATATCAGCTGCAAAGAGTGATAATCTTTCTTCTTCATTCAGGCACAGAATTTTAGCTAGCTTTTTGTCTCCTCCAGTCTATCATAGTACTCTACTCAGAGTGAGACCTTAATATGTAATATTACCCTAATTCCAGAGATCTAGGCATTCTTTTCTTCACTATTCTTTTGGTATAGCTGCTAAAAATGTTTAACAGTAGAATGTATATATTTTGTATTTATTTATCTATGTTCATTTATTAATCTCCAATAAAAAGTAAAAAGCATTTTGTATTTGCATAGACCCACAGTCTAAGATAGTGCCTAGCACATGAATGTTGTTGAATGAATGAATGATCACTTTTTAAAAATGGGACTTAGTCAAGAAATTTTTAAGTCTACTGGAAAAGAATTAAAATTCAACAAAGAAATAAAAATTTTTTATGTTCACAGAAATATTGGTGTTTCTTTTAAAGGTTGACTCTTTCTTGGGCCTTACTCTGCAACTTTCACTCAAATACATCAAGCCACACACGTTAATTATAGGATTTTAGAACTGGAATGAACCTGAGGTTTCATCTAATGACATGACCAAACCCCTTATTTTAGATATGAGGCAACTGAGACTCAAAAGAAGAATATGAACCTAACAGCAAGGGAACAAAGATAAAGTTGGGATATAAACCAAGATCTCCTAACTTCACTCTAGGATACATATGTGTGTATATATATATATGTATATATATATATATATATATGTGTGTGTGTATGTGTGTGTGTGTTTGTGGTTCACATGAGAACTTTGCAATGTGCTGAATATGGGCATGAGGGCACAGGGATTATTACAATGATTTATTAGCAATTAAAAAGGATAAGATTAGAGTCACAGTCAGAAAAAACTGATATCTTATTGTCTGATCTTGCTATCTATTATACTTTATGTTTCTTCCTTAAGGATAAGATTTCTCTCTCATCATATTCAATTTGGATCAATGTATACTATGGAAACAATGTAAATTCTGGCAAATTGCCTTCTGTGGCAGGGTGGGAGGAGGGAAGTAAAATTAGGGGAAAAATTGTAAAACTCAAAAATAAAATATTTATAAAAAAAGTCGCAGTCAGGCAACCATCTTCATAGATACTTTGTAGGCCTTTATATAGACCTATAGGCTATACAAAGTCCATAAAAAAAAAAATCTTCCCATTAGGATGCTCAATTTTAGATTTTGTTTCTTGAATTGCATTCTGCTGCCCTCTAGTGCTGTTCTAGCTTCTTCTAATTACTCTTTAAAACACACACACACACAAAACACAGACACCATTCTTCCTTTTTATCCCAAGGCTACACATTTCTCAATTACTAGGAAAATTAATTGATAAATAAGAAAAAGAAGTGGTATTAGGATCTAATAATGATAATATAATATATCTCTATAGGTCTTTATATTTAAAGATCTAAACTGTGGAAGGCAGTATATAAGCAGAATTATTATTTTCTCTATTTAGAGGCAAGAAAATAGACTGACTTCAGCAAATCATCATTATTAAGTGTCAGTCACAGAGTGAAATCTGGTACTTTGATTCCAAATTTTTAGAACTCTTTCCATTCTCTTCCAGAAAAAAAGGGACATAGTACTATTTCATTTAATATTTTACTAAATGTGTATGTGCACATGCATGTATATACACACATATAATATACACATACATACTCTCATATAGATTTAGATTTATATATAGATAGATACATATAAAAACACATGTTTGTAAGTATATACGTCATACATATACTATGTGTGGATATATATATCAATGTGAATGTTCAATCTAACTGTGTGATCCTGGAAATGTCTCTTAGCCTCTCTAAGACTCAGCTTCCCCATCTGTATAGTGAGGATAATATTTATATTACCTTTCAATACTGTTGTTGTATGAATCAAATGAAATAATATATGCAATTTGTTTTGTTAATCTTAAAGTCTTATATAAAATCTCAAGATCAGAAATATTTGTAGTTACTATTGATGTGTGTAAAAAGGGTTTTTTTTAAAAACAAATGTTAAAACTAATTAAGCGGGGCGGCTAGGTGGTGTAGTGGATAAAGCACCGGCCTTGGAGTCAGGAGTACCTGGGTTCAAATCCGGTCTCAGACACTTAATAATTACCTAGCAAGCCACTTAACCCTATTTGCCTTGCAAAAACATAAAAAGAAAAAGAAAAAAAAACTAATTAAGCACAAAATGATTAAGGTTAGGCTTTCTCCTTGAGGTAATCAAAAAGGATCAAAATGCCCCTCAAAAGTAAATGTTCCTGGGTTTGTCTTTAGAGTCTATCCCCTCCAGATGGGAAGATTAACATTATCCCATAATGCCTACTATATCTCATCAGTATTTCTTAACTTGGTTAGATATATGTTAAATAAGGTAAGAGGGTGTTACTTACATTTTCACTTACTGCTCCAATGATCTCCTCACTAAAAGATAGGAGAGAACCTATTAGATTTTTCATTTCTTTTAGCCAAGCATGAGATTTGGAATTAGAATGAAACTTAGAGATCACCAAATCTAACCCTGTAAGGAAGAGACCAGAGAGAAGTGGTTTTCTCATAGTTATACCATTATTTTTGTATTTCAAGTCCTTCCCTAGCACAGAATCTAATGCTCTTACTATTATACCATGTCCTATTAGATTGTAAAATTCTTGAGGATAAGGATAGGATCTTGTTTTATCTTTGGTTTCTTGTGTCTAGGAATTAGAGGACTGGAAAAGTACTTCCTCACTTCTGTAGATTGAATTAATTTTGAGATCCATGTACAAAATTGAAGTAAGGTGGAAACTAATATCAGTAGGATTGAAACATGGAGGATTAGAGAACAGCTGGTATTTCTGTTTTCAAATCTTGGTACTAATCCTATCTCTACTCTTCTAGTCCCTGAGGTTACCACTGTCTGTCTCCATGGAGCCGGGTCAGAGGTTAAGGCCGAGGATATGAAGTATATGGGTGAGATGATGATGGACCAGCAGGCTAGAAGCTCTGATCCTTGAGGGGTGGAGGTAGAAAAAAGAAGCAAGAATATCTCATTTAAGGCATTCCAATATACATAAATTTAAGAGTCTTATAGTAGAGGACAGAAAAACTGAATTTCCATCACCTATTAGCAGCTATATGTCTCTGGGCATCTCCTCAAAAATACATTTTCTGATTATGGATTAGAGCAGTACCACCCTTTAAAGCAAGGTAGATGGAAGATGGTGACTAAACATGAGGAGGGAGTCATTCCAAGATGAGTGACAGTCAATGCAAAAACACAGATATGAAAGATAAAGAATCATTTGCAAAGAGCATCAAATAGATTTGTATAGTTGGACTATAGAATACATGAGACTAGAAGAGCTAGGGTTAATGCCAAGGCAGGAAAGGGCCAGACTATCAAGAAGCATATATGCTAAACAGAAACATTGGAGGAAGAAACAAAGAAAGTAGTTAAGACACTGTATCTGCCTTCAAGAATTTTATAGTCTAGAATAAGGTATTTGGTAGCAGAATGGAGAATGTATTGGAATGGAGAGACTCTTGAGGTAGGCAGATTCACCAGCAAACTATTACAATAATCTAGGTATGAAGGAATGATGCCCTAGAGTGCTAACAATATTAGAGAAGAGAAGGGAGCAAATTCAAGAGATGTTGCAAAGGTGAAATTGACAGACAATAGATTGGATATTGGGGGGAGGGGATGTTGGTGTTTAGAGATAGTGAGAAATCTAGGATGACTCCTCAGGTGAGCCTGAGAGACTGGGAAGAGAGTGTTGTCTTCTACGGTAATTGGGAAAGTAGGAGGGGGAAGAATTTGGAGGAAAGATAATGAGTTCTTAATCATAGATTATAGTGTCTTAATCACAGTCTATAATGTCTAAAACTCAAGTTGGAGATATGAGTTTGGAGGTCAGCAGAGAGTCTGGGATAGGATAGTCAGGATTTATGAATCCTTAGCATAAATATAGTAATTAAATTCATGGGAGCTGATCAGATTACCAAATGAAGTAGTATAGAGAGGAAAGAGGGCTTTGGACAAAACATTATTAGATACTGAATGAGGATCCAGCAAAAAAGACTGAGAAGCAGTAGATAGGAGAAACTGGAAAAACTAGTATCCTAAAAACCTAAAGAGAAGAGAGTATCAAGAAGAAGAATATGATCAACATTGTCAAAAGTTGCAGCGAGGACAAGGAGAATGAAGACTGAGGAAAGGCTCTTTGATTTGGCATAAAGAGATCATCAGTGACTTTGAAGAGAACACTTTCAGTGGAGTGATGGGTTAGGAAACTAGATTGTAAGGTGTTAAAGAAGAATGGGGAAAAAAGAAAGCATAGGCACTATTGCAGATGGCTTCAAGGAATTTAGTTATAAAAGGCAGAAGACAAATAGGATGATAGTTATTGGCAGTGGAAGAATAAAATGAGAGTTTTTTCCCCAGGAATAAAATCAGCAAATGGGAGAAGTGATCCAAGGCTGTGGCTTGGTAGGGCATAACTGACAAAATGTAATAGGGATTCAAGACAGGAGGACAGTGTGGAGTTGAAATGGTTCACCAAGGGGTCAAGACAGGGAAATGAGAAGAGAATGGCTAATAAACATGGGGGGGGATTGTAGGGTCAAGGGATTAAAGATCACGGTGTAGACAAAAAGTAGGACTTTGTAAGGGAACCTGGTAGTAAAGGTGAAAAGTCAAAAGATTATGGTTGGAAAGGAGAATTTTGGAATTCTTGAACATGAAGGTGGATGATTGTGGATCGTTGGTGGATGAGGATAAGATCAAGAGAACAGACCATCTTTGTGTGTGGTTGGGATGGGGCAAAGAAGTAGCTCTTGGCAAGTGAGAAGATTGAGGAACTCATTGATTAGGGTGTTTAAGAGAGTCAGACATGTATGAGGGCAGGAGTTGGAGAGGAGGGAAAAATTGTAAACCAGATTGAGCAAAAGAAGAGATGGGAGTGGGGAAGTTTGTAGACGAAAGTTACCAGAATTCTTATTGGGTAAGAAATATAAAGTTCAAAGGAGAAGTGGTTATTGAATGATGGAGATGGGGAGAGAACCTGGAAGTGGCGATGGGAAGCCCAGAATGTTCCAATTTCCCCACCTTAATCAGTGAATGGAAAAGAATGAGTGGAGGTGAAGCAGGTACTGAAAAGGATGGCAAGGGAGCTGTGTCATCTGAGAGGAGCCAGGTTTCAGTAATAGTGAGTAGATGAAAGGAAAGGGAAAGGGAAAGACTCAGGATGAAGGGGAGATTTTTGCCTAGGAAACAGATATTCCAGAGAGAACATTGGATATTATTTGGTTGAAACTTTGGGATTAGAGATTTGAAGGGGATGGGAATAAGGAATCAAGCAGTGGGGTTAGAAAATGATGTTTGGATGATCTATAGGGGTTCAGAATCAGTGGAATGTGAAGGGTATGACCAAATGTGAGAATATTTTTCATTGAATGGAGGATGCCATTAAAGTTAAATCTACACTGCAGGAGAGAGAACTAGCAACTTTTACCCTACAGAAAGAAAGTCTCTTCCTTCAAGGGATAGATGCAGTAGCTGTTGGAAGGCATTGCAATTGGGAGACTGGACTGGTAGCAGGAGGTTGAAATGCCTTGTGCTGAAAGAGAGAGAAATCTTTGCTTTTGGACAGATATTAAACACCCACTCTGATCTCTTTCCACCTTCCCTCAGGGGACATATTGTACCCAGCAGAAGTCTAAAGGCAAGTGGTTTAGAGGAATGTTTGATTCTTCCAAATGATTGATTGATTAATTGGGGAATGACTGAACAAACTGTGGCATATGGATTAATGGAATGCAGGAAGTAAAGAAATATAGGAAGAAATACTGAGTATGGGGAAGTCAGAACAACATAGAAAGATTTGTACAAACTGATACAATGCAGAACCAAAAGAATGAAAATTAAAAATGAAAATTAAAAAAAAACATGAAAATGAAAAGAACACTCAAAAGATATTGGATTGAATTAATTGGTTGTTTGGGTTTTTTTAGGTTTTTTGGAAAGGCAAATGGGGTTAAGTGGCTTGCCCAAGGCCACACAGCTAGGTAATTATTAAGTGTCTGAGGCCAGATTTGAACTCAGGTACTCCTGACTCCAGGGCCAGCACTCTATCCATTGCACCACCTAGCTGCCCCTGAATAATTGTTAAAAAAAACAAATAAACATACTTTCTCCCAAAGATTAGAGAATGATCTTTCAGTTAGGAGACAGGAAAATATAGATCACATACATTGGCAGATGATGTTTCCCTCAGTTTCTATTCAATTGTTTTCTTTATTACAAGAGAATATTCAGAAATGATTATAATGTTAAAAGACTTTTAAAAAAAGTAATGAGTGATCACAATGAAAGCTTTTTAGGGGAACCAAGTAAAGAAGGACCAGGTTAATGTATCACATGTACATGATAGTGAGTGAAGATTCTGGTTGGAATGAATACAAGGGAACTACCAGTAAAGGCTAAGAGGTACCTATGGGTTTGGAGGTGAGGAAGGCTGTCTGGGATTCCTTTAGGCCATTATGGTAGCCCAAAGGGAATATTCACAGTTGTCCATAGTGTTCATACTGTTCAAGGACCTACATTTAATATGTCAAAATTAGCATAAGCCTTGATGTAATTAGTCATAGCTATCTGATTGTTTTAAGTTCCTATTGCCTCAAAACAAAACTAAAGGTTTGCGGGATGTTCATTCAGTAGATGGAATTCAGCCAGTAGATGGTGCCAAAGGACAGGAATTGGTCAATTCAAGTAGAAACTTATTGGTTGGACAATGATTCTAGTAGATTAAGCCAGGGTTCATAATGAAAATTCCAAAAATGCATGGGGCAGGTATGGAAGCAGCAGACTCAGTAGTAAAGATCAGTAGTCAGAAATACTGGCAAAGTAGGGGGAAAATGTTCCTTGACAAACAAGAGAGCTCTATTGTTAAGTGAAATTCTTTGAAGCCTTTACCAAGATCATTCCTAATAGGGATGGTTTGGCATGGCCTCAAAGGAACTTCTCTAAGTCCGAATAGGAGGTCAGTGGCATATTCACCAGGCAGATGTTGACAGAATTTCAAATTCTTATCTATGGGAGCAGACTAGGGAATAAGATAAGTTAGTCTTTAGTGATTTTATTGTATAAAACTGAGACAACCTTTGGACTAAAAGCGTCATCTAAGTCCTAGGAGTATGAGTTTATCCCTAGGCCATACTATTCTAGTATATAGAACATTAGTACCTTAGAACATAAAATATTACTCCTTGAGAGTAAGGATGGATTTTGTTTTAATCAACTATCTAGCACATTGTAGGAGTTCAGTAATTATTTGTTAAATTCAGTTAAAATAGATGAAAAATATTTCTTGTTTATGGTTTACATGTTGCTATTTCAAAATATTGAATGTTTTGGCATTGATAATTCAAGAGATTGAGAAATGAATATGTGGTAAAAATGTAGATACAATGAATATAGATAATTCTGTGAATGGTTAAAAAAAGAAATGAAATAGTAGCTTAAAAGTTTGGTAATTAAGGAAAGGCTTTTTTATGTATGAGCAAGACCTAGGCATATATGTATAAGCAGCTGATAAAGGAGTCAATGGATAAGGAGAATTTGAAGATAAGGGGAAGAGAGGAAATTATTGAGGGGAAAAAATTCCAGAGATGTCAGGCAGCACAGATTGCAAACCTTCTCAACAACAACAAAAAGTTTGTCTCATTTTCTTTTTTCTTTTCTTTTTTTTTTTTTTTGGCAGGGGGATTTGCAAGGCAATGGGATTAAATGACTTGCCTAAGGTCACAAAGCTAGGTAATTATTAAGTGTCTGAGGCTGCATTTGAACTCAGGTACTCCTAACTCCATGGCCAGTGCTCTATCCACTGTGCCATCTAGCTGCCCTAGATCTCAGAAGACAGCCTTTGAGACAGAGTCAGTGAAGTGACTCAATGTTTTATCACTCTTCTAAGGTCCATTTTAAAAAGTTTTCCAGCTTGGAAGAAGCTGTCTGACAGAGCTTGCTTTTCACTGATCGAGCCTCTGAGAACCTAGAATTTGTGCCCCATCCCCACCTCAGGTCATTACAAAGCATAAGATGGAGAACACAATTTTTCTGATGCTATCAGTTTAAACCCTACATCATCCATGTCTCCATGATGTCAAACACCTGAATATTTTGAACCATTTGAGGGATTGACTGAAATTCTTCATTTTCATCTCAATGATTGGTTATCACAGCCAAAGACTGAATATTTCAGGAATCTCCTTAAATTACCACCTGTGTAGGGGATCCATATTTTCCACGGTCATAGAGTTGGGGGCAGGTGTCAGAATTGTTTGAGCTTCCAAAATGCTTAAAAAGCTTTCTTCCTTCATTTTCACTCCAACGTCAAAGCACAGTACATTGAAAAAAGAGATATTTAATGAGTGATTTTTGGAAGAATGACTGTTAGAGTACTTTTAGTAGAGTCACTGGAAAGGGGAAAACCTAGGAAGAAGAGAGTGAGACCATTTCAATTAGGAGACTGTCTAAAGAGTTCCAGGAAGGGCAGCTTGGTGGTGTAGTGGTTAGAGCACTGGCCCTGGAGTCAGGAGGACCTGAGTTCAAATCTTACCTCAGTCACTTAACTCCATTGCCTTAAAAAATAAAAAAAATTGTAAAAATAGTTCCAGTAAGAAGAGATATCATGTTATTGGAATGTAGCAGATGAGCTGAGGAGAAGCTGTGACAAAAATGACAATTGATATGGGAATAAGGGAAAGAGAAGGCATATAAGATAATTCAAGAAATGTAAAGCCATATGGCTGAAAGAATGATCCTGTCCTCAGTAGAGATATTGGAAAAGAAGGGGATGGCTATGAGAGGAAAGATGATCTGTTTTGACTATGTTGAGTTTGAGTAAGAAATAAGTGTCCAAAAAGTAATAGATAATGTAGGACAGGAACTCAGGAGAGAGACTAGACTAGATCCAGAGAAGATAATTGAATCTCTCAGAACTAATAAAATCACTGAAAGAATGGGTATGGGGAAAAAGAAAGAAACAAGATCAAAGTTAGGAGGCAGGTCTTGGACAATGCCCCAGCAAAAGAGACTGAAGAGTAGCCAGAGGAGATCCAAGGAAAGGTCATGTCATGAAAAACCAGAGAGCATCTCATAGCATTGAGAGTTGGAAGGGACATTAGAAATATCCAGTCAAGTACCTTTCTTGTATAAAGAAGGTAAGACAAGAAGACAAGATATGACTCAAGGTCACTTGACCAACAAGGGGAAGAGCTGAAATTTGAATTCAAGTCTCCTACATGCAAATTTGATATTCTTTTCATTATGCCATATTCACTTACTTTGAAACTAAGGTTGTTGTCTTAGTTGACTCTTTCCAGATCTTAGGGTCAGCATTTTCCTCACTGGGTATCAGTTCTCTCTGCTTTAGGAGCTGTTGTTGGTATATAGCCTGTAGCTTTTTGAATGCATTCAGGTTCTTTCCCTCTTGACAGATCAACCAACAGCCATGGAATCGATTTGGAACACTCAGAGCCATCTCTATAGTTGGAATAAAACATTGAGTCAAATAACTTTATATATTTTGTGGTTTACAAAGCCCTTTTCATATGTATATTTCATTTGAGTCAACTCTGTGAGGTAGGCAGAGAAGATATTATCACTATTTTACACATGAGAAAACAGACTCAGGTCTAGTCAATATCTATTGAACCTTCTTGTCCAATGCTTTCCACCAAGGAAATTAAGTAGACTGGCTATTGTTAGCCAATGAAATTAGTTTAGAAAAATTCCCACAGAGTTTTATTGACCTTCTGAAGAGGTCAATCAATTTTATTGTGTTGGTCTGTGTGGAAAGTTTCAGCTGATAGGACAGTGAAATAGTGACAATGGACAGGGAAAGATTTTAAGCACTAGAGAAGCTTGAATAATGAGAAAAAGAAAATACTACTATGTATCAATAATAAATGTGACTCTTGGGCACTCCAGAAACAACCTCCAATGACTCTGGTCAGACTCATTCTTGGAAGAGTCACCATAGATTTTACTCTCTCCCGTAACAACTCTATGAAAATAACCTTTAACAAGGCCTTCCAGAAGTCAGATCTCTGCCAGGATCAATCTCCATATCATCATAAAAACCTTACAGAGGTCATGTCTAAATGTATATTCAGGTAAGTTCTGCCCAAATCTTAAGGTTCCTCTTCTTTCTCTCAAATAGAAGCATTTAATTATGCAAATATAAAAATTATTCTGATTATTTTCTCCACCCAGTACATATTCTTTCTGCCTGATTGGCCAAAGAAAATTAACCACCATGTCTGATACAATATTTCACTGGCCTTGGTACCCAGAAGCTGTGTTCTTGGAATGCCAAATTACTTACAATTAGAACCTTGGTTTATAAAGTCATATTAGAGCCACCTAAGAATCAACTATCAGATTCGTGTGATGCTTTATGTTTAGGAGTAGAAACAAAAGACCTGGTTTTATAGCTATTTTATAGCTGCTACTTTTTCCTCCCCATCCTTTCCCCCACACCAAGCAGGACCCAGGAGACTGAACCTTGGATTTTCCACTTTTCTAAGATTATAATTATAATTATAGATATAACTCAATATTTACTAACCAGAATCCTTAAATCACTGAATTTATTTATCCACTATTGCCATCAGCCCATTTATGACACCTCCATGGTTCTTTATTTCCCCAGATTCTCCTAGCCTAAAGATAGGTAGTCCCCTTTATTTCTCTTAGCACACCTAGGAGAGAGATGGTATTTTTCCTAATGATTTTTCAAACTACAATATAGAATTGTTGTGGTACAGAAAATGAGATGCCTCTCCTAAGATAGCTCCAATCTAAATAATTTCTCAGAATAACTAATTCTGCTGTCAGCTCTCTGACATTTGGGTATATGCCTACCACAGAGGACAGCTAGATGGCCCAGTGGAAAAAGAACTGGTCTTGGAGTCAGGAGGAAGGAGTTCGAATCTGGCCTCAGACACTTGATGCTAGCTGTGTGACCCTGGGGGCAAGTCACTTAATCCTCCTGATTGCCTCCCAGAGTCTTTTCCAGTCCTCCTGATCCATATCTGGCCACTGGACCCAGATGACTCTGGAGGAGAAAGTGAGGCTGGTGACTTAGCACTCAAATCCAACTCTATATACTTATCATGGCATCACTTTCTCTGATGTTGTGGTCTTTTTTGAATGAAGGACAAACATCATTACCACATGATCAGACATCATGTCTCAGGATACTCTTCCCTTTTTCTTCTTGCCCAATTCACCTAAGCCTACCTTCATATTTTTTTCCTAGTTCAAAAACTGTAGTCTTTTTGGACCTGCCCACTAACTTTCAGAATTATAGAAGGGCACAACCCAATTTAATACCAAATTATAATTTATATTTCCATAGCAGATCAGTAGGATTGGTATTATTTCCCTATTTTACAGATGAGGAAAATGAGACTGAAAGGTAAAATAACTTGCTCAAAGTCACAAATAGTTAAGTGTCAAGGCCAGGAATTGAATTCAGTTCTTTTCATTCCAAGGAGAGTGTTCTTTATAGTATGCCAGGTTGGCTCATAACTAACTTCCCACCCTTTCTCAAGGATATACTTCATATGCAGTCATCATCAATCAATAACCATTTATCAAGCACTTATTTACTATGCACTGTTGCTTAGCACTGAGGATACAAAAAGAGGCAAAAGACAGACTCTGTCCTCAAGAAGTTTATAATCTAATAGTAAAGTAAGGGGCATTTCTTCACAGTTGCTATATTCTCAGGTTCACTTTTATTCTCTCAGTTCTCATGATGAATACTTCATTGAAGTACTTGTCCAATAGCCTGGTTATCTAGATATAAATATCTCCAGATGATGTAGACAGTCAAAATAGCCACATGGCATCACTTGAATCTGTTACTTTCCTAGGATCAGACGAGTCTTTTTGGCAATAATTCATCACAAGACCATACCCACTTTAATAATCCAAGGAAGATTCTGGTCTAGCAAATATGCACTTTTGGAGAATCTGAGTTGGGAGAATCTTCCACAGGCTTTAAGTAACCACCAAATATTTCTTAGAGGTCATTTAACTAGCAGTCATTTAAGAATAATTCCAGAAAAAGGCAAGTTATTTATTCCCTGGCAAGGAGCAAAATGTGACTTTTAGAGAATCTTTTTTGACCTGAATGCTTCAAAATTTGGATCACAAGTTATTAAATCACCATAATGATATGTTGGTATAATGATTCCTTTTATTCAATTGACTTGGGAATGGAACCTAATTTCACAGATAGAAATTCACCCTAACTCTGCTCTGTTTTGAATTTATTATGAAGACAGTATAATATCTGGGTAGCTGGGGTAGCTAGGTGGCACAGTGGATAGAGCACTGGCTCTGGAGTCAGGAGGAACTGAGTTCAAATTCAACCTTAGACATTAATAATTACCTAGCTGTGTGACTTTCATCAAGTCACTTAACCCCATTGCTTTGCCAAAAAAAATCTGAGTAGCTAAGACACACAGTGAACAGAGCACTGGGCCTAGAATCAAGAAGACCCATTATCTTCATAGGGTTCAATCTGCCTCAGACACTTACTAACTATGTGGCCCTAGGCAAGTCATTTAACCCTGTTTGTTCATCTTAAAATGAGAAGAAAATGGCAAAACACTCCAGTATCTTTGCCAAAAAAAAAATCCCTAAATGGGGTCATGAAGAGTCAGACATGACTAAACAAGAAGTATAGTATCTGTTCTGGTAGTTTTTTGCCCTTTGGCCAAAAACAATCAAAAGTGCTTTGAGGATCATTATAGATGTAGTTCTCAAGGGGGCTTGCTCCACAGATAGATCTAACAAGGTTGATGCAGAGACCAACTTGGACAAGGTCAATAGGGTGAATTCTACTGAAAAATGATTTGATGGAGTCATTTTGGAATCTTGGAAAAGGAACCCACGGGGCACTCTAGAAATACCCTGCCATGATCTATAAGAAAATTTCAAAGCTTGTTTTGCTAAAGGACCTGCCCTACTACTAGCACCACAAAGGCAACTCTGTTAGAGTTGTTTTCCAAGGTGATTTATTCTGAGGATTTATTCTCAGAGCAACTTCAGAGAGGTCACTTCCAAATTAATATTATTGGGGTCATCTCCAAATTTATCTTTTTCAAGATCATTTGAAGTGGTGTCATATGGGAGAGAGAGAGAGAGAGAGAGAGAGAGAGAGAGAGAGAGAGAGAGAGAAGAGAGCACTTATTTCATGTAGCCCCAGAAATCAAAATAAGGATCAGGCCGTGGAAATAACTTATTTCAGCTCATATTAAGTAAACTTTCTAACAATCAGGGTTACTTATTATGTGTGTATTTATGTATACACACACACACACACACATATTTGTTAATTCTAGCAAGCAATCTCTGAACATTCCCCAGGACTCACCCTGTAAGTATTATTATCTTATTAAAAACTGGGATTGCAACAGTGGCTGAAGAAATGATTATTGCTATGGAAAACAGCATTGATTCAGTCTCAACCAAACAAATTTATTTGTCAGCACTCCTTTTTAGAGTTTGAAAAGGTAGGGAAGCTGAAATATTTTCCCTCTCTACAATGCATCTTGAGGGCAGAAACTATTTAATTTTTGTCTTTGAACCTCTAGCTCCTAGGATAATGCCTGACAGATAATAAGTGTTTAATAAATGTTTGTTGATTGATATTTTGATTTCTGCTTAGTAAATGGGCATTCAAAAACATCAAAATTAAAATCAGATGTAATTATCCTCTGTATTCACAGCCTATGACTCCCCTAGTTTAAGAGTACTTTGCCATTTGGTTCTCATTCTTTATTTACCTTTGACTTTTGGGAATGTCTCCTGTATTGTAGTTTTCTAAAACAACAACAACAACAAAAAAGTCAGATTACTAAAATAGGAAAACAAACAATGTGAAAAAAGAAGTAATTCTCTCTAAAATAATACTTCCTTCACACCATTGTTCTGTACAGTGAACTTCGGGTGGGGAAAAGATAGAGTTTTATCATTTGGGAACAAAATTAAAAGTTCTCATCTAGTTAAATCTTCCCTTTTTTAGACATGCTTAAAGATAGTCAGAACCATTCCATAAATTTCCCTCTTTGTAACTTCTACCCATTTTTGCTGGTTCAGTCTTTTAGGTTCAAATGGAATAAGTCTAGTCCCTTCTCCACATGAGTGTCCTTCAAATACTTGAAGACAGGTCTCTTGTCTTCTCTTGTCAAGGATAAGTACAGCCAATTCCTTCAACCCCTCCTAATATGGCAGGACTCAAGGCCCTCTTCAGGGAAGCTTTCCAGCTTATCAGTGATCTTAAACTGTGGTACCCAGAACTGAGTACAGTACTCCACCTGATATCTGCCTAGGTATGGCTGTTCCAACTGCCCTTCACTGACTCATAATGAGTTCACATCTCCCTAAAAGTTCAAGATCCTCTTTAAATTACTGTTTCATAGGGGCAGCTAGGTGGTATAGCAGATAGAGCACCAGCTCTGGAGTCAGGAGTACCTGAGTTCAAATCTGACCTTAAACACTTAATAATTGCCTAGCTGTGTGACCTTGGGCAAGTCACTTAACCCCATTACCTTAAATAAACAAAAAAAATTTTAAATTAATAAATAAATAAATTACTGCTTCATCAGGCTTCTCTCTCATTTTGTACTTAGAAAGCTAATTGTTTATACCTAAACTTTACATTTATCCCCATTGCATTGTACCCTCTTGAATGCAGTCCACTGTTCTGGCCTAATGTGATTCTTTTGATTCCTGACTTTGTCATTTAAAAACAAGGCTCCACCCATGGAGTGTTAATTCTACACGAATATTGAGTCATGAAGCAGTAATTTATTTATTTATTAATTTAAAATTTTTTTTTTTGTTTATTTAAGGTAATGGGGTTAAGTGGGATATTGGACACTTTGGGACACTTTCTTTGAACAGAGATTGTACTTCTCAGGGGGAGGGCTCTGGGCCCTTGTGATGACAAGAGGGCTTTAACAGGATGTGGATAGGGGACCAGAAGGTAGAATATACCATTTTGCCATTTGGTTCTCATTCTTTATTTACCTTTGACTTTTGGGAATGTCTCCGGTATTGTAGTTTTCTAAAACAACAACAACAAAAAAGTCAGATTACTAAAACAGGAAAACAAACAATGTGAAAAAAGAATTAACTTTTGGATAAGTAGTTGGGAAATCAAAAGGCTTAAAGTAGCACCAGGAACCTTGATAAGGGGTGCAAATCATCATGTACCATAACACATTATCCCCTGACAAGATGGAGTGAAGGCCAGCTACAAAATGGTTTGGTGTGAGAATAGAGATAACTAGTTGAATTCTTCCTCATGAACTGTACCCTGTGTTACAACATGCATCATCCTCCAGCTTCTTGTTTTTCTGAAAATCATTCATGAAAACTAGATGGCAAATGTCATCTATTATTTCATAAATGAAGTGAATGAAATTTATCTCTGAATCCTAGGAAAGGAAAGGTCTTGAAACTCATTTACCCCTTTTCCACGCCAACTGAAACTCACTCTTCTCTCTTCCCAGTTTGAAAAAAACCTAATCTTTCCTCCAATTAGAAATCATATTTCTTAATTTTGTAACCTGATTATTAACCAGTTAATTGCTTTCTTTTAATCAATTGTTTTATTTGATTAGTTGTTTTTAATGAACAAAAACTTGTCTCTTCCTATGTTTGGGGTTCAGTACTAAGTAAAGGAAAACTTGTCCCTATTTTTATGCAATTGTCACACATTGCTTAATAAATTAATATACCTGGAAGTTTGAACCTTGGTTTCCTCATTTATTTCAGTTTTCACCTATTGCACTCCTTTATGAGTTGGTGTTTCTAATATTGAGTGCAAGTATTAAAAGAAACAAACATATTGAAAAGGAAATGGGAAAGGAAGGCATAGATGAGTTAAGCAATCACACATAATAACAGTGGATCTTATCTAAAGGTCATAGAAGAAAATAAAGAATTTGGAGAGCAGCTTTCATCATATGAAATATTTTTGTTTTTGTTTGCTTTTATTTTGTCAGTGGATAACAAGTATCTAAGCAGAAAGTAAAAATTTCAGTCAAAATTTAACATCCAGGTTATTGATAAAATGTCCACTTTCTATCCAAGTATAGAATTACCTTTCAAGTTTTTGTTCCTTGTTGAGCATGTGTGTGACCAGGATGCTTTTTAGTCTGATAACCAAGACCTCCTATAATGTCTTCAAATTATCTTTACAACCTTATCTCACACACTACTTATCTTTCCATGTTCTAGTCAAATTGAGTTACTCACTGTTTCCTAATATTGTCCTGTTTTTTCTTGTCTTTTTAAATTCTATAGGTCTTTGTTCCTATTCCTCCTTCCCCTCTTCCATACCCACAATAGTCTCCTAGCTGAAACATTTTCTTTCTTCAAAAACTAGTTTAGCTGCCATTTCCTCCACAAAGTCTTTCATCATCTTCCTTCCTTTCATTTTTCTCCTGTATACTTAATCATATTCTACATTGCGTATATGTATGTATGAGTCTCATCCATAAATTTTAAGTTTCTGGAGGGTAGTAACCATTGTTTTTCATTTTTATATGACCAATTCTTAGCACACAAAGTAGGCATCTGATTAATGTTTACTGAATTGAATGTGCTTTTCCACAAAATTTGTACAGGTTATTACAATGATGATGATGATGATGATGATGATGATGATGATGACAATCACAATACACTCATATGGTACTTGATTAAAAAAGCTATTCTCATTTGATCCATCAATTGTGTCCTGTCCTTCATGATACCAGAAATTTGCAAATGAGCTACAAATTTAGAGGTTTTCCTGGAGGCACCGAGCAGTTACTTGACTTACTCTTGGGTCAGAGACAAAAGGTGATGCCTCTTCTTTTAAACTGTACTAAAATATTGTGTGGTACACCTGTTTGATAGTTAAGCTGATAGAACAGATATTTATTGAGCATTTCCTCCTTCATTTTTTTTTTTAGGCTTTTGCAAGGCAATGGAGTTAAGTGGCTTGCCCAAGACCACACAGGTAATTATTAAATGTCTGAGGCCAGATTTGAACTCAGGAATTCCTGACTCTAGGGCCGGTGCTCTATCCACTGCCACTGTGCCACCTAGCTGCCCCTCTTCTTTCATTCAAGATCATGATATCAGAAAGGAGGTGCCATGACTTGCAAGTGAATTAGATTTAAGTGAGGGAGGGCTTGACAAAGTCATTTTGTCCTCCAGCGTCATCTGATTTCAGTGGCCAGATATGGATTAGGATGCTTGGAGGTGACCCCAGATACAGTGGAAGACTTTGATCTTTCTAAGTTAAGGTCTTTAACATGTATCAATCTGACTGATGCAATGCCTATTCAATGATTTAGGTTAGGTAAGAAATGAAGCAAAGGATAGCCTCTTCCACCTAGTCAAAAAAATAAATAAATAAATCCATGATGGGAAGACCCTTAGGGTTTCTGGTCAAAATAGTACAATTGCTATTTACAATTCACTCTGAGCAATCAGGGTCCCATAGATTTGGACTAGGACCTATGAGAGTCAGAGTAATCTGGATTTAAGGCATGGTCCTTAAGAAAGAAATCTGGCTGGTAAGGGTTATGATACCTATGTAGACAGAGGGATAGGAGAGGAAAGAAGAGGAGAGAAGAGGAAGGAAGAAGGAAAGAGCTGTATTGTCCAATTGGCCAATTCCAGTTGGGTCCCTAGTGGGGTAGCTCAAACTACAATTTACAAGTTGTTGTTTGTCCTTTACTTGCAAGTCATGCATCACCTTCCTGACATCATGGTCCTCTTTTCAAAATAAAAGACAAACAACGACCTATGTAGAGCACTGAATTATAGAAAGGTACTAGCATTCAAGGGAGTCCCACTTACCTTGCCCTTTTGCACAAGCTGTGTCATCAGTCTAGATAAAGAGAGTAAAAGAATCTGAGAATTTTTCCACCCTATTATGCAAATAGAAATAATGACTGGGACAGGAGTTAACTAAGATTGACATTACTTCATCTTTCAAGGCAGAGGCAAGTCCCTGTCCCAGAGGTTTTATTTTCTTCTCCTTTCTCCCTCCTCCCAAATAAATCATCCCTGAGCTAAGGTGACACAATTGTTCCTGTTTATGAAAGGAATGATTTGGAGCAACATTTGTGAATAAAGAATGCGTATGCAGGGACAGGAATTAAATATAACAGTTTTCAGGAAGAGATGTTTCATTTTTCTCTAAGAATTCCTTTGTCCCACACAAAATCTTAACATCCAGGATAAAAAAGGTTTTTTTCTTTACCTCTCTTCAAGAATAACTTTCTCTCTCTCCTCTGGGTACAGTCTATCTCCTGGAAGACAAAAAGGAAGAATAAAACCAATACCTGTGTCCTCCTACAAAGAGATGGATATTCCTGGTGAATGCAATGATGAGGAAGAAAAATATCAATTTGAAGGAATTTCCCCTTAAATTGAGGAACTTGGTTCCTAACCCAAGGACTGAAAATCTGAAGATTCCTTTAGAATCTTGGGGAAGTTGTTAATCAAAGAGTCCTGGACTTGAATAATAAATATTTGTTGATTGATTAATTATTAGTTAATTAAATTAAAATGCCTAGGCCACAACCTCTCTGAGTTTGTTTCTTTGTCTCTAACATGGGAGGTGGCAATATTTATAATTCCTACACCTCACAGTATCATTGCAGACAAACTGAAAACTTTAAAAAGTTATAGAAATATGTTACTATTAATTTAAATTACAAACTACCAAAAAATTGTATGAGACAACAAGGAGAGGAAGTTCCCTAGCATAATGTCTTTCATATAAATACATAGGCACTTAATAGATGTCTGGTGAATGAAAACACAGATGAATGATAGAATAAATTACTACATGTGGAGTGGGAGACTCACAATAACACTAAGGAAAGAAATTGAGCATAGGGGTAAAATAAACTGGGGATCTGACATGACAAGAACCAAATTTGTGAGAATTGATTTGAACCTTTTTCAAGGAAACAATGTGAAGAATGTTTTGAAGATATATATATATATATATATATATACATAAAATATGAGAGCTAGAAAAGGGACTTCAGAAATCACTTAATCTAAAATTTTACAGGAAGAAACTTGGGTCCAGATATCTACGTATATCCATGATCACATAGCTAGTGAATGGAGAGAATATGGGAGACTGAATGAAAGCAGGATGTTCTAGAAATGCAGTGAGGCATAGGATTACAGAATATCAAAATTCAGAGGGATCCTAAAAGTCCTTAGCCTAACTCCTGGTTCAATGCAGTAATTCTATTCCCAGTGTCATAAGTGTTTTTAATTTCCTTTCTATTAGGCTCTAGTATGGCCACTTTATTTGTAAGGAGAGGTTTTCCTTATAGTGTAAATTTAGGTGAGATTTTCAAAAACAATCTAAATAAATTAATTGGTTAATGATAAAAGAATTTCTGGCCCAGTTTTATGATAAGCATTACTAGTTGTAAATTCCTGAGTTAATTGCTCTCAGTGTTTGCTGAACAATTCATAACCTGACCTAATATAATTTTTCCCCTTTCTGTTATCTTTGACATATAAACCTTTTTCTCCATTCCTTCATTCATCATGTACTAATTCTTTGTCATTCATGCATATATTCATTCACCACACATCTATTACATTTTACAAAATTACCTTTAAAATGAAAATATTTCCCTCTTTCTTTTGAAAGCTGTAAAATCTAATTATACTTTTTTTTGTTTTATTCTGATGATGAATCTAGAGGCTATGAATCTTATGAAAACTCTATCTGGTGCTCAGTGATCTTTTAGATCCCAGGTGCCTGTATTCTAAGCATATTAAAAACCTGTTTAATAAAATATTTCTGCACATTGATCAGTATAGTTGGCAAATCTTTGGATATTTCCATATGGCCAGGATAATAATCATCTAATCTATTTTGAGTACTTTCAGAGTACTTTTGAGTTCTTTCAGAGATGAGCTTTTACCACCTTAAAAGCAACATTTTCCATTGTTCAACATCTCTAATTGTTAGGAATTTCATTTTTATAATGAGGCAAAAATCTTCTTCCTCATAATTGTCACCTATTAGTTCTTTTTCCTGGAACCAACAGACCAGAAAGAAAAAAAAGGAATGAAAAAAGGAAATATTTAAAAAATAAAAGAGTTACCATTGGTGATGTTGGCTGTCTCTTTGTGGGTGCCTTCAAGTGTGAGTAGATAGATTCTGCAAGGGCGTGGGGTATAGAGTGGGTGCAGATCTCCAAGTGTCATCTTTTGGAAACAAATGCTTCTCCTTCTTAGAACTTTGACAATCCCTAATTTCTGTTTCTTGTCTATTCTTTTAATTTTGTTCTTCTCAGCTTGGTCTTCCTCTTCTAAATTGCTGACATTAACTCTTCCCTTGCATTTTCTTTCCTTTCTATTTGCTTTTCCCTTCTGCCCCACAAATCTATGGGACAAATGAATGAGTTGATTCAAAGACCCCTATGATCAACACTAAAAGTTTATCCCCATTTTAAAAAGTACATCTAATGTGTAAGGCCCTTCACAATTTGTCCCCATTCTATCTTTGTCTCATTCTGTCTCTCACTTTTCCTCAAAACCTCCAATTCCACTCTTAATTCCATCAGCCCACTGAGAAGCTCTGCTCTTTCACACTATAAAATCTTTTCACCCATTGCTTCCTTCTTTTTGAGTTTCAGAGGAACCAAGGAACCCTTATTGCCAAAGCTAATTTATGCATCTGTATACCCTAATCTCGACTCTTTTGTCATCTTTCAATATAGTAATTACAATTCTCAGCTCTTTTTCTCTATCTCTGATCCTATGTTTGTTTTTCCTGTCTATTTCCTTCCTCTCTAAAGAATGCTAAGGTCTGCTCATTCAAAAAGCAAAATTAGAAAAATTTTCAACCTGCCACCCCCTCCTACCTATTGCTCTCTTTTCCTTTCCTCTCCTTCCCTGCTGACTTCTATATTTGCTGTCTTTATTTCTTCATCACCTACTAGCTGGCATCAGATTTCCTTTCCACAATACTGAACTGTCACAAAAACTCTTCTCTCCAAGGCCAAATCCAGTATCATTTACTTAGTCTTTATAAGCCAGTTTTGTTTTTCTGTAGTATTTGGTAGTTTTAACTGTCCTCTCCCTTCTTCATACATGACTCTTTCCTTCTTATTCACTACTCTCTTTGACTTCTCTACCTCCTTCCCAATTTCTTAACTTCCTTCCCACCCACCTCTATCTTCTTTCCCCTCCATGTCCTTGTGTTCTTCTGCACATCTCTCTTGCCAATTTCATGTACTTCCATGTCTTTGTTGATCCACTCTATATGGTTGCTCAATCCACATCTCCAGACCCAATCCATGACCAGTCCTGGACCTTGAGATCCAGATTCCATTTTCTCAGCTATCAACTCCTGGATATCTCTCATTTCAAATCTGGTATGTTCAAAGTACACCCATCATTTTTCCTTCCAAATTTGCCCTCATTACCAACTTATCTATTTCTGTGAATGGCACCACCACTCTCCTAATCACCCAGGCTCAAAGTCTTTTTTTTTTTTAGGTTTTTTTTGCAAGGCAAATGGAGTTAAGTGGCTTGCCCAAGGCCACACAGCTAGGTAATTGTTAAGTGTTTGAGACCAGATTTGAACCAGGTACTCCTGACTCCAGGGCTGGTGCTTTATCCACTGCACCACCTAGCTGCCCCCAGGCTCAAAGTCTTAAAGTTATTTTTTGACTTTTCCTTCTCTTATATCACAACCAATCAGTTGTGAATATTACATCTGCCAATATCTTTAATACCTATCCTCTCTATTATATCTCCATTGCTACCACCATACTATGGGCCCTGATTACCTCTTACCTAATTATAATTAGAACTTCCACTGACCTCTCTGCCACCAGACTTTCCTATTTCCAATCCACTCCTGTGCTAACTAGCTAATCTAGGTAATTAGGTAGCTATGTAGCTAATGCAATTCCTGATGTAATGGTTCCCTTTCCTAGCATTCCTCTGCTTAAAACATTAATTAGTCCAAAATTGCCTAAATAAAGTATTGTGGCATAGTAGGACCTGAACTTGAAATCAGAAAGACCTGAGTTTGAATTATGCCTATCCCCTTAATCATGTTTAAACTTGTATTGTAATTGTTAATATACTTTCTCTCCTAAGCTAGATTTTCCTTGCAATATATTTACTTTTTATTTGTGAATACCCAGTACTTAGCACAGGACTAGGTTTTCAGTGGGCACTTATGTTTGTTGAATTGAAACATATCCTATTCAATCCCCAATGTATTCTCAATTTTCCTGTCCTCCATTCTTGCTTATGTCTGTTTTTCTAGTTGGAATGCTTTCTGTCCTTCCTACCAAAGTCCTACTGATCCCTCGAGGAATTTAATTATGTATTTCGCCTTGGAGTTTTTCCTTATTCCTTATCCTTATCTAGAAGTAATATGCCCTACTCCTACTTCAGACCCCTCACCTTAACTTCTCTAACACTTTGTATATTTTAGGGTCATTTTTATATTCTGTCCTATATTATCTGATACCTTATCATAATGATTAGTCAAATTAAATCATGATGAAGTCAAGGATTTTGTTCAATTTAATCTTTTAATTTCCCATGAGACCTAGAAAAATGCCAGGTGCCTTGTAGGCACTTGATAAATGTTTGTTGAATGATTTTGGTGGACAATAATCATGAGCTCTGATTTCAGAAAAGAAGGAATTGCTCATGAATTTGGGTAGGAATGTTCATTCTGCTCATCAAAGGCTCATTTCTTCAGTCAGCACAATAAACAATCTTAACAGTTATCTAGATAACATGACAACAAACAACATATTGATTTAATTGCTGATTGCTGTTTTAGGTATCATAGTATTATTCATATTCTATAAATGAATATGGGAAGGATTTATAAGCACTTATTATGACCTAAGCACTGGGAATAAAAATAGAATAATAAGATAGCATCTTCTTATGAGAAGAGGCAATACATACAGGTTTCAGCTGCAAGATAGATGGAAAAAACCCATGGTCCTTGGGGTACAGTGCCAAAGTAAATGTTAATATGAATTAGAATAGAGTGAAGCATCAAGTCCAACTTTGTTATTTTGTTTTTTGCTTTTTTTTTTTACAGATGGGAAACTGAGGCTCAGAAAAAGTAACAAGTTCACATAGAAACTTGCAAAGTTAGATCTTTTGACTCCCAGCACAGGTGCCTTTCTAAATATACCTGAGAAGTATATATAAAATATATAAGTAAACTTAAAACAAATGAATAATAAGGGTAACAGAAAAAAAAATCTTACTTTTGGTCCAGATGTTCCTGAAGGTCCATGTGTCTCTTCTTTGGCCTGTTGACATGATCCTCTATGTCTAAAAGGTAAAAATAAGAAATTATTTCACTCTATAACTGGAAACATTGATAAAAAAAAACTGGAAATTTGGAAGAGAGAAGTCTCTCAAACATCTTATATTATTTTTTAGCAAGTTGTTTAATTTCTCTTAGTTTTGCTTGTAAAAGGTCAGAGCGGGGGTAGCATTGTATTTGAAGTTAGGAAGACCTAACTTCAGACACTCACTTAAGCCCACTGACCCCAGGCTTTTCCTCTTTGGGTCCTACTTTCCTCATCTACAAAGTGAGGGGTTTGACTTTGATGACCTCTGAAGTTTCTTCTATCTCTAAATCCAATCCCATGATTCTCATCTGTTTTTCTCTGCAAAGGAAAATGACCTTTACAATGTAAATTAAAAGGAACAAGAATGACTCACAAGGGAGTTGATACTCAAAATAACTAGACAATGAGAGCTTCTGATTTTCCTTAATAGAATTAAGTGACCTGGCCCAGATAAACTACATTCTCAAGTTTTTTTAATTAATTTTTATTAAAGATATTATTTGAGTTTTACAATTTTCCCCCCAATCTTACTTCCCTCCCCCACCCCACCCCACGGAAAGCACATTCTCAAGTTTTAAAACAATTGGTACATATGATTGTTTAGTCACTGTCAGTCCTTATTTTATAGTCAATTGACCTGTGAACTTGACTTAGATTCCACTGAAACTTTGAGAATGAATCAAAAAAAGTAATGGTAGGCACATATAGGAAAATAATGATTAGTAAGATTCCTCCAGAACAGGTCATTCCAAACTGACCTCATTTTATTTCTTGATTGGATTACTAAGCTAGTAGCTGGGCAGGATTACTAAACCAGTAGCTGTGGACGTATGTAGTTTATGTAGCTTTTACCAAAGCTTTTTAAAAAAGTGTCTCATGCTTTTCTTGTGGAGAAGATGGAGAACCATCCGAATTACACAAGAATACAATTAGATGGATTCAGAACTGATGAAATAACCAATCAAAGAATAGTAAGTGGTTGAATGGAAATGATAAAGTGGAAATACTGGGCAGAAAGCAAATAATTAACTTTTCCATTCTGACTTACTCCCTGTAAAGCAAATCTTGTATAAATGTTATATTTTTCTAACACCTCCCCTTCTGCACTGCTCTTGGGTTGATAAACTATCTTGGGTTGATTAGAGGCTATCTATCTCACTACACTGTATCTGATCATAAATTTCCTCATATCCTGTACACTATTAACCTGTACATTGTGTCAAAAGTGATCATATCCAGACTGGTCCACTGAGACACACAAAGAATGTTGGGGTAACAATGTTGTCCAAGTAATGTAATGGGTAAAGTATCCTTGGCTATTTCTGATGTGAACTCCCTTTAAACCTTCCCCAATACCTCACAGCTCACCCTCCTTCCTTGCCTTTCCCTTTAAAAGTTCTGTTTATCTTTCCACATTTTACAAGTTATTAGAACTCCACTCACTTAAAAAGAAGCTTCACTTTTGCTCAAACATAAAAAACTTTATGTTTCATATCTCTGGGATTACTATCCCCATGAATACTTCTCAATCTGTTCAAAACCCAAACTCCCTCAGATAACTGACCCTAGTTCTCTAGAGGAGTACTGTTGAGCTTTTTGACATTTTGATCAGTGACTTGAAGAAAAAAAAAGCAAAGATGACAAGCTCATTCAATTTGTGGATTGGAAGGACAGCTAAAGGAATGGATAATAGGAAACAAAAAGCCTCTTTAGAGACTGAGTTAAATCTTATAAGATGAAATTCAATATGGATAAATGTCAAGTGTTACAACTGGGTTTTAAAAAAATCAGTTTCACAAGTATAAAAATGGGAGAGACATGGATAGGAGACAGTTATTCCAAAAAAGACCTGGGGATTTTAGTGGATTGTAAATTCAATATGAGCCAGTTGTGTGATGTGGCAACCAAAAAAGTTAATTCAATTTTGGGCTACCCTCAAGAAGCAGAACTTCTAGAAATAGGGAGGTGATAATACCCTGCTTCTGTCAGACTTCATCTGAATTTTTAGGTTCAGCTCTGAGCACCAGTTTAAGGACTGAAGAATGTCCAGAGGAAGGCAACTAAGAATGTGAAAAGGTAAGACTGGGCTGGAGAAGAGAAAATTCAGGGTGATTAGCTTTCTTCAAGTATTTGAAGTGCTGCAAGGGAGGATGGACTAGACTTAATCAGTTTGGTTCCAGAGGGCACAACCAGAAACAATGTTGACAAGATGGCAATTATAAAGAGACAAATTTAAGCTAGATGTCAGTTAAAAAAAAAACTCTTTAATTACTAGAGCAATATAAAAATGGAGTGGGTTTTCTTCATGAGATGTTGATTCGTCTTCAATCAGAAACTGAATGACCTCTTTGGGGATTATCTATTTATCTATTTATCTTTCTGTCTGGCTATCTATCTATCTATCTAGAGATAAATATATAGTGGGGATTCTTTTGGGGGTATGGGTTGGATTTAATACCCACTGAGTTCCCTTCCAACTCTCAAATTTTTGTTTTATGTTACAGTTAGATGATATTAGAAAAGACTTTAAGCTCAAAAGTTCACATTTAGCCTATGTTCCACCTACCTATGTCCCCCTAGAAAAGAAGTTTAACTGACCCTCTTCCTTCTCAAACTTCCCTCAGGCATCCTTCCCTTTATGACTTTTTCCCTTTAAGTATGTCCTAGAGAATTGCTTAAGTGAATTTTACTAGCATAGAAAAGACTGTAGGGAGAAGAGGGCTGGAGAAAGAATCAATTTATGATTCATAGGTATCGCCACTTCCCTAAAAACGATACTTCATGGATGTGAATGTCTAATCATTGGATAAGAAGGAAAGAATTGGAAATAGCCTAGTGTGGAAGTGGTATGACACCAGACACATGAGTGTAGAAGCCCAGAAAGTGTGGCCTCATAAACCTTCAGGAAGTCTAATAAATGAAGTAATGATAGAACTCAGAAGATAGACTCATATAGACATGTCAACCACTAACGGTTCCTCTTCAAAAAAGGAAAGACATATCTATTCATCACTATGGAAGAGAAACATAATGACAAAATTTTTGAATTTTGTGCTTTACTAGAAAACCAAAAGTGAGCTGGAAGTATTAATATAGATATAGGTTTTTTCTCTAAGACATGGGTAGACCAGGGTAGATCACTATTCCAAATTGAAACCTCATTTCAATTTAATTCATAGGGTTTTAGATACAATCCCAAAATCTCAGAATTATGAGGGACCCAAGAATTCATTGAAACTGAAGACAGAATTACCTATTATATCCCCAACAAGTTGTCATTCTATCTCTTGACAACCTTCAAGGGTAGGGAAGGCTCATATAACATTAGGGATCTTAAGAGATATAGTCTAGCTCTCTCATTTGACCAAGGTGGGAGACTAAAGTCTAAAAAGGGTAAGTGACTTGTCTAAATTCAAACAGCTAGTCATTTGCAAAGTTGGGGAACCTGGGTCTGCAGTCTAGTGCCTTCCATTGTATTATTCATTTTCCCTTCCTTCTTCCCTTCTTCCCTGTGTACTGACTTAGTGAGGTAAAAATAGAGAAGGTAGGAGAAAATTAGCACCTGGGCCCTCGAGTATGGTAGAGGAACTTGGCAAAAGTTGTATAAAGTTTTGAATTGCTATCTTCCCAATCAACTTTTTTTCCTTGGGCCACCACACCTCACTGTTCTTCATCCCCTTCATTCTTCCTTTCAGTTGGAGTCGCTTTTGCAAAGTCAGTTTCTCTGCCTCAATCATCTTCCTTTTGTCTTCTCTTTCTTCCTCTGAGTTTTCTGTATTTTTCTTTTTCTCTTCCTTTTCATCATTGATTTTTTCTTTCTCCATCCTCTTTTCTTTCTCTTCTTTGTGTTTTTCTTTCTTTATACATTCTTTTTTCTCCTGCATTCTTTCTTTCTTTACTTTCTCTTCTTTTCCCTTTTTATGTTTTTCATTCTTTCTTGTATCTTTCTTTCCCATTACTCCCCCATTCTTTGCTCTCTCTTCTTTCTGTCTTTCTTTCTTCACTCTTCCTTCACTTTGTTCCTTTTCATTCTCCTTATCCTTGATTTCTTCTGTCTCCTCCAATTTCATTTTTTCCTTTTTTTCCAGTTTGACTTTTTTTTCTTCCTGCTTTTCCTTACACTTTTCTTCATTCTCTATTAGACCACTGGTAAACAAATTGATATCAATAATTAGGCATATCTGAATGGCAACTGGTTGTTAGTTGATTGGTTTGGATGATTGTTAATAATTTGGAAAGCAAAAAAAGGTAAAGATTTCAATTCCAGGAAGAAAGAATCTGAACCTAGTGTTTTTGGTTGGGGTAGGTAGTGCTGATGAAAAAACAGAATTTTTGTTAGTAACAATTTTTATTTATATAGTGTTTGGTGGTTTGCAAAATCCTCTCTTGCAATCTCATGAGATACAAAGATGAGGATCCTGAGGCTAAAGGAAAAGTAACTTTCCCAAAGTCACGCAGGTATTAATGCTGGGACTGTAACTCAAAGCCAAGTCTTCTAATTCCAGCTCTACTGTTTTTAACCAATTATAATAGACTACCTCTTCAGGAAAGCAGCTTAAATTTATATTAAGGATCTCTACCAACTCTAAAATTTCAAAGTTCCTAACAAAATCAATGGACATACCTGCTTCTATAGAGAAAGATTAAATTATGGCAGAGCTTAGAGAAAATGGATATAAGAACTTGAATAAAAAGAATTATAGGGGCATATCTAGAAATCTAGTTGAAATGAGACTTCAGTAAAGACCATGGATATCCATGCACAGAATCCATGCATGTAATATAGTTGTACAATATTTAAGTTGGAAGCTGGTTTGTAACTGCAGAGGGCATTTGAGGGCATAGTCTCATTTGGTCATACTCAGGTCAAAGCTTCAAGTTCTTTTTAGTCCCCTCTTCTATTTCTATATGTTTCTATCCCCTTTCTTCTCTCTTCTCCCTTTACCTGTACAGATAAAAAAAACCCTGAAATTTATAGAGGATCATACAGCAGTAGGCAGACACCAGACTGGAACTTAAGACTATGATTCTTAGGTGCACTTTTTTTTTGGCAAGGCAATGGGGTTAAATGACTTGCCCAAGGTCACATAGCTAGGTAATTATTAAGTGTCTGAGGTCACATTTGAACTCAGGTCCTCCTGACTCCAGGGCTGGTGCTCTAAGAACTGTGCCACCTAACTGCCCCATAAGCTCCACCTAACTGCCCCCTCAGATGCACTTTTCATGCTGTCACCCTCTATATAAATAATGACAATAATTCAATAAATTCAATTTAATCCAATAAATTGAATTATCAAATATGAAGAATTTCACGTGACTTGAAAAATGAGCATTTCAAATTTCATTGGAAAAGCATCAGTCTGATGACTCCAGGATGAAAACTTTTGGATTGTTTCCCATCCATCTCACTGCTATAATTTACTAAAATGAGTCAAATTAGCCCAAATCACACTTACCTCATGTTTGAATAAGAACAAAAGTGATCTGAACTTTGTAATTCATTTCCTGGAAGATACAAGAAATAAATGATGCCATTATGAAAAATCTCATGAGATAGGGAATGAAAAGGCCATCCAGTTTGAATCTCTCAGTTTACAAATGAAGAAATCAATTCAGGAAGGGGGACACAAAGATATGGAAGGCATAGTTCCTATCTGCAAGGAATTTACTGTCTACAACGTGGGGAGAAAGTATAAAAGTGAAGGTACTTTTGAGCAAAGTGTGTAATTGTTTATAGTGTAAATGTTTATAGCAGTCATTACAGCAGTGAACTGAGTGGAACACAGAACCATAGATCTAGAGCTGGGAGGGATTTTATTGATCATCTAGTTCAACCGACCCATTTTATAGATAAGAGGCTACCCAAGATTGAAATTAGTAGCAAAGAAAGATTTGATCTGGGTCCTTTGACTCCAAATCCACTGTTCTCCTCACTGCATCATCAATACCTTATTCCCTGTTCATTTGAAAATTCTGTCAACCCACTGGATAAAGGTAATGTGTAAATTCTTTTGAAGGTCAACACATATCTTCTGGGAACAAAGTGATGCAGTTCCAAAAGCAAAAGGAAACTCAAAATAAGTAAGGGCAACCTAAGCAAAGATATTTTGTCAGGAATGTTGATTAGGGGATATTAGTTATAAGGAATATTAATAATATTTCAATAACAATAATAATAGTTGACATTTATATAATGCTTTAACATTTCAAAGAATTTTACATGTATTACTCTTCTTAGAGCTTCACAACTACCTTGTGAGACAAATGTTTATTATCTTCATTTTAATAGATCAGGAAACTGAGACATAGGGAGGTTAAGTGATTTACCATAAGCCACTCTATAATTGTCTGGGATTGGATCTGAACCTACACCTTTCTGAATCCAAATTAAGCACTCTGCTTAGTATTACACTAGTCTCATTGGTTACCCTGCAAGATCATTTCTAACTCAGATTATTTGAATCTATAAGGATGAAGAAGAGGACTGAAGGTAATAAAACTCCAAACATTAAGGACAGGATTCTATATGTAGAAAATATCTCTAAGAATACAAATAACCAACATTTGCAGAGCACTTTAAAATTTGCAAAATGTTTTACATATATTTCATATTGCCCCCTCCAACAGATTGCATCTATCATCCCCACTCTTTCACTTATCTTAAATCTCTCCCTACCTATAGTCTTCTTCCCTACTATCTACAAATATCATCATTTCTTTCCATCTTTGAAAACCCTCCCTTGATCCTTTCTTTCCCCATCTTATATCCTCTGTTCCCTTGGTGTCTAAAGTCCTTGAGAAAGGCCATTGACAATAGATACTATCAATTCCTCTCCTCTCACCCTCTGCTTAATGATTAACAATCTGGCTTCCAAATTCATCATCCCAATGGAACAGCCATCTATGAAGTTACCAATAATCTTTGTTTTGCCAAATCCAATGACCTTTTATCAACCTTCATTTTTCTCTTTTTTTGGTAACCTTTGAAACTGTTGATTACTCTCTTTTCCTGGATACTCTCCTCTCTAGAATTTTGGGACATCTCTCTCTCTCTCTCTCCTGTTTCTCTTCCTATCTTATCTATCTTCTTTGCTAGATTCTCATCCAGGTCATGCCCACTAATGATAGGTGTCCCTTAGGCTTTGTCCTGGGCCCTCTTCTTTTTTCTTTCTATACCATATCTCTTGTTAATTTCATTACCTCCCATGAATTTAATTATCTTTATGCTGAAGATTTGCAAATCTATCTTTTATTTTTTAATTTTTTTTTCTTTTGCAAGGCAATTGGGTTAAGTGGCTTGCCCAAGGCCACACGGGTAATTATTGAGTGTTTGAGACCAGATTTGAATTCAGGTACTCCTAACTCTAGGGCTGGTGCACCATCCACTGCACCACCTAGCCTCCCCAAAATCTATCTTGCTAACCTCCAATCTCACATCTCCAATTGCTTTTCAGACATCTCAGATTTGATGTCCATGGACAACAATATGTCCAAAACAGAACTCATTATTTTTCCTTAAACCCTCTCCCATCCAAATTTCCTTATTATTATTATTGAGGGTACCACCACCCTCCCAATTCATCTGGCTCTCAGCCTAGAGTGCCATCCTTAACTTCTCACTCTCTCTCACCCTCTCCCATATCGAATTCAAATTGGCCTTTTTTTGCTTGTTTTGTTCTTATCTTTGCAATATCTTTCATATGTGCCCCCTTTCTCTTCGATGATACCATCACCACTCTAATGCAGGTCTTTGTCATCTCATCCTTGGTCAATTGCACTAGCCTTCTGGTTAGACTGTCTGCCTCAAGTCTTTACCCACTCCATTCAATTCTCACCAAAATGATTTTCTTAAAACACAGATCTAAGCACATCACCTCCATACTCAATAACTTGTAGTGGCTCCCATCCATCTTCAGATTGAATGTATATTCTGGCATTCAAAGCCCTTCATAATGTAACCTGATATGTCCAGCCTATGGGTCAGTGGCAAATCTTCCTGGCTTAATAACCCTTCTTTTCCAGAGCTGCATGTATGGTTTGATACTGACCTTGTTGTTGTTCCACACAGAAGACTCTCCCTCTCTTGGTTCAATGACCAGCTATGGATTAGGATGACTGGAGATGACTCTGGATGCAAGGCAATCAGGATTAAGTGACTTGCCAAGGTCATACAGCTAGTAAGCATCAAGTATGAGAGGTTGGATTCATACTCCTGTCCTCCTGACTCCAAGGCCAGTGCTATCCACTGCACCATGGGCAACTAGATGGCACAGTGGATAGAGCACTGGCCTTGGAATCAGGAGGACAGAAGTTTGAATCCAGCCTCTGACACTTACCAGCTGTGTGACCTTGGATAAGTCACTTAACCCTGGTTGCCTGGCATCTAGACCCATCTCCAGTCATCCTGATTCATATCTGCGCACTGGACCCAGATGGCTCTGGAGGAGAAAGTGAGGCTGGTGTGACTTAGCACACCACCCCTTCACTCAAATACAATTCAAATGTTTGTCATGGCATCACCTTACTGCTGCTGTGATCTTCTTTGAAAATGAAGTAAAAACATTATTATTATTTATTCTGTATATAGCTTGTTTGCGCATATTTATTTGTAGTCTCTTCCATTAGATTGTGAGCTCCTTGAGAGCAAGGACTATCTTTTGCCCCTTTTTTTGTATTCCTAGAACTTAGTACAGTACCTGGCCCACAGTATAAAGCTTATTGATTGACTGATGATCCTTGACTTCTAGTACTCACAGTCTAGTAGGGGAATTTGGGACTGCTCAGATTTAGCCCTGTTGGTAGAAGGTGCACAAAAGTTCTTTACTGTAGCCTTTCTTTTGCTGTCAGTAAATTATACGAATAGGGGATAGGGAAATATGGGGAAGTCTCTTAACCAAGAAGAGAAAGTACTTTCTCTGCAACTTAAGTTTTAGCTATCTAGAAAACTAAGAGGCTAAGTGATTTGTCCAGCTTATGGGTCAGTGGCAAGTCTTCCTGGCTATAAATAATACCTAAATCCTTTGAGTTGTGTCCCTCCCTTATATCCATATACTGTGATGAAGAGAGAAGACAGGAACACAAAATGATCAAAATTTTTGCTGTTCAGTTATTTCTAGTCCTTTCTTATTTGTTTGTTTCCCCATTTGGTATTTTCTTGAATAAAAATACTGGAATGGTTTGTTCTTTCTTTTCTAGCTTATTTTATAGATGAAGAAACTCAAATGGGGTTAAGTGACTTTCCCAGGGTCACACAAGTAATAAGTGTCTGAGGTCATATTTGAATTCAGGAAGATGAGTCTTCTTGACTTTAGGCTGACACTCTATTCCCTGCATCACCTAGCTATCCCTATACTTATAACTCTAATAGTGGACAAAATGGTTAGACTTTGTTCTCTGTATTTTTTTTTGTAATGCAGGACTATAGAAAGATAGTCCTGCATTACAAAAATACTATAGAAAGATATAATACAGAATACTAGGAGTATATACATATATAATATTTATTCTAGTATTCTATATAATATACTATAGAAAGATATATAATAGGTTCAATAGTCTGCAGCATGTTATCAATGATGGGTCTTCACACAGGAAAAGATAAGAAACTGATGGAGTGTGTGTGTGTGTGTGTGTGTGTGTGTGTGTGTGTGCACTGAGTGAAATCAAAAGACAGAGGCATCTAGTGGATAGAGTACCAGCCAGGAGGCAAGAGGACCTGAGTTCAAATCCAGCCTCTGACACTTAATATTTACTTAGCTGTGTGATCTTGGGTATGCCACTTTACCCCATTACCTTGCAAACCTCCTCCCCACCACCAAAAAAGAGAAACTTATGAATACTGTGATTCTGGGCAAGTCACTTAACCTTGATTGCCTCATAAGAAAAGAAAAGAAAAGAAAAGAAAAAGACTTAGAGAAAGATCTTTAACAGATTGGATAGAACCCCTGTTAAAAAGAGGACAAAAATGAGAGCTGGACAGGATTCAGAGTCATGAATGTCTTTCCATCTTCATGGTTGGAGGAAGTACCAAAGTAATAAGATCATGGATTTTTTGAAGTTCTGATTTAAATTAGCTATGTTGGTATCCTAATCCCCCTTCAGATTGTAATCTCCACGAAGGCAGGTACTATTCTATTTTAAGATTCTCATCTCCTTCAGCATCTAGCATCTGCAAACAGAAGCAGCTAGGCAAATGTGAATTGAATTAAATGAATTGGATTGAATAAATGTCTTCCCTATGAGGCACAGAGGAGACATTTTTTCAGGATGGGAAAATCAGAATGTTTGTCAGTGGAAGGGAAGGAGCCAGTAGAAAAGGGATGATTCAGGAGATGGGGAAACTACATGAATTGTTTCATATTTTTTTGAGATGAAGTAGAATTAAAAGTGAGAGAAAGAGAGGGATTTTTAAAAAATATTAAAATGTAAGTATTTAATTTGAATTTAAATGCATTTTTTTAAAAAGTCACCTACTTGTGTCTTGGGCTTTTAGACTTGTCTCCTCAGGAATTTGTACTGCTTTATGAGAAACTTGTGGAGTTGATGCTTCCTCTGTTTGAGTAGCACAAGTCTCAATTTCCTTTGCAGGTTCCATTATAGTTAGTGGATCAACATTCAATATCACTGATTCTTCACAAAGGATTTTTTCCCCCTTCTCGATGTTATCACTTTCTTTGCCTTTTGATGTATTGTCAAGAAAGCTGTTGGGTAATAGATACATATGTGTTTGCATGTTTATGTGTGCATAGTAGATAAAAGGAATCCAAGGGAAAAAACTGTATTATGAAGGGAAGCACTTTCTGCAGAAGAGGCAGGAGGAAGAGGGAGACCACTCCTCTGCCTCTCATCTAGCCACTTGAACAAGAAGAAGCTGCAGCAGTAAGTAAGGGCTGAACCAAAATTTAGGCCCAGCTAATTGGTGCCCTCTTCTAGCTAGGGGGACACCTCTGTCTATCTACCTTGTCTTCCCCCAGTTATCCCAGAGAGAAAAAACTACAGTAGCAGTCTTAGAGTGACTCAAATCCAGGTCTCTCTGAAAATAGTACTCTCCAAAGGATGTCTTAAGAATCATGAACTTTATTCCCTTTAATTCGGAAAAAAAACCAGATGTCTTATTGTCTGATCTGGTTACCTCTGAGAATTCTGTTCTCTTTAAGGATATGATTTCTCTCTCATCACACCCAGTTTGGATCAAGGTACAACATGGAAACAAAGTAAAGACTGACAGAGTGCTATCTGTGGGGTGGGGGTGGGGGGAGGGAAGCAAGATTGGGGGAAAATTGTAAAACTCAAATAATATCTTTAATAAAAATTTTAAAAAAAGAAAAAAAAGAATCATGAACTTGACTATTATCCATCTGTCTTGCATGCTACTATTCCTATGGCTCACATATTTCCAATTCTTATTTTTCGGCTTATTCCTCTATTAATCACTGACCACACAAAAGTATTATTCCTAACTTCCACTTCTTGTTCTCTTATTATCATTCTCCTTAATCCTGCCTCTATATCATACAAACCCATCCCACCTCTTCTATGCACTATGCAATGCCTGTTTCAAAATGATCAGATTTCCCTTCTTCCCTTTCTTTTCTCTTCAAAGTTCTTTGCTCTACCAGCTATCACTAAGATTGTATGTACTCTGACAACACATGCCCAGCCAACCATCTTCACTAATGGCCATATCTCATCTTGTACCTTCCTCCCACCTCCATCACATAGATCCTGGAGGGAAAGTTAGAATATTCCTACATCCCCACTGCCACTTCCAAATGTTCTTAGAAATTTCTTATCCATTAAAGTTCACTCAATTAAAATTTTTTCCATCCTATTCAAATCAATGGTGGCTATTGTATACTATCCACCCAAATCTACCCCAATAGTTTCCCATCAAACTCTTTAATCCTCCAATTCCTCATTCCTTTAAGTTGAATCAATTCCTCACTACATGTCAGTCACACATAGGAGTGGCCTTTCCTTGAAGAGTTCACCATTACTTAGAAGTGTTCCATTTTCTTAATTAGAAACTTTGACATTCCTCTATATAACCTACCATCATACCATTTCTCCTTGTCTCACTCTTTCTAAAACTATTCTAAGCCCTCATAATGACCCTCCAATCCCTCTACCTCCTTCAGTATTTTCTCAAACACCCCCGCCCCAAAGGGTCTAGACATATTATTTCAAGAAATCTTAAAACTGCCAAGGTCTCTAAGAACTAGAAGGCAAAATAAAAACAAAGGAATTAACTGGTGATTTTCTGAAACAAACCCCTAAGTAAAAATCCCCAGTAACATCAAAGCCAAAATCCATAGTTCTTAGGTCAAAGAAAAAAGACTAAAAGAAGTTGGAATAAAAGAATTCATGTGCCAGGGAGCCAGAATCTGGTATGATTTTGCACCCACCACATGAAGAAACAAAGAACTTGGAATACAATGTTACAGAAGGGATATAGATTTATAGTTAAAATGAATTTACCCAGGAAAAACTGAGTGTAAATCCTATTTGGGGATGGATTAGGAAGAATAGATGTTTAAGGAAATAGAGGACTTTCAAACATTCTTGATGAAGAGTCTAGAAAAATTATACAGAAACTTTGAAGTTCAAACACACATGTCAAGAGAAATGTGTAAAAAACAAACAGGAAAGAACAATAACAATGGATTTAACAAGGATTAATTGCTTATATTTAAAAATGCAGAGAGATACATGTATCCTTTCTGAATCTAAATTATTATCAAGGGCATAGAGGGCCATCGAATTAGCCAAGACCTGGTAAGAATTTTAATAAGTCTTGATGATCTTAAGAGAAGAATGGAAAGAAAGGGGAAGAGAAATAAATACCTGGGGGAAGTTAGGGGAAACTATCTCAAATAATCAGGATGTGCAAGCAGATTGCTACACATTATAAGGAGTCTGTTGGGGAAGAGCAATTGTCATATGAAACTCACTTTTGTCTGAATTGGCTAAAGGAGGGAACAATATATACACACACACATATAGACACATGAAGTTGGGTGTAAAAATATATTTCATTCAACAGGGAAATAGGAAGGGCAGGAGAGAAAGATGAAGTGAACATTAGAGGGAGAGTAGATTAAAGGAGGAATTATAGTCCTGGGCAAAACAAATTCTTATTTATAGTGCTTTTTGAGATGGCAAAGAATGAGACTCTAAGAGGGTACCCATTGATTGGTGAATGTCTAAACAAGTTATGGCATATAAATAGTTTGGAATATAATTGTGTTATAAAAAATAATGGAGGTGATGATTTCAGAGAACCTGGAAAAACTTATGTAAAATGAATAGAACCAAAAAACCAGTTTATACAGTGAAAGTAAAGTGGCAAAGATAAAAAAATTCTATAAGAATAGGAACTCTGATCAGTTATGTCCAACCATGATTCCAAAGAAGCACGATGAAATTGTAGCCCCCCACACTTACTGATATCTATATCAGGTGAAGGACTCAGAAAGAAATGTACATTTTTTTGGACTTGGACAATTGGGGAATTTGTATTGCCTGTAAAAGAGATTGTTTTTTGTCTTTGTTTTATTCTCAATTTATGGGGAGGATTGGCACTTGCATTAAGAGGAAGAGAAGGCAGCCTTTTGCTAATTGAAAACAATGAAATTTAACTTAAAAAGATGAGACTCTAAGGAACTCATGTTATTGGAAAAACCTGGAAATCTAAATGTATAATGTCAGGTGGATGATCAGGCCTGGAAGTCTTTAGCTTATATCAGGAGGTCAGATGAAACTGTTAGGAGGTCTAGAATACTTAGGGAGAAGGCCTGGGAAACATTAAGAGACAGATGGTAAAGACTAGAAATCCTTCTTAGAGAAAGAAATCGATTTTGTGACTCTTAAGTATTGTAAGCAAATATGCAGCCTGGATGGATTCTGGGAAACCTATGATTGAAGTTGGGGAGTGACCAAGGGCCAGGTAAACTCCCAGTATTGGCTGGTCCTTGAGCTGCCTGCTCATTCCTTATGGATTCTTATGTGACTTTCAGGGTTAGGGAAAGTCAGAAAGGGAGACATTAAGAGGGTGGTTGTGCCTTTGAGAGAAATAATAGTCTCCAACATTTGGAAGAAGGAAACTTTTGAAGGAAAAAGATACTAAATTCAGTTTTAGGCAACTTGAATTTGAGATCTCTGGGATATCTAATTTTGAAATATCCAATAGGCAATTGTGCAACCAAAACTCAGGGTAGCAAACTACAGCTGGTTATCTGAATCTGATAATCATCTGCATAAAGATGCACATTAAACCATTAGAGGTGATGAATGGCAGGCTAATGGAAATTTATGTGGTGGGTAGTTAGGAGATATCAAAGGATTTTGAACAGAGTAGTAGTATAGTCTGAGCTTTGCATAAGAGAAGTTAATCCATTAATTAATAGTGTGATAAATAAATTAGAGGGGAAAGAGAAGAGAGGAAGATGGCTATAGTAAGTATATCCCTCCTGTGTTTTTAGTGCTGCCCCAGTCCTACTTCTTGTTTATCTTTAATTGCTATAAGTATACACAGTCTCTTAGCCTTGTTCAGAGATCAATAGAAGTATATTTCAAAGATTAACACCTAATTGAAGATTTCTGAATGAACGAATGAACTAAAACTTAAGCTCTTACTAAGTGCTACGTATATATTTTTATTTTATTTTATTTTAGGTTTTTGCAAGGCAAACAGGGTTAAGTGGCTTGCCCAAGGCCGCACAGCTAGGTAATTATTAAGTATCTGAGACCAGATTTGAACCCAGGTACTCCCGACTCCAGGGCCGGTGCTTTATCCACTATGCCACCTAGCCAACCCCAAGAGCTACATATATAAAGAAAAAAGTAAGAGATTTCTTTACTGAAGGAGATTACATTCTACTATGGGAAAGTTGCCTCAGGTACTGAGAGGCTAAAGGACTAGCCCATGTTCTCATAAAATGAGTCACAGGCAGTACTTGAACATAGGTCTTCAACACTCCACAGCTGGTCCTCTAACTAATTGTTAATAATTGAGAATGTTTACATTGTACCCTCTATGTGTCAGACTCTTTTAAACTTTACAACCTTCTCATTTGCTCACCCCAACCACCCTTGAAGATAAGTGCTATTATCATATTTTACAGATGAGGAAATGGAGGTAAACAGGGAAACAGCTAGATTTGAACTTAGTACTGAATCCAGGCCCATCACTCTATTAACTGTTTCACTTAACTGTCTCTACATTACAATATTGCCTCTATATTCAACTATAAAATGGAATGATTAAGGTAATTCATGAAATTGTAAAATTATTAAAGTCATGTTAATGACTGAAGTTGTTAGAAGTTTTGAGGAGTAGGTGATTTTATGTAACGGGTATAATCTCATATATCAGGGAAATAATTTCACATTCTGGGATAAAGATTGGAACTATAAATTCATTGCTATATGGGACTCCTGGAATTGGAAATTTATGTAAATTGATATCTAATTGATGTAAATTGTTATGTAAATTGATAACTTTTCTGCAAATTATAGTCTTTCAAAGTTACCCAGAACACCGAGAAGTTAAGTAACTTGCCCAAGATTCCACAGCCAATTCGTCAGAAGTAGTTCTTGAAAGTCTTTCTATCTGTGAGACCAGTGTTAAATTCCACCACCACCACCACCACTCCACCCCCACATCGCTGCCTCCCTTCAAATTCACAGAGCTACCTTTTATATACACCCTCTTGATCTTTTTACCTTGCTCCAATCTGAAAAGTGTCACCACTCCCTGGAAAAAAAAAAAGACAGGGTCATCCTGAGTTTCCATCATCAGGGAGATCTACTTGCCCAAGAACTATTTCTTTGGGGAAAGGGGCAATCCTTATTACTGATAAGTAGCACTAGAGAAATAAAGCCTTTCTCTTCGAGTCCCTCAATCTAAAAACCTGGTATCTGATTCCCTCTTCTTTTTTAAGCCCCCCATTTCTGATCAATCTTTAAAGTCTTGTTAATGTTTCCATAATATTAATAAATGTTTTCATAAGGTTAATAAAAGTTTTCAATTATAAAGTACTTTATTGTTTACATTTTCCTCAAGGTTTTTGCTACAGGTGCCTATTGAAAATTCACAAAGGAACTCAGTTTTTCCCAGACCAAAGAGAATCCAAAGAAAAACGATAATGTCTTCATCCATGCTAAGACTACACAAAAAGACAACGAGTAAGCACCAACTCTAGAGAAAGCAACATAATCTGAAAATTACTTCAGAGGCCCTAAAGCTGGCAGCACTTTGTACAAGAGAGCAAGAAACCTCAAAGGAGATGGACAATTGCAATGTTATTTTTTAAATTTTATTAATTTTAAAATTTTGTTTCAAATTGTCTCTCCCTCCTCCCCATTCTGTACTAGAAAAGACCCGTATTTGACATATACATTTTATATATACATATATGTGTGTATAAATATAAATATGTATATGTATATATATAAGTATGTACATACTTCTACCAATTCTTTCTCTGGAGGTAGATTGCATCTTCCTTCATAGAGGTTTTTGGTTTTTCTTTTGTTTATTTTGCTTTTTTAGGTTTTTGCAAGGCAATGGGGTTAAGTGGCTTGCCCAAGGCCATGTGGCTAGGTAATTATTAAGTGTCTGAGACCAGATTTGAACCCAGGTACTCCTGACTCCAGGGCCGGTGCTTTATCCACTGCGCCACCTAGCCGCCCCTCCTTCATAGAGTTTTTGTAGTTGATTTGAGTATTTGTAAGAATAACAAGTTTGTTCACAGTTCTAAGAATAATTATTTTAGTATTACTTTATACCACATTCTCTTGATTCTGCTTACATAACTTCATTATTTCATGAAAATCTTTCCATCTTTTTCTAAAAGTAACTGTATGGGCATCACTTTAGGAAAACTATGTCCTAGGAAAGATTTAAGTAACTTAAAAAGGTTAAAGTCTCCCACTATATCCAAGGCCATCTCCAGTCATCCTGATTCATTTCTGGACACTGGGCCCAGATAGCTATGAAGGAAAAAGTGAGGCTGGTACTGCACAGCCCCTTCCCTCACCTAAATTCAATTCAATTGCATGTCATGGCATCTCTTCCCTAATGTCATGGGCTTCTTTGAAAAAAAAAAAAGGACAAGTATTATCAAAAGCAACTAGTTCATTTTTTATAGCACAGTAGTATTCTATCATAATACAGTAAGACTCCATCATATATCATGATTTGTACAGTCATCCCCCAATTGATGGGTATCCCCTCAATTTCAGATTCTTGCAAACACAAAGAGAGCTATTATAAATATTTTAGAACATAATAGCTTTTTTCCTTTTTTTCCCTTGATCACCTCAGGAAACTAACCTAATCGTGGTACTGCTGGGTCAAAGGATATACAGTTTATAACTCTTTGGATATAATTCCAGATTGCGCAATAGAAAATTGAAATGTTCTGAACACAGGTGAAATTTTGGGAGCTAGAAGCATTATGACAAAGATGCTCCAGAAAGGCTGGAAGTTCACAGCACCCTGATCTAAGTAAGATGTTTGAGAAGACCCTGAAGATTGAAGCATAGGACCTTACCATCCCATTCAAGAGTGTGGTTGAGGATTGAGACTGGTTCTGGTACAGAGTCCCAAATCAGGCTTGAGGCTGAAGATATTAGTAGACAGAAGACATTGAACTCTAGGAAGAATGTTATAGTTTATGAGATGCCTAATAGGTATCTGCAGAAGGAAAGAATCATTCTATAACATCCAAAAACAGAGCCTTAGAGGAAAAAAATGGCTTAGCCACAGTGACTATGACCAAGGAGAAATGAAGGAAGAGGATTAAAAAAAATTGTAACAGAAATAAGAGAACTAGAAGAAAAAAAGTGAAAAATAAATAACAATATAAAAGGTAGAAAATCATATTCAAATAATGAATTCTCTAAAATTTGGAATGGGGATATATATTAGCTCACAACTTAATCCATGAGAGACAACAAGTGTAAAAAAATTGTCTAGTATCCCAAACAACTGACCTGGAAAGCAGATCAAAGAGTGATAATTTAAGTATCATCAGACTCTCTGAAAACCATGACTGAAATAAAAAACCTGGTTATCATATTTCAAATTATAAGCGAAAACTTCTCAGATCTATAAGAACCAGAGGGCAAACTAAAAATCGAAAGAGTTCAATTGGTCACCATCTGAAAGAAGTTTCCAAAGGAAAAATTCTCAAAATGCCATGCCCAAAATCTAGAGTTTTCAGATCAAAGAAAAAAATATATCATGTAGCACCCCTTCTAGGATACTCATCCAACTTACACTAAAACCTTTAGTTTGGATACCCAGAGGATAGAAACTCATTCTTCTGAATTTGTTCACACCTAGTTCATACTTCTAATTAATTTAATAACAAGATCAGGTGACATTTTAAACATAAACATTTTGGGAAAATAGGGAAAAGAAGGGATTCCACAAATCTCCTTTGATTTGGGTATGAACTTGATACCTAAACCAGGGAGAGACAAAGCAGAGAAAAGAAAATATAAACTAATATTCCTAATATATATGAACACAAAATTATTTAATAAAATATCAGCATAAAGATTACAATATATTCAAAAGATTACATAGTATATACACAATTTCAAGTTGTATACACACATACATACATACATAGATGAACTAGAAAAGTAATGTTGGTTCAAACTTAGGAAAATTATAAATATAGCCCTTAAAGCTAGTGATCTCTTTTTGCTGATAATCTATATTCTTCATGCACATGTATACATACACATACATTTATTTATCTTTCTGTTTCTCTATCTGCCTATCTATTTATCATGAACATAGTTGTTTACATGTTGTCTCCCCCCTTTAGATGTTGAACTTTTTGAGAACAGGGATTGTCTTTTACCTTTCTTTGTAAACCACTTAGCACAATGACTGACACAAGGCAAATATTCACTAAATGCTTATTAACTGACTGAGCCTTGTGGAAGGATATTGTTAAAAAGTTCCTCTTCAGTTACTTTAGTTTCTCTATAAGAAATTTTCAGTTTTTCTATAAAGGAAATACTATTTTTTTTCCCAACCTAAAATCCTTTCCAGACTTCCCCTTTGGTCTCAATAGATTCATCCTCTCCAAGAAACCCCAAAATGAAGCAATGAGAGCAGAAGAAGAAAGGATCCATACCTTTTTCTGCCTCATTCTGTGGGCCAGAAGAACATCCAAGATTCACAGGAAAAGGAATACATTTGGAGGATGGGGGAGCCTTCACATTCCCTCGTGTTGTCACCTTCCCAATAAATGCTTGCATTGGCATGAATAGCGACATCTCCAAGTGTGATGCTGTTTGGGCAGAGGTTTTATATTCCTTACTATTCTGGGCTTCTTTGAGACTCTGAGTTCTACTAGGTAAAGATAAACAGGAATTAGACTTTTCTCTCACTAGTGACTCATTTCCCTGCTCTACTGCAGTCCTTTTTCAATTGGTTTAACTCTTTATGTATATATTTCCTGCACAGTGATTGATTATTGCTCATCCTTCATACTCAAAGAGGACAAAAATAACATCATGATGTTAGGGTTAATGTCCAGTGAAGTGTGTAGACTGTGGGTGATCAGAAGGCTCTACCACAGGTCAGGCACAAATAATCTGTTTGACATTTGAGATAGAAATGACTCTAGATTTGTGCATCTCACATTTCTTTTGAGCTACAGCAATTCTCCTTTGTTCATAGAGCAAGCACCTTTTTTGAGGTGGACATGAGAATTCTCATTGGTAATGCAATGAGAAAGTACAGATAATATAATTATAGAATCACAGATCTGGAGTTAGAAGTGTCCTCAGAAGCCATCTAGTCTAACCAGATCATTTTATAGATGAGAAAAACAAGGCCTGGGGAAGTTAAATGATCTGACCCAGATCAAATAGGTAGCAAGTATCAGAGACATTCCAAAAGCCAATGCTCTTGTCACTGGACTATACTACTCAATTAAAGATAATTGCCTAGGTCCTAATTTGACAGATAAGGAAATTAATGCATAGAGAGGGAAGCTGTTCCCCCCTTACACACACACACACCCAGGGTCATCAAATCAAAAATAGTACCAGGAGTAGAACACAAGGTTCCTAAGTTCTGGTAAGATTCTCCTGGCAACTCTACTTCCAAAGACTTTCTTTACTTCAAAGGGGACTACAGGTGTGGAATGCTACATATTGCATCAGACTCAGTTGACATGTTGATGAGTTTTGGAAAATTGTTCCCCTCTCTCCTCTTTTTTCCCCTATTTCTTTTTTAGTCTTTAAGGGACAACTTAAAATAGGGGAGAGGGAAAGTGATTCAACAACAAAAGATGAATAAAGACTTTAATTCTTTAATAGGACCTAATCCTTTTTTTCATATAAGCAGCTCTAAAATTAGTTTAGTTGCAACTTTGAGAGACTTAAGAATTGATCTATCTAATGACCAAATATAATTTCCAAGGACTCATGATGAAATATTACTACTCATCTATCAGAAAGGCAATAGACTCAGGTTGTAGCTTGAGATAATGTTAGAAATAAAGAGATACAATGCATACACACACATATACAATACACACAAGTAAATATATATAATATTACATCTGGCCAATGAACAAATTTCTTTTGCTGATTATGCAGATTTGTAATTGCTATAAGGCTGGGTTTTTTTTTAACTTTTTTTTGAGAGGGATAACATAGGAGGGAGAAAATTGTAGATTTTAGTCATTAAAAAATTAATTAGCCTATATACCATATTTAAGATATATAGTACTTGGAAGACAAAACTAGTTCAACTACTTTCAGATCCTTTATAAAGCATCTTCTTACTTTAATTCAGATACAGACAGCTGAGGATTTAGGTCTTGGCTTGAGCCCAGGCTTGAGCTTCCTTTCATGTTGTCCCCACTCCCTGAAAAGGGAAGGAGGAATTGTTACTGAAGGATTATTCTAGGAGAAAAACTTTTCAACATTATTGCTAGTGGAGATAAAAAGAACCCTCTTATGGGACAGATCTGGCTCTAGCATAACAGAATTGACATTATTAATCAGATGTAAATTAGAGAACATAATTTGCCAACATCAGGAAAGAGGGGGATAGACAAAAAGAAAAAAAGTCACCTCTAAAATCAGTATGTACAAAGGTACTACACCTCTTCCTCAAGACTTACACTTTTAATAATTTATCTCTCAATGTAGAAATTCTTTCTTGCCAAAAACTATTTTTGGCATTAGTGAGTAGGTGGGGGAATATTTTGAAGGACAAGGCAATATATTCTAGAATCCTGAGAGGCAATTCTCCATCACATTGTCACTTTGTCCATCCCTCTGTCTTTATGTCTCTCCTCAGTTCTTTCCCTCTTTCTATGTTTCTTTTCTCTGCTCTATTTGCTTCCTCCTTCTTCAGTCTTTCTTCTTAAACTGAAGTGAATATATTCTTAAATCATTTAATATATTTATTGAATAGAGCTTTATGCTTCTTGTTATCAATTTTGACTTATGTTTTTTCTTTTAAAATCATTCTTTAAAAGGTTCATATTTGTTAATGTGTATATTTAGCTCTTTTAAAAATTACAGTTTAAAAATTTTGCTTAAAAGAGTAAAAGTTTTCTTAACTTCATCCTAGGTAAAGCATGCACAAAGTAGGAGCTTGGTCTTCTATAATATCTTAACTGATCTCCCTATCTACAGTCTCCCTACCCTGTTCTTTCCCCTTGACCCAATCCACTGGTGCCAATGTAATATTCCGAAAGTGCAGTTCTCATTGACAGAAGGGGCAAGTAAGCTTTCACAACCATGACCAAATAAGCAGTCACATGGTATCAGATTACAATAATTGTCTTTTGAAGCCTAAAGTAAAAAAAAAACAAACCAAGAAACATCAAGGAATATTTCTGTGTGTATATGAAATTCATCAGATTATGGCTACTACATGTACCCTGTGTGGCCCTTGGCAAATTGTTAAATGGTCAATGCTTCCATACAACTCTGAGATTAAATTGCAGAGTCATTATTGATCAGCATTGGTAGAGCCTCCCCACAATGGAATCCTAGGTCCAATCCAAAACAATTATGGGTCTTTTAGTTCAGGATATAAAGTAGAACAAATAAGCAGAAGAGGGTTTTAGAAATTGGGCTTGGGCCATTATAACCACTAAAAACATCAAATCTTGATATTTGATTAGCTAACAATCATATCTGGTTGCATAAACTTAGGGACAACAGAATTTTTCCTTCTAAGAAACCCAAGAATGTAAAGATAGGAGCAGGAAGAAAAAGACAGGACCCCAACCTATCTCTAAATCACTCTGTGGTCCATTCAAAAGTTCAGTCTCCAAAGAGAAAGGAGGACATTTATCCTTTGCATGTGATGAGGACTCTCTCTCCATACTCCCTGGAGGTGTCCTCATGCCAATAATCTGTGACATTGATAAGATTAATGACATCTCTTGTGATACTGCTTGGGCAGGGGGTTGTTCTTCCTTGTTGATATTTGTTTCTTTTGTGGTACTCTGGGCCATCCTGAACAAAAACAAAGGAGATATATTTAATAGGCTTTCTAAATTTTAAACTGTTAATTATATGCTTTGTTCTCTAAATATTTATCATTATTATAGAACTTATTTATCCAGTAGAATTGTTTCAGAAATTATCACAGATGAAATAGGACATGATCTATACTTCACAAAAGGTTAGAAATTCATTGAAAAATGGACATAAACATATTTCAGTGACCTGAGAACTTACCTGACTTAAAGCTCATTGAAAACCTTTATGAGCAGAATCAAAATGGTTAAATGTCTTTCTTTTGGTATACCTCCTCCAGAACAATCTAGAAAATATACTAGTAGTAGCTACCTTTCATAATTAAAGATGACTATGTCATCATATATATGATGGCATAACATATATTATGTATATTATAGTGAGGGGAATGAAAGTCTGCTAGATCAAATTCTGAGCATTGAAGACAAGAAAAACTCATAATGAGTCATGTTTCTAGTAAGGGAGAGAAAAAGAAGTCTGGATTCTGGGGCATGAATTGGTTGGGAGTGGGAGAAGAAATCAAAGAAAAGTCTATCAAACTTTGAAAGAACAATTAGTATGCATTAGTATACATACTATACTGTATATTAGTATACATATATACTATACAAATTCTCAAAAAATTTGGAAAGCATTTTACTAAAATCTTTTATGAGACAAATATAGTCCTAATATGTAAACTATGGAAGGATAAAACATGAATGAACTATAAACCAATATCTTTAATGAATATTGATTCCAAATACAGCAATTTGTTCAAGAATTTGTTCCCTATAAACATGTTGGGCTCACCCAACAAAACTGCTCAGAAAACTGTGATCCACTGAAGCAGAAATAGGTTTAGATCATCATCTCATATTAATATCAGGATAACCTCTCCAAATATATGCATGACTTAAATATAAAAGGTCATATTATAAAGCAAATTAGAGGTATAGGGAAAGAATATTTTTTTACGATGCTGGATAAAAGAAGAATTGAACCACAGAAGATATAATGGTTAATATTAAGTATATAAAATTGAAAAGTTTTTGCTCAAACCAAATCAATGCAATTAAAATAGGAAAATAATTAAATGGGAATTGTTTTACAAGTTTCATCTGATGTTATGCCATCTCTCTGAAAGACAAGGAATTTAATAGATTATACATATACAATCACATAAAACATTTCCATATTAGCCACACTGCAAAAAAATGCAATAATTACATTATATTCATAAACAATAATTTGTTAAGCTCTTTGTTGCCCTTTGTGCTTTAAGAGGACCAAAATGATATGAAGGTCATGTACAGTGTATCCAACTGTGGTTGACATTTGAACTTGAAAGGTTCTATTCATAGGTCAAGTATTAATAGTCCATATAAAATATTTGGAATACAGACAGCTCTAAATTTGTACATCTCATATTTCTTTTGAGTTATTGCAATTATGATTTTCTTATAGGGCATAGCTCCTGCTTTGTGGTAGGCATGCCATGCCAGGAAGTCTTGGGCCAGTGTCTCTCATGTCACACAATAAAATCCAAAGGTCTTCAGATAGATTTTGAGAGTACTCTTGTATTCCTTCTTCTGATCTCTATGTGATGACTTGCCTTCTCTGCAAAATAGTCTTTCAGATAACTGTATGTTTGGCATTCAAACAACATGGCCAGTCCACTGGAGTTGTGTTCTCTGCAGAAGAGTATGAAAGTTTGGCAATTCATCTTGGGAAATGACCTCAGTGACCAGTGCCTTATCTTGTCAGATGATCTTCAGAATCTTCCTAAGGCATTTCAAATGGAAGCTGTTCAATTTTCTGGAATAGTACTGGTAGACAGTTTGTCTATCTCTAGGAAAGCAATGTTTAACTTAATCAGAAGTAGATTGCAAGTGAAGCTTAGAGAGATGCAGGATTCTTGGTTCAGAAATTCAATTTTACTGTGATGACCTTTTGGTTCATCTTCAATTACTCAGTTCTGATGGAGTCACACTGATCAGTAATAAGGACATGATCTTGGAGAGATGGGCTAAACACTTCCTCGGGGTTAACTTAATAGATCATTGTCAACCAGGGCTGAAGCCAATGACTCAGGTTGAAGTCAACGCCTCTCTAGCTGAACTTCCAGCTGAAAAAGAGGTTTTGAATGCCATTAGGCTCCTGTGTGGCAAAGCACTGGTACTGATTTAATTTCAGCAGAAAGCTACAAGGAAGGAAGTTCACAGCTCAGGCAAAAACTTACTGAAATCTTCCATCTTTGATACTGTGGACCAATAGTAGAAATCTTCCAGGTTATATGGCAAGAGGGGGTTATCCTACAGGAAATAAAGGATGTCTCCTTTCCTCTATAAAAGAAAAGGAAGTAGGTTGTCTTGTGGTAATCATGGGGTGGGGTATAGTGTTGGATTTTAGTCATTGCAGGCAAGATTCTTGCCAGAGTTCTCCTTAATTGACTGACCCTTCACCTGAAAGTGGTCTTCTACCCAAAAGCAAGTGTGGTTTTAGAAAGGACTAATAAACAACCAATGCTGTATTTTCTGCCTGAAAGCTTCAGGAGAAATTCCAGGAGCAAAACGAGATCTGTATATGTTGTTTGTCAATTTAAGCAAAGTCTTTTAATACTGTCAGTCCATGAGGGCTTATGGATCATGGCAATGATTACCCAAAGATTGTATGCTAGTTTCAAGATGGCATGTTTGTACAGGTTCTGGATAATAAACAATGTTCTTATACTTTCCAAGTTCCAATGGAGTGAAACAGATGTGTGTGCTTGCACCCATGCTTTTTTAGCATGAATTTGTTGAGCAATTCCCCAATTGATAGGTGCCTACTTTGTTGCAACAATTAGATTTCCAGGACAAAGAGAACATAGAAAGATGACAATATAAACAATATAAACAATTTTTAAAGACTTGAGGATTTTAATCAAGTAAATGACTAACAATAACCCCAGAAGAATGATGTTGAAGCATGTTCTCCACATCCTTGACAGCTACAAAATGAGACATTCATTTTCATATGTGATTACTATGTGGATTTGTTTCACTTGAGGACATTTTTACAAGGATAATTTAATCAAGGAAAAGCTTCTCTCTCAACACATACACATCGAGATTTTGGTATTAAAGTATTTCAAACATTAAAGGAAAAATAGGAGAGGATAGTAAAAGGTAGGCCTGAAGAGCAGTTTTAACTGGGAGAAAAGGACAGGCAAATAATCATGAGGAAAACAAACTCGAATGTTAGAGAAAGATGAATGGAGGATTAATAGAATAGGAAAAAAAAAAGTAAAAATCTGGTTTTGGGGAAAGATGGGGACAAGAAAAGAATTACAAGAGGGGAAATAGGTGATTTTTTAGATTAAAATGTCAAGCAAACTGACTTAATATTTGAAAAGTTTAAAAATCAACAGTGTAATCTTTTTGAATCCTTTACTTTTGGGCTATAGAATCTTAGAATATCTAGGATTTAGAAAGGTGGCATGGCCTCAGATGGCAGAATTTGTCAACATCCAGGAAAGGAGGAAACTGGAACTTGAGAAATTCTTGTTCCTAGCAACTATACCTGAATGATAGTGTTGATTAGAAAGAATTATCATCATGCATACCCAAACTATATGACAAGCATTAGGTTGGATAGACATTTTTTAGAAGTGTGATTCACCATGCCCTGCTTCCCCTTCATCTCATTAAATTAAAATTTATATCTACCTCTGTATAATCCATTTAGTTAATATTTCTGGTTTCAAACTCTTCATTCTTGGTCCTTAGCATTTCAATCAATAATTCCAAGAGAAAAAGAAACTGGGAATATAAAGTATAAATAATTACCCTTGATTTCCATGTTCCATTCTCGAAAATCCCTGGTGATTTGACTGTTATCCAATCACACAGTGTGTGAAAAAGAAAAACTACTCTGGACTACTTCCTCACAGAAAAGACCCTGGGCACAAAAACATTTAGGGATGGGCCCTAGACTCTGTTGTGGTGTCACCATGATGTCACCTCAAGCTTTTGTAACCAAGGAGACTGCCTATTTGTGCTTTTTGGACGACCTCTGGAGACCCTGGGGGCTCATGATAATAATTAAAAGACATCTATTACATTATAGAAATGGACACTCCAGAATCTATAAAGGAGCTTAAAGTACAAAACCCTTTTTGTACTAAATTCTATAATATCCCTTTCCATAACATCCTTTACAAGTATAGTATTATCTTTGCCTGAATCCCACTAATTAGATGGGACTAAAAATGTAGCTACAGGGGAAACAGGCTGAGTCTATAATGCCCACATAAAGTACATGTAGTAAAGTCAAAACTAGCCTAATTAGGGCTTTTTTTTCATGGCATTGATGTTTGGCAGGCAAACTTCGATCTCTCCCAACATACCTACCACTGCTAAATGGCAATTTACGTAGTCCAGACAGCCCTGCTTCCTCATCTAACTCCACCTCTCCTACACAATACCTGATGCTAGCTAGATTCTCTGGATCACTACCTCTCATATTGTGAGAGCCAGAGTAGATATCCTATGTTCCATTCACCCACCACCACTTAATTTATCTAAGAATGATGACTAAAAGGAAAACAATAACAACAGCAGCTTGAATTTTTATAGAACTTTAAAATTTGCAAAGTATTGACAAAAATTTTATCCTCACAATTACCTTTAGGTAATATTATTATTTACGTTTTTACAAATATGGACACTCAGCTAGCCAGTAAATAAACATATATTATCTGCCTACTATATATTAGACACTGTGCTAAGTTCTGGAGATACAAAGAGGCAAAAGACAGCCCGTAACTTCAAGCTAATGGTGGTGGCAAAAAACAAGCAAAAGTGTACAAATAAGCTACATATAGGCTAAATAGGAAATAATTAAGAGCACTAGAATTAAGAGGGGTCAGGAAAGTCTTTTTGTCAAAGGCTGGACTTAAGACTTGAAGGAAGCTAAGGAAGCCAGGAAGCAGAGATGAGGAGGGAAAGAATTCTAGGTATAGGGGATAGCCAGAGAACTTGCCTGGATCCAATAGATGGAATAGATGTCTTTTCTTCTGGAACAGCAAAGAGACCACTGTCCCTTAGTAAGAGGAATCCAAGCTTCACCAGTAGGCTACTGCAATAGTCTTATATAGGATTATGTTCACCAGGTGGTGACAGTAACAGGAAGAAAGAAAAGGATGTATTTGAGATGTGTTGAAAAGATGAAATTGACAGGCATTTGGCAACAGGGATCTAATTTGAGAGAGAGTGAAGAATTAAGATTGACCCCAAGATTAGAAGTTTGAAGGACTGGGAGGATAGGATGGTGGTACCCTCAATAGTAACAAGTAAGTTTGAAATAAGAGGAAGATTTAGGGGGTGGCTAGGTGGCGTAGTGGATAAAGCACCGGCCCTGGAGTCAGGAGTACCTGAGTTCAAATTCGGTCTCAGACACTTAGTAATTACCTAACTGTGTGGCCTTGGGCAAACCACTTAACCCCGTTTGCCTTGCAAAAACCAAAAGAAAAAAAAAAGGAAGATTTAAGGGGAAAGATAATGAATTCAGTTTGGAACATGTTGAGTTTAAGTCAATTGGATACCCAGTTCAAGATATCTGAGTTGAAGATGTGAGTCTAGAGGTCAAATAAGCAGTTTTGAGAGCTGATAAGATTCTCAAGTGAAGTAGGAGAAAGGGAGAAGGGAAGAGGCCCAGTAGAGGCTTTTAGGTCACTATAGTTGGTGGGAATGACCTTGACAAGAATTCAGTAAAGGAGTCTGAGAAGGATCCATGAGAAAGTAATATCCCACAAGAACCATCTCATCATAATTTTCCAAGTAGCTGCCATCCTTTTCTTCAGCATACCCTTCCATTGAATACCCCAACTGCAACCTTGTTCTTCCTCTGGCCTTTTTTCAGGTTTTTTTTTAATGTCTTTTCCTCCCCTACTAGACTGTGACCTTCTTAAGGGCAGGGACTGTTTTTTTACCTTTTTTTGTCTTCCTAATGCTAAGCATGATGCCTGGCATACAGCAGGCAATACATGTTTATTGACTGACTTACAAGTGTTGTCAAATTTATTCTTCACAGAAACCCTAGGAGGTGTGATTATCAGCCCAATTTTATTTATTTTTTTTAAATTTATTTTTATTAAAGATATTGAGTTTTACATTTTCCCCCCAATCTTGCTTCCCTCCCCCTCCCCCCCTAACAGAAAGCACTCTGTCAGTCTTTACTTTGTTTCCATGTTGTACCTTGTTCCAAATTGGGTGTGATGAGAGAGAAATCATATCCTTAAAGAGAAGAGAAGTCTAAGAGGTAACAAGATCAGACAATAAGCTATCTGTTTTTTTTTCTAAATTAAAGGGAATAGTCCTTGCACTTTGTTCAAACTCCACAGCTTCTTATCTGGATACAGATGGTACACTCTCCTTTGCAGACAGCCCAAAATTGTTCCCGATTGTTGCACTGTATCATCCCATTTCTAATAGGTGAGGAAATTAAAAGGCTGATACACAAGCTGAGTCAACTACCTGCTTAGACTTTTGTGCAAGCCCTAGTGGAATTCCAGACTTCTAACCTTGAGAGTGATTCTTATAGAAGTGATAGTGGTGGTGATGGTGGTAAACAGTAGCAGCAGCAGAACCAGGAGTAGCAGCAGTAGTAGTAGCAGCAAGTAGTAGCTGCAACAACAGCAAGTAGCAAGAGTAGCCACAGCAGTAGTACCAGTAGTAGCAACAATAGCAAAAGTAGCAGTAACAGCAGTGGCAGTAATAGAGGCAGTTGTAGTAGAAATAGAAGTAGTAGAAGCAGCTGTAGCAGCTACTATGCCATACACTATGAGGTGAGAGAGGTTAAGTTACGTGCCCAGGATCACACAGCTAGTTAAGTATCTGAGGCTGGATTTGAACTTAGGTTTTTCTGCTTTTAAGACTCAGTGCTCAGTATTTATTGCCACCACCAAGCTGTCTGCCTTTTTGTTTGAAAATCTTCTCAGCTGTTCTTACCAAAACATTGTATATTTCCAATGATATGCCATATAAAGTAAATGAACATCAACTGGTAGTCCATTCTAGTCAGTGTCACTTATTTGGGGGGAAAAATTCACATTTCCCATCTGGCTGACTCTTCAAAGTTTCCTAACTTGGGAAGAACTAACACTTTTTAATTTACTGTGTTCTCTTTTCATTACTCTTTCATCATGTCTTTTCATCATCATATATGCTTTTTTCCCATTTTTTCCATGCAAATAATTATTGATAATATGGACTATTTTGTTTGTTTCCTTTTGAGTAATCTGCAATTTTAATTCTTTTGAGGTTATACATTTTTTTTGTGACATGTAACATCTTTAAAAAGATAGGTTTTGGATTTTTCTGTCAGAAATACAAAATGTGACATGATTTCCAAAGTAATTCAGTAGGATTTCTTTCTATTCAAATGTAGGCCTGGCTCATTGTCCTTCTGTAATACTGTTATATATATGCTGATGAACTAACTTAATGGGTTACCCATTGAACTATATGTCCTTGTCTAGAAAAAAGTGATCATTCATTTGGTCCTTCCTGTGTAGACAGAATAATCTCTTTTAAAACATTATAAAATATGCTGCAGAGAATGTGTAGCATTCAGCCAATGCCAAATACAAACAGCATCTGGAAGACATCATTGTCTATAGGGAATCTCTTTTCCGTCTGAAAACTGAGGACATTCAATATGGCAATGGCAAACTACCTTGGCAAGCAAATATCTCTCCATTTTATGCCTGGCTTGACACAGATTATCAGATGATCAATGAACAATCATTTGTCTTTGTGGGTGAAAGTAATCAAAGCATCATCTATGTTTCTAGCATATGCATTGGAAATATTTTGTTGGAAGAGAATTTCTCAGGCCACATTTTGTTGCACTATCATATACTTTTTAAGGAATACAGTACAATTTTGTATTTCCTACCACTTTGGTTAGTTTGTGATTGTGAAGATATATGGTGCAAAAGCTAATTGTAAAATCTTGTCTGTTCACTTACATTTTTGTTAAGGACATCTTCAATAATTGTATAGAACATATTCATTAAGATTTTATAGAGATGAGAAAATAGGCATACTTGATGACCTGGGGTGGTGGCAATCATAATATTGTCTGAGTTTTGTTGTTGGTTTTTTGAATCAATAATATCTTTGCTTCTTGCAGATATCTTGAAAATATCTTCAAAGTTGTGTCATCACCATCACAGATTTTCTCTGCATATACATGGTCTGGTTCCTGTTTCATTTTCTTTAATGCTATTTCCACTTCCTCTTATATTAGATCTGAGGACCAAAGTATTAAAGTCCAGATGTGGTGTCATCTGTTCCATTTTATATCTGTTGTCCTCCTATGCTCTTGAGATTATTTTTATTAGTTGAATCTTATGGCAAGCTTTCTGCAGATCTACTTTTAATAATTTTCTACTAGAATACTCTATAACCTTTTGGCAATGAATTTACATTTCTAAACTGGAATTGTACTCAATTGTCATTTTTCTATACTTAGCAGGGAGAAAATTTTTTTTTCCTGCTTGACATGGTCTCTGGGCTCTTTTCCATTGCATTGTTCCAACAACTTTTGCTCCATAGTCTTCCAATTTTCAGCAACAACAGCTCATTAGAGGGGCAGCTAAGTGGTGCAGTGGATAAGCACTGGCCCTGGAGTCAGGAGTACCTGAGTTCAAATCCGACCTCAGACACTTAATAATTACTTAGCTGTGTGGCCTTGGGCAAGCCACTTAACCCCATTTGCCTTGCAAAATTCTAAAAAAAAAATTTCATTAGAATAGGTTTGGTTGTTGCTGTTCTAACTGTCCAAAGTGTCTTGAGGTTTTCTTTCTCTTTAATTTGATTTTGATCTATGTTCGCATCAGTCTAACTACAAACAGATACACGATTAAGGAATGAATCTTCTATTGATAACCATTTGTTTAATATTAAAATACAAAATCTACCAAATTGTGATAGCTTTTTTGGTGTTTGCCATATCCAAAGCCTTCCAACTATTTCTTAATTAAAATATTTGCAAGGTCTATGAGTAGTCTATGAGTGCTTAGCCTGTTTTGTTTATCTATCCTGAATTACATTTTTCAAAATATTTTTCACCATCTAACTCTTTGCACTGAAACCATTTATCAAGAATTATGGTCTAAATTAACCCAGATTGGAGCATGTTTGATGTTCTTTCTGTAGTTGTACTCAATGTATATGCAATTATGATTTTTCTGTTGTTCTCCTATACACTGGTGATAGCATCTTTAGAAGGGCTTTCATATTCCTTTGACTGATTCATCCTATTTTTTTTTTGATAGCACCTACTAGAATACCCTAGATATGTACTAGTAGTATGGGAATGATTAAAATTATAAAAATCTCCATCTACTTCTAGTCTCCATCTTGTGTTTGAGAAATACAGTCACCTCTATTTATATTACACAGGAAATCCACAATGTGATCACACATGTTTTTAGTACAAAGAAAATGATTAAGATACTTCTTAAGCATTACCCTGGGAATTGCTCTAAACCACACTCATCACTTCCAGGATATGAGAAGAAAGATTAAGGGAAGAAGTTACATGTCTTATACCTTGGATTTAGGGAGAAGAGTTTTGCTTATTCTTCCTCCTTGTCCTACAATAGAAGACCTGCAACACTGCAAATTATCCCCATCAGTGATGCTCCTTGCCAACTGGCTCTAAGTTCTAGCTGGTCCTGGTCATATTATATGGTGCAGGTGCAACAGGGCCAGCAATAGAAGAGCTGTTCACCCCTCCTCTCCCCACTAAGTCCTGTTTCATTTCAAGTTCAAGATATCATTATGAGGGAGTAAACAACCTGATAATAATGGATGTCTAATGACCCTGCCTATGACAAAGAGACCTTTGAGGGTATTATACAATTTTATAAGCATAGATCAAGAACAGAAATCATTTCTAATTGACTAGCAGGACAGATGAAAGATTGCTATTGGTTGCAACAAAGAAAGTGGGCATAGTTCTTACATCACGAGGTGCACCTTTCATTATCATTATTACAAAGGCAAAGGAATGCCATTGTAGTTTTATGGGCTGAGTTATTCAGACCAAATAAGTCCCTCCTTGATAAAGATAGAATTACTGCTGCCTGGGATATTCCATAAATTGGGACAAGGGCAGGTTATCCTAATCAGGTTGTTCTAACTTCTCAGGCATACCTGAGAAAGCTGAGACAATATTTTTGGGAAATTTTTTAAGTTTTTCTTTAACTAAAGTTATTGTATTCTTGGTATCTAAAAGCAGAGGGGAGGTTTAGACTTTAGCACACCTAAACTTTGCTACCACATTTAACAGAATTAACAGGATAAAACAAATATAAAATTATATGATCAAAACATAATTTCTACAGCCTATAGGTAATTTCTCAGGCCCAAAAAAGTTGGTGAACACTTAGAAACACTTAAATTAGTAATGGATGCAGTTTCTCTTTGGAAAGACTCCCAAAAATCAAGAGAAAAGGACCAATTTGCATATCTATATTCCATATTATCTGACCTGCTGCTCCTCAGTTTCACCCATTTCAAATGTGAACTCAGGCTGTCAGAAGAAAATGTGTGTATATAGCTTTTATATACATACACATATGCCATTCTGGAGAGAGAGTAAAATAGTATTTTAAGCTTACGTTGACTTGCAGTACTAATTATTCAAGTTCGAGCATCTTTAAATAATAAGTTTGTATTTCTTCCATAGCTTACTTGTTTGCATCCTTTGACCAATGAGTGTGTATTTTATCTAATAATGCTCAATCATATAATATACTTACTATAAATCTTTCCAATGCTTCATTTCTAAAAGTTTTTATTCTGCAAAATCATAGAATGTCAACTTGATGAGACCATCTGGTTTAAACTTTTTGTTTTTACAGATAAAGAAACTGGGCCCAAGGTGCTTCTGTTTTCTGTCCAAAGTTACAAAGAATAGTAGCAGAACTGAGAAAACCAAGGGTCCTAATTCTCAGTTCAACAGATGCTCTTATTATGGCATGCCACTTCTAAATTGTAGAATTTTCCCTTTTCCCTACTATGCCCAGTAGCAAAGATTTTGCTTTGATAAGTATAAATTTCATCTAATTTTCTACTCTTGAATCCTTTAAAACTCAATTTGCTGAAATTGATGACGTTTTACTGTACTTGACCGGATGGGTAGTAGGAAGGTAAATGTATTTTGGATTCTGCAGATAAAAATGTCTGGAAATCAAGAAGGCAGTCAGATGAATGTCAAACTCAAGATAAGGTTTGAAGGGGGTGAGGAGGGTGAAAAGCAGATTCTAAGTTCAAATCCAAATACACGAATAAGAAGATAGGCAAAATAATCTTATAGGATCAATTCCATAATAATGGAGCTGACACTGACTAGAACACTGTTACAAAGGACCTGTTAAAGACTTTCTAGTACAGAATAGGAATTCAGTTCACTTGTTCCATAATCTCTCTAGTATCTTGAATCTCTATAACCTCTTTTAATCTTTTTTATATCTAAAATAGAAAGAGTATCTCACCAGAGACTGGAAAGAAAATATTACTTTGTGTTCAGGGCTAGAAGCCTAGCTGACCTTCTTAGTGACAATCTGAAACAGTTCCTTGGAAGAAAAAGATGGAGAAAGACAGGAGGCAACTTGCCTAGGAATGCTACATTCACAACCTGGAAACAAATATTGGTATTGGTCATGGGGTACTTAACCAGCTAGAATGGAAGAACAGCTTGTGACTAGATAACTCCTTGTCAGAGTTGTTGTAGAAAGGGGATTTCTACTTAATGAAAAGTTAGACTAGAAGACCCTTGGGGAACCCTTCAAACTCAATCTGTGATTTTATGAAATGTCAGCCCAACTCCTCTCCTGTCGGGTTTTACTGATTGAGCTCCTATTTGTGCAATCTAAGGAATGAGCTCTAAAGAGAGAGCTTCCAAGCTGTGAGTCCAAGGGAACTAAGATTGTTATCAGAAAGGTAGACTCAGACCCCTTTAATTTCTTAAAATGTTTTTTTTATAAAAGCAGCTTTCTTTCTCCTGTTTGTATTCCCTTTTGGTTGATGGTTGCTTCACTGGAGCTAGCTAAATAGCTCCATGGACATTGGATGGACAAAGAGGCCAAGAAGACCTCAGTTCAAAGCCTGACTCAGTCTACCTTACAATGGATGAATTACTTAACCTCATTCAATGTTTCCTTAGCTGTAAAATAAAGGAGTAGGCAGCAGCTAGGTGGTGCAATGCCTCAGACACTTGCCACTTACTAGCTGTGTGACCTTGGGCAAGTCACTGAACCCCGATTGCCCTGCATTCAGGGTCATCTCCAGTAATCCTGATTCATATCTGGACACTGGACCCAAATGGTCCTGGAGAAGAAAGTGAGGCTGGTGACTTAGCACAGCAACCCCTCATTCAAATCCAATTCACATACTTGTCAAGGCATCATCTCTCTGACGTTGTGCCCTTCTTCAAAAATGAAGGACAAACATAAAATAAAGGGGGTTGGCCATGAAGGCCTCAGCTCTAAATGATTGAGTCAATTTAATCAAGCACTGAAGATCTACTATTGAGTGATTAATTTGCAGGTTGATAACATAATTTTCAATGGAATGATTTCTGCAAAATTAATGCCCATTACAAGGCATATTCAGAAGATACAGCTAGAGATGACTTTCTTAAGGTTAGGACCGTAGAGTCTCCACCTGTGGAGACTCAAATTTGTAATTACAGCCCATTTCTCAGGAGAATAAGACAAAGGCTGGCCCTGTTGTAGAGGATACAGAAAATAGGATAAATAAGAGAATTTCTGGGGTAACTTGATGTGAGGGGACAAAAAGCTACTATACTTCTCTAATTCTTCAGAGGGCCAAATGTAACATCACAGCATTCACTTTTAATTATTTTGTTATTCCTTCTATTTACATTGTACCATGTTTATTGTTTTCCTGGTCCTGTATCACTTGAAAAAGAAATTATAATGACAACTTGCTCAAAAAGAATAGAGAAGATTCCTCTCTTCTTTCTTTGTCAGGATGGGGGGACTATTGAGTATGGAGCATTACAAATTAGAATTTAAAAATAAATTGTCAGGGTGGCTTTGCACAGTGGATAGAGCACTGGCCCTGGAGTCAGGAGTACCTGAGTTCAAATCCAGCCTCAGACACTTAATAATTACCTAGCTGTGTGGCCTTGGGCAAGCCACTTAACTTTTGCAAGGCAATGGCCTTGCAAAAAAAAAAAACCCTAAAAAATTGGCATAATTTTGTGGTAGCATTTTTTTTCTTATCTATTATAAAACTTGGCTGCCTGGGAAAGGAAGAAGGGAGAGAGATTGGGAAATATAGGCCATATGAAGACAAATACTATCAATTTAAAAATTTTTTAAAACTTGGCCCCAAAGAATTAATAAAATGCATCTTTTTCCTTTTCCTTAATTGACAGGGGGAGAGCAGTGGGTACTAGGAGTGTGCATATTGTATATTTGTCAGAAGAAGTTGATGTATTCATTGATTTTGAACTGCCCCCCCCTTCAATTTTATTCTTTATTTCAAAGAATGGCTCTCTGGGTAAGGGAGTGGGGAACAATATCATTGGAAATTAAGGTGATGTGAAAACAAAAGATATCAACAAACATTATTATGATAGTCTGAAAGAATAAAATAATGATCCTGCCTTTGAAGAACTGGTAAGGGGCTTTTGTCAACCTCTCTCCTCTAGGAGCAGAGTTTCCTGTTTGGATCCCTTAAGTTAGGTAAGGGGAATCCAAAGCTGCTTCCAGACTCTATACCTTTCTTTTTTAATCTTCTAGGAGCTCATGCAAAGGTTAGAATTTGTGTCACAACTTGTGAGTTTTGTATCTAGTACTGAAGCCCAAAGTACTGACTCACCTGTAAAAGTTACTTTGTTACATTTCACTTTGAGGCTAGACTTTTTCCAGAGTCTACTTGAGTTCCTGACCCACAGTAGGAGTTTAATAATTGCCTGTTGCTTGCTTCTCTATCTTCCAAATAAAATCTGACAAAAAATTAGGCAATCTCTTCTAATGAAAGAAGATAATGCTTTGCTTCCCTGCACTGAAAAATATATTCAAAGGCATGCTATAGTCATATTATATATATATATTGGAAGAAGATTCTCAGTTGCACACAGTATGTGCAAAGTGACCTCATTAAGTAATATGAGTGCTATTTTAAATTTCCAATTTATCTCTAAGACTTTTGAATTAACATCCTAGGTTTCCTGGGATTACATTTGTTTGCTTTTAGTTTAGGTTTAAAAGTTACCTTGAAAGATGTGGAAGCTCTATATTGCTGAGTTAGAACTTATGGTCTATCCAAGAAAGTTCTCTGAAATATAGATTACTCCAAAGTAACACTATGCTCATGACCTGATGTGGTCTTGACAACCTTGAAAGGTACCTTGCTTTCTGAGTAAAAGCACTGTCAAATTGCAGAAAGAATTCATGCAGATGCTTGCCAGATGTGGACAATGACCTATGGACACACTCTAGGAAAAAACAGGATCAATATCTACCGGCTCAAATAATACACCAAATGGGCTCTTCTCATGTTTCACTGAGACACTTTTTAATAGTATCATACATAGATTTTATTTATTGCTAAAGTAAAAATGCAAAACTTTTCCTAGTACCAAAATAGCTTTAAAAAAGTAAATTCAAATGATTTAATAAAAATTTTTATATATTAAAAACTTTTAAAATATTTCTCTCCAACCCCACCCAGACTCTTATTTCATTCATTGCCTTATTTCCCAGTAAAGCAAGAAATGTTTCTTGATATATGTACACACACACACACACACACACACACAAACGTTTAAAAAAATTTTCAAAAAAGGGAAGAAAATTGAGAGTAGCACCCTTGAAAATGATTCCTTAGCACTAATGCTCAAGATTACTGTATCGTTATTCAAATAAGGGGAAAATAGTCAGTGCTCAGCCCACATGCTATATGCTGAGGAAATGAAGACATCATTCAGAATGGGGGAAATTGAATTCTGGAAGGCCAAAGAGGTTGAGAAATGTTCTCCCCTAACCCAAACTGCAATATTCTTGCCATCCTGAAGGCCCAGTTCAAATCAATAATTTGATGTGATTCTGGTGACAGCATAGTAACTTGCTTTACAATGTTCATCACAAGCTGGACTCAGGTACTTTTTTCTTCTGACCTAAGGCAATAGTGTGGTATTTCTTTCTTTGAAAGGTGCTACTGGAAGTCTGTCCTTCAGGAATACTTCTGTGTAGTGGGTGGGAGACACTAGCTCTCCGGAGCCAGGTGATTTGTCTGGGGAGCCTGAAGGAGCCTTGGACTTGATGGACATCTTTTTCTAAAATGTTCATCTGGTCCTTAGTCAGGTTTCCTTTGAGCTTGCTGGATAACATGTCATCGCTCTGTTCCTTATCTGTATTGCTCCGTTTGCTATTCAGTGGGAGGATGAGGGAAGAATTAATGGAAATTTCTAAACTGTTATCCTTCTCCTTGGGCTCTTTCTTCAAAACAATGGATCTGAGAAAGGCAAACTTCTTTTGTTGGAGCTGTTCTGACTCAGGGCTTCCTTCCTGTGTTTTAGCCCAAAATTTGGCTGAGACTCTTTGGTTATTATCTCTATCTTTTCCAGAGACATTCAGAAAATCTTTGGGACATGGGAAACTGTTATTCATATGGTTGCTCCCATTGCAATTTGGTTTGTTTACACTGTTCTTTGCCTGAGCTATTCCTTCAGGCCCATCAGATTTTGTCATAGTCAGAGGAACATCAAGTTTTGGGGGAAGCCTCATTTCCTGACTTTCTTTTGATTTCTTGGCTCTTTTAAGAGTATCAATATTATGAGTAGTCAGGCACTGTTTCTTATTGTTACTAGAAGGGCTTGTCATAGTAGCCTGTCCTTTCCCAACTGCCCTCTTGCTATCCCTTTCATCACTGGTATGAGCTGATATATTTGGTTGTGTTAAAACTGAAATGTCTGCCTCCTTAGTAGCACCAGTCATCATCATTGGAATGATGGACCGATTAGTGCACTTGGGTCTTTGTCCAGATTCTAAATATTCTACCAACTCAACAGAATGATGTTTTGTTCTATCTTTGACTCCCAAGGACCACCTAAGGGGCATGGTCTTGAAAGGCCTCTGTTGGTCCCTTTTAGAAGTGACAGGCTCCTTCATACTGGCGCTTCTGCCTTGAATGCCTCGCACAAAAGGCTTTGACTCAGACTTGCCTAAAAAAGAGAGAGACAGGTTTATTAGTGACCAAACCACATTCCAGAACCACTAAAAGTAATCATTAAGTCATCTATTTCCTTTCAACTTTCCTCAGAACAATGCTCTGCTCTCAGCATATTATTGTTGACTGACAGCAACTTGAATAGAATGCATTCATTGAAATCCTTTAGTATTTCAGCAGGTCACAAAGCAGGCCAGTATCAGGGATCTTTTTGGCATTCTCTAGTATCTGCCAGCCCTGATTTAACCTATCTTCCCAGAGTAATCTACCTCCTATTTTTATCATCGTGAATTTTCACTAATATTGTGGAAAATCTTGAGTCACTTTAACCTGTTTGCTTCAATTTCTTCATCTGTGAAATGGGAATAATAATAATAATAATAATAATAATATAATGATGATGATGATGATAGCACTTGTCTTCTAGGAGTCTTGTGAGGATATAATGAAATTATTATTGTAATGTTTAGCACAGTGCTCTGAACATAGTAAATGCTATATAATGTTTGTTAGTGTTATTAGTTTGATATATTAAGCAATTGAATTTCATCAACCTTGTGGAAATTATTAGAAAATCATATTCTCTGTCTCAATTATTCTACCAGTAGGAATATACTTGAGTTAGAGTTATTAGTGTTGCTTTTTATTTTTCACTGTGTTCAAAGGCAGCAAAATATTATGTATAACTGGGAAAAAATGGATTCTACTTAAATGTGTTCAACAAGAGGCGTCATTAAATAAACCATGGTTCGTTAATGTAATGGAATACTGGAATAAACCAATTAAAATCAGAAGGTTGTGTGAATATAAAGAAATCTAGAAATATATCAAAAATGAAGAATGAAAAAGTAGAATAAGAACAGAATTCATGTTAAAAGAGAAAAAATACAGGGGTATAAATGAATAAAATTCCTGATGGAGAGTTAAGGGAAGGAGCTAAAATTGCCATTTGACATTAATTTAAGTGTAAGTAGATCTGAAATGTAAACATTTTATATTTAAATCCCAATACTGATAAGTTGTCAAGAGTACATATGAACAATAAACTATAATGACTGGGAGATGGGAAGGCAAGAGAGGAGGTTCCTGGGAAGAAAAAAACGCAAATCTTATAATAAATATTTACAACAGATAATCTTTATAAACCTTTGATACTTTTAACAACCACCTTAGAGGATTAATCTAAAATTTTCATATAGTCATAGTGGCTTATTTGTTTAAATTAGTTTCAGGAACCTCTCATGTTGATACACCATTATCTATACTCAGCATATTTAGAAACAATTTAACTGCAGCACTGAGCCAAGGCACCAGTATTAGTCTTCTTGTACTCATTATAATCTTGGATTTTACTTGTATGAGAACTCATGCAAACTGTTCATTTGATGCTTCCACCCCTCCCAAAAGCTATTTATTATATTTCTCTGTGTCTTCTTACTTTTAGAGGGCAATAGGTTAATATAATTAGTCTTTTTTTAAAATCATGATGTTATTAGTAAAAATTTATTTTTGTGAGATAATTTGATGCTGGATGAAGGGATACTATAATTTTGCCTTAATTCTCAAATTGAAAAGAGCATAATATTGAGTCCACTCACCTAACAAATATATATATTTTTAAGTTTTATTTATTTAAGGCAATGGGTTAAGTGACTTACCCAAGGTCACATAGCTAGGCAATTATTAAGGGTCTGAGGCTGGATTTGAACTCAGGACCTCTTGACTCTATGGCCTGTGCTCTAACCACAGTGCCATCTAGTTGCCCCTAACAAATATTTTTAATCAAAAACTGGCATGAGTATTGCATCTTATTAGATTCAATATTTAGTACACAAATTCTAATCAGCCTGTGATATGTAAATTCCTAAGTAATATATCCTTAAACATAACTCTATTCTTTTATGGTCTCTGACAGAAACTGTCACAGAGTTATCATTGTATTTATTGATTTAAAAGATCAAGAAAAATATTTTAATATGTAAATGTTTTCAGAGAAACAATATCTGGTTGAATATGCAATTATGAAATTTCTTTATGATTGTTTAAGCTCCAATCCAATCTAATCAGCAGGCCTAATAATAAAGTATATTAGAAATATATTACCAAGATTTTTTAGTTCCCAAAACTAAAAAGTAAAATCTTTTAGCTGAAGACCAGAGAAATACACATCAAGTCGATGGCAGTCACTTTTGACAGTAAAAGTGGCCTACATATACAAAACACTTTCATCACCACAAATTTCTTTGAATTCATTATTCCATATGTAGAATAATAACTTGGCAGGTCTAGTCTGATGAAGACTAATCTAAGTGTTCAATAAATAATGTTATTTATTGCTAAGAAATAAATTATAGGGCGGCTAGGTGGCGTAGTGGATAAAGCACCGGCCTTGGAGTCAGGAGTACCTGGGTTCAAATCCGGTCTCAGACATTTAATAATTACCTAGCTGTGTGGCCTTGGGCAAGCCACTTAACCCCATTTGCCTTGCAAAAAAAAAAAAAGAAATTATAATAGTCTTGATGATAAACTGATCCAAAATGTGAAATAGATCCCAGAAGGGTTTTTTCATTCTAAATTATAAGAAGTCAAGTTTGCAAGGAATATTTTAAATAAAATATGCATAAGATTAGAGTTGGAATAAAGAATTGGTGATAAAAGCACAATTTGAAGCCTAGAAGTTTTTTTTTAAACTTGCTCTAGTTTTTATTAATATTATTTAGGTTCAGATGCATTCTGATAAAATACCAAGAAGAAAAGAGATTGGCTTGAACAGAGAACCCATTCTGAATCTTTGAAAATCACTGTAACAAGTCTTAGAATCAGATCTCCTAAACTATAGATTTTAGAATTGCTTTTCTACAAAGTAGGAAGTGACACATTTATATTGCACCTACTATTTGTCAGGTACCATGCTAAGCATTTTACAAATATTTTTCATTTAATCCTCACAACAGCTTTGTGAGGTAGCTAGATTATTATCTCCATTTTACAATTGAGGATATGAGGCCCAGCACTCTATATACTGTGCCACTTAGCTGATTTATGGAAGAATAAAACTTTTAAAAGACTAATTTTGCAAACCTAAAATTAAGAAGTAAATGCAAGATTATAAATAGGAGAAAAATTATTTACACACAGGGATTTTTAACAAAAACAAAATAAAATGGACCTTTTTCTCGTTTGGCAGGAGCTTCTGAGAAGACAGGAGAATCAGGTATTTTAGAAAAGGAGTCAAAATTTGCAGAACTCCAAGATGCAAGACTTCTCCTCCAGCTGCTGTTGTTACTCCTAAGTCTCATTAGCCAATGATCAGAAAAGGAGGAGCTCATGGAACCTAAGGAAAATACAAACATGGCAGGTATAACCTTAGTACTTTGATTGAGATGAGAAATGGATATCAAGGCAAAAAATAAAATAGCAGGAGGAAGGAATAAAATGAACCATCATTTTCTTGGAAACTGCCAATGGGAAAATCACTTTTTTTTTTTTAGTTTTTGCTAGGCAGTGGGGTTAAGTGACTTGCCCGAGGCCACACAGCTAGGTAATTATTAAATGTCTGAGGCCAGGTTTGAATTCAGATACTCCTGACTCCAGGGCCGGTGCTCTATCCACTGTGTCACCTAGCTGCCTCTACTCCTTTTTTTTTAAATTAAATTTTTATTATGAATTCAAAATTCTCTCTCTCCTTCCAGGGTCTCCTCTACCCACTGAGAAGGTAAGTCATACAATATCCACTGTATACATAAGGCCAGGCAAAAATATTTCAATTAGCTATGTTAAAAAAAAAAGAAAGAAAGAAAGAAAGAAAGCAGTGGCAAGAAACACTTAACCTTTCAATGTTCCAAAAAATGCTTAAGACTATAAAATTTATGAGTGGAAAATCTGTTTCAGTGGAAAAGATTTTTCACACCAGGACTTTCATATACAATAAAATGATAGATTTAGATCTATCTTCCCATTTCCCCATACCCTTAAAAAAAATCCTCCACTGTAATAAACCTCTAATACCTAGTTCTCTAATATAAAGTTGGCTATATTTTGATTAATATTTTCAGAACTCAGAACTGATGTAGTAAGACCAGAAAAAGGTATAGAGGGATCAGTATTTCCTATGTCCAAGACAAAGTCTCTTTTAATATAATCTAAGATTATATTTGCTTTTATGTTTGCCATTAAAGACTGATAAGAAATGCTAAGCTTATCATTCAGATTTTAAAAAATAAATACTTGTCTACTCGTTCCACAACCATCTTGTATTTGTGTAATTTTTTTTTAACCGAAGGGGAAGAATTTAGATGTCTTTATTGAATTTCTTCTTATTACATTCAGTTCAGTATTCCTGGTTAAAATCTTTTTAGATAGTCTGAGATCCAACATGTTAGCTATTTCTCCAAGTTTTTTGTAAATTTAACAAAATCCACCAGCCATATCCATCCAAATCAGCTTTAATAACTCCTATCTGATCAGGTCTGCCCTTTCAGCCAGTTCTGAATCCCCTAAGCTTTATTAATAGGCCCACATGCCTCCCTCTTGTCCACAAGAAAAGCAAATGTGACAGGATTAAATTGCTAAAAAAATAAAGTACAGGTCAGTTAAGTGGATTGAACACTGGCCCTGGAGTCAGAAGGACCTGAGTTCAAATCCAGTCTTAGACACAATAATTACCCAGTGTGTGAACTTGGACAAGTCACTTAACCCTGTTGCCTTGCAAAAACCAAAAGAATAAAAATAAAAATAAAAAGTATAGCTATAAAATTTCCTTGATCAGGCACTTTTGCAGGCTTTTCTAAAAAAGGAAATTAGTTTAATTTGCTGAAACCCATTCTTGATAAATGACACTCTTTCCACTACAATACACTGCACCACCAACCTTTTCTTTAACTAATAGTTTAAAATTCAGGGACTGGGGACAAAAGTTAAAGATATGCTTGTTCCTTCAGATTTTTCATCAGTATAAGTGTACTATTTTAGGAAGAGAGTAATCTGGAGGACTGGAGGATCACTTCTCCCCATACCCTTTTGTAGATAGCTACAGTACCTCTCATTGAGCTGTTGGCTGACCAGTCAGGAATGATCTTCCTTTTCTGATAAAATAGAATGTAGGCTCCTCGGGTGCTGACATCATCTTCTAAAACAGGTTCTACTGTGCTATCATCATAGCTATACCACTTCCCATCCAGTGAGTTTCTGCAGTAGGCTGCAAAGTACAAAACTCAATTACTGTTGGTTTCAGAGGCAAAAAAGGACTTTTCCAACTATACAAGGCAAAAGGGAACTGTGATACTTATGAGAAAAGAAAATTGGTCCATCAGGCTTCAAATCTGAACTCACATTCTATAATTTTTAGAAATTTAATTACTTGGTATGTTGTGATCATTCTTATAGTCACCCAAATCCTGGAAGCTTTTAGCCTTACTTTTTGGTAAACTATCCCAGAATCTTACTCTGATATTTCTTAGCACAATGTACAGGAATTAGACTTCCAGGTCATTTGACCAGTAAGATGGCCCTTTTAACAATCTACCTTAAACCTCCCAAAAGGAAATTAGGTTCCTATAAGTAGAGTAATTACAATACATTCATAGGCACTTTCTTAATAAAATAAAATTTTGAAAAAAATGAATTAACAGAATGCTCAATCAGCATCCTTCCCCTATCAGCCTTCACATCATAAGCATAAATCACCTTGGGATTCCCCTCTGCTCCTGAGACTTTGGCAGAACTCCAAAGGGGGTAGATGCTGATTCAGACTAGGTAATAAGGAAAGGAGATCCAAGGGAACAATTTAGTAGTGTTCAAGTGCAGGTCTAATGGAAAGGGTACTGAAACTCAGTTGGAGTCAGTTCTGTCACCTTGAGAGACGCAGGATAGAGACCCAATCTGCTCACAAATCATATATCCCTGAATTAGAGAAGAATAAGGCAGCTTTGAGGGCATACTCATTAGAAAAAGAGATGATCCTAAAGCACACATAAAAATCAAAAGAAAAAATCCTTAAAGAATATACAAAGTTATTTTAACAAATGTTATAATACAAAAGAAAGAAAATGAGTACCTATGGACTTCCTAAGAGAGCATGGGACAACAAAAAGGCTACAGAATGGTTCCAAAGAGAAATGAAATACATAAACGGAGAAATTAAAAATAAAGATAAATCAGAACTTAAGAGTTCTCAATGCCAAATCTTAAAATTCTTAACAGATTCAAAAAGAAAATGGATCTATAATGAAGACACTCTTTAAGAAATTAAAAAGAGCTACATAGATTTAGAAGAAATGAAAAGCAATAAAAGAACACATGAATTTTAAACAGGCCAAAGTGAATAGCTTTGAAGTTAGGATGTGCAAAGATAACTAGCCTTATGGGGCAGCTAGATGGTACAGTGGATATAACACTAGCCCTGGAGTCAGGAAAATCTGAGTTCAAATTCGACCTCAGACACTTGGTACTTACTTAGCAGTGTGATCTTGGGCAAGTCACTTAACCCTATTGCCTTGTAAAAATCAAATAAAAAAAAGAAAGATAACTAAAAGGTGATGAAGAGTCATAGATTTCCCAGAAAAAATATCACATAAAAAAACCTTTGAATATTGTACAACAGGAAATACAGGAAAACCACCCAGAACTCCTGCATACAATAACAAAGCCTCATTCAGAGAGACAAGGTCAGCAGAATGCAAGCTTCAGAAGGTTCCAGTCAATCAGTCAGTTAACATGCTGTTATAAAATATTTACTATGCACTAGGAATTGTATTACTACTAATGATGATGTTTATCTTTTGTTTTCAAAAAAGACTATGGCATCAGGGAGGTAATGCCATGACATGCTATGAATTGGATTTGAGTGAGGGAACTGCTGAACAAAGTCACCAACCTCACATTCTCCTCCAGAGTCATCTGGGTCCAGTGGTTGGCTATGTATCAGGACAATTGAAAATATCTCTGAATGAAAAGCAATCCAGGGCCAGAACTCTATTCACTGCACCACCTAGCTGCCCTAAAACATTTTTTAAAATATATGGAAGACACCAGAATGAAATTCAGACACAATTGCTACTATTATGTGAAATTTAAAATTCACATTTTAAAAAATCTACACAGTAGCATACAGTAATAGTCACAATTTTATAATCTTCTATTCTTTTTGTACATGTTAATGTTTATTTTTGTTAATGCTCAAACAAGAAGAATGCTTGGGAAGAGACCCCATAAAAAAAATCATTCTGGTTTAAGGATGAAGTTCTAAAGATCTCAACAAAGGATGAGAAAAAGTCTACAGAGATTATAAGAACAAATTCTTTTAATGGTAAACCACATTGGGCACTCAAATCACAGGTCCCAATGAACTTATAGAGATAGAAATGGAAAAAAAAAACAAAGAAGCTGGGAAAATAAACTGAATCTGATCAAAGTAAACACAAAAGAGATCTGTATTGGAAGCAACACAGATTGTAGGAGTGTTGAGAGATTGACAGACAAGCTATCTAAAGGAGGAGGAAAGATAACAAAGGAATGAGAAAAATCTCAGATCCAACTAATAAAATTAGGCAAACTGAAAGAATCATTTACTAATTTATGTGCCTACTATCCTCTCTGAATAAACTTTTTACAAGAATAATTTACATATGTATCAAGGACATTTTCTGATTGGGTTATTGGTAGGCTTTCAGTATCTGTATGTATACTTGTGCCAGATCTGAAACTAAGAACTTTACAAATAATATTATCTTATTTGAGAATTCTGGGAGTTAGGTTCTGTTATTATCTCCTAAAGCAGAGGCAGAGGGCAATTAACTAGAAATGCCTCAGGCTACATTTGAACTCAGGTCTTCCTAACACTAGGTCAAAGCCCTCTATTCACTAAGCTATCTGGTTGATCCTTCCAAATTAAAGAAAACATCAGGAAAGTGATGTCATACCTTCACATAAGACTGGATTCAAGTGAGGGGGCATTGTGTAAAGATGACATTCTCACTAGCCCATGTGAGCCTAAGTGGCCTGACATAGTTAGATGAGTATGGTTGGTGTTCAATAAGAAACCTTAACCTTTTAGAGCCAGGTCTTTTCCATATCACCAAGGCTCTTCAGCAGTATGGTATCATTTCTTGATGGTTTATTTTTATATGAGAAACTTTCAAAGTAGGGTAAAGCTAATCTACCTCCTGATGCTTACCTATTACTTCACTGAATTTCTTCACTTTGATATTTGGAGCACTGGGCTATCTAGCAGCCTATTTGATTCAAATATTTCCATATAGAAGAAATGGGTCCTATACATTAACAAGAAAAAATTTAACAAATAACTCTCATTAGCGAAAAACCAGAAATAGGGTAAATGCAGTTCTCTTAAATCTTCAAAATTGGTCATTTACCATATGAGGGAGAAACTTGGCCTGAGGAAAGTTTGTCTTCAATATATAACTAACAATGTAATCCTGAGCTTTTCTATCCTAAAGCATTGGTCAAGCTTCTATTCTCTCTTCACTCAAGTTCCTGCCATGAAGATAGTTGTGTTAATCTGATGATGCCAGAATTTCTAGTCATTTATAAAAACAGGACTTGATGAAATTAATATACGTAAAGGGCTTTAAAAACCTTACAACATTACATAAATTCTAGCCATTATTATTAACTATCCCAATGACTCTGAAACACTTTTCTTATCCCCTTAGGAACTAGATGCTCAGAATAGATGAATAAAAAAGGCATAAAGGGTTTCCAACATGCAAAGTACTATATTATATAGTGTAAATACTAATAGGAAAAGAGAGAGCAAGCTGCTCTTAAGGAGTTCACATTATAATTGAAAAGATCACACCCCAAACAGGTTTCAACTGCAAGTGAAATAGAAAGGTCCTTAGGTTGCAGTACCAAAACAGATTTTTTTGAATGTCATTTACATTATAACTTCTGTTCCTTATGTTGAATTATCATACAGTACCAGAGACAGTGGCAGAATGAAATCTACAGGTTCTGAACTACGCAAATGAGCACCCAAGAAATATAGTAAGAATTCAACATCAGTAATGGCTCACCTGTATAATGCCCACCTTGCATACTGCCATGGTGATTACAGACAGCATACAAGTCATACAAGAAGTCAAGTGGGCAGCTATTAGGCAGGCAAGATGGCTGTTCCCAAGTTGGCCAAGAGCTCAGCAGGTGTTCCTGACCAAGATTTCTTTTGGCTACATGGGGAGCCATGTTGAGGCCGGAGAGAGGAAACTTCACCAGAGTGGAGAGTTTATTTCTTCTCTCCCCAACTTGACAGAATCGTTTGAGGTGAATTATGAGAATGTCAGGCAATGTCCACAAACTTAGTTTCACCATCCCTTGCTGGAGGATCTTGCAATGTGGACATTTCCATGCATCATCAGGAGCCAACTGGAAAAGGAAAATCATTTTGCATGTATTTTAAATTTTAATATCAGTAACCATTAATGAAATATTCAAACAACCAAAAATCATTGAAAGGCGATCAGATGCAATACCTTAAACTCTAAATTAATTACATTTTGAAGGATATGTTAACTTTATTTTATGTGCAAAAATTGTACTGTTGTCCCTGAAATAGTAAGTAACCCTACAAGGCCTTTAGCACTCTGGGCAGAGCCCCTATGAAGACTTATGGGAAGGCATGACCAAAATGCACAGCAATGGAGAAGGTGTGGATGAGTTGATGTCTGTATCACTAGAGTGAGGACCCACATCTGAGTGAATCGATCCATTTACATACATTAACAAAATAATTTTTTGGAAATACTATTTTCTTCCATATTTGCTCCTTATCTGTTGTACTTCTGAGTATTCAACTACTCCAATCAGTTTTATGTCATTATTTTTATTCTTAGGAAAAAAAAACACATTATAATAGTGGGGTTCCTACTGGCAATTTGCAAGAAGGCTATTTACTTCTCTTATAGCTCAGTGGACAGCAAATACCACACCCAATAAAACACAAGGAACTTTCCTGTACCTTGGTCTAACAGGAAAATTATTTCTCAAAAAAAGCCCTCAAAGAGTTTCTAGGGATAGATTTATATACAGGTTGCTTGGCAAGTACCTGTTCTTCCTTGGTATACAGTTGAAAGCACTCATTTAGGGTACAGCTGGGCTGCTGATGGGCCTGCTGTTGGAGCTGAACACTTGGGGCATCCTGTATCACTTCCTCCTGAATATTTCCAAACAAGCTGTAGAGAGAGGGATAAAGAGAAAAAGACAGGGAGGGAAGAAGGGGGTTAAATGGTCAAAAGTTAACCTCTTGGGTTAGGTCACAAGATTTTCTCTTAGCTACAGGTTTTGATAATCTCAATAAACAATAAACAATTTTTCAGTGATTTTTTTTCAAAATCAAAATCAAGACTGATGTCTATTCTCTCTAGAATTCCTTAAAGGATAGATTTTATTTTTGGTATGTAAGTTACTCCCACGTGGAAGACTCCCTTCACCAATGGAGAGAAGCAACTTTTCTGCAAATTATTATTCCTTTTTTTAAAAATTTTTTTTTGTTTTTTAAAGGTAATGGGGTTAAGTGGCTTGCCCAAGGCCACACAGTTAGGTAATTATTAAGTGTCTGAGGCCAGATTTGAAAGGTACACTCCTGACTCCAGGGCCGGTGCTCTATCCACTGCACCACCTAACTGCCCCTTATTATTCCTTTTAAAGTGACTTGGCTAGGTTTGCACAAGTATATGACTTGAATTCACATTTTCCTAAATCTAAAACTAGCTCTTTTTCTCTATTTCCCACTGAATGATATAGAGAAAAAGATTATTTTTATCATACTTCTTTTTAAAACTAGAATTGAGCATAAGGTAGACTGAGTCTCCTGGCCAGGGTGCCATCTCTTCTCCTCCCTGGGATGACCTTCCTTGGAAATAAAATAAATAAATTCTTTGAACTCACAACTCTTTGGCAGTCTTATCCCATTCTACTGCCAACTTGATATGTGGAGGACCTCCTGGTCTGCTGAGCTTCAAAGACCTTTGAAGAAAATAAAGGGCAGTGAAATCCAACACAGAACCACAGCAAATAACTTTTTGCTCTCATATATCACCTTATTTCAGTCCTTACTTAACCTAGTACCTCCCCTTAAACCAAGTACACATGTTCAAAAGCTACTTAAGATCCTTACTACATTAGGGATCCCAGGAGGTTAGGTGGTGGTTATTACTGCTACTATTAACATTCTTATACTTCTTTCATTCAAATTCTCCTTGAATGTTGCAAAATACTTTACAAACTTTAGCTCAATTTATATTCTCAAGAAACTTGGGAATTTGAGTATGATCTTTTCATTATACCAGTCTAAAATCTTAGAGCTCTGCACTTACAGTTTATCTGAGGTTCAAGCCCTAATTTTTCCAATTACCTCAGAAAAATAACTTAAGAAGTACAAATGAGATAAAGTAAAAGTAATCTATAAGTCTATCAAAACTCTCCTTTTTAGTTCAACAGAAGCTATTAATAAATCATTTTTTTTGAGCCTAAAATCTTTTCTAGACTTTTCCCTCAAGGAAGTCAAGAACAAAAAACTAACACTGAAGATAAATTTCATGTTCTCTTTTAGGGGAAAAAAAAGAGCACGTATACTATTAAAATTGGATGATAAAATGTATAGCATGGAAAAAAAGGCTATCAGACTGCTTTCTGTGTGGGGTAGGAGGAGTGAAGTGAGAGTAGGGGGAAAAATTGCAAAATTAAAAAAACTTTAATGATAACCAAACATAGCATAAAAAAAATCCTTTTGCCTACTAAGGACATTGTCTTTTCCCATTTCAAAGGATCACAGGAAGGAAGCCCTTTTAATATCTGAGAAAAGTGGTCAAGAAAGGAAGAGTTTCAGCAGTTATTGTGCCCATTGTTCAAGAATTATTACCCCAAAACTCTTTTTTTTTTTTTTTAGGTTTTTGCAAGGCAATGGGGTGAAGTGGCTTGCCCAAGGCCACACGGCTGTGTCTGAGACCGGATTTGAACCCAGGTACTCCTGACTCCAGGGCCGGTGCTTTATCCACTTGTGCCACCTAGCCACCCCACCCCAAAACTCTTTTACCATATTGTGTAACCTTTTTCACAGTCAAGATTCCTATAAATGTTGCCTAAAATGGCAACATTTTGGATAGAGAGGTTGTTTTGTCTAAGAGCTATATTGTTTTGGACATTTTCTCTCTGGCCTTTAGAATATAAAATTTCAAAAAAATTATCTGGAAAATTTCTGCCTAAAATGCAGAATACAATATTCATATTTTTCTTTGACATGATATAAATATAACCTATTATTGTTATGCCTAGTCCATTCCCAATATCTTTTTAAAAAGGTTTATCAAGATGTCTTTACTACAAAATGTTAGTCAGCTTGACTATTATATATATCTTTCTTTGTATCCACACAATTACAGACACAAACATATCCTTTCCCCTCGTCAGTCAGTTCCATATAAAGAATAGATGAAAGTTACAGAAGACCTAGGTTTGTTTGAATTCTAAATTGTCTATTTATTAATTTTTTGTGAACTTGGTCATATGGGACATTTAGTCTCCCTGGTTCTCAGGGTGCTTAATTAAATTCTAAGGTTCCTTTCTTGCTTTAAAATTCTAGGATCCTGTGATCACCAAGCATCACTGATCATACCAGGTCCCTTCTCAGAAACCTCAAGTTGGAGGTAAATCTATAGCTTTTGCAGAAATGTAAACCTGGACCATGTAAGCAGGGTAAAATCTACATTTAAAAGCAAGAGGATACGTTTTGAGAGATAAGAAGTATTAGATAAAATTAAGGAACATATATTTGAGAAAAGAAAAATTTCTGGGCATTCTATCATGAAATTAGCAAGTCATTCACAAATTATATTTAAGTTTGCACCTAACTGGATTAAGTCGGGAAATGTCTCCTTCAAGGGAAATGGGACTGTAACTAGGAAGTCCCTAAGCTGAGTTCAGTTTTTGACAAGCTGAATTTAAGATGCCTGAGATATATTTTGATATGCCCAAAAGGCAGTTGGAGATACAAGTCTGAATAATTACAACTACAGATGATAACTGAATCTTTGGAAACTGATAAAATCATCAAATGAACAGGATTTTTTTTAAAGCAAATAATGTGAAATGGTAATTTATGTTTTCATATAGAATTCTCTCTTGTATTATCCTGTCCATGGAGTTGACATTTTTTAATTAGTCAACATTTATAAGCACTTACTACGCGCCAGGTAAAGCACAGAATTTTCATTATTTTAAAAAATAAAATTTAAATATTAATGAAAGGACAAGGTCGGGGAGGGGAGGAGATAAGAAAGCTAGGAGTTAGACTGTGAAGGGCTTAACATGACAAACTGAGATGACCATTTTTCCATCCTAAAGGCAATAGAGAGCTATGAATCTTCTTGAGGTAGGAAGTAACAGGAATCGACCTCTATTCTAAGAAAACGAATTTTACAGTTGTTAGGGGATGAGAAGGAGAAGAGAGAAACTACAAGTGAGAAGATCTGTTAGGAAGATTCGATGCAATGGTATAGGCAAGATGAGAACTTAAAAGTATAGTAATTGCAATATGAGCACAGAAAAAGGGAAACATTAAAAATACATCTTAGTAGAACTGGTAATACTTAACAATGATTAGAAATAAAGGCAAGGAAGGATGAAGGATCAAGCACAACTCTAAGACCTCTGCTGCTCTAGGGTCTTCCAACCATTAAACTTTGACCAGTCACTTATCAATAGCCACAGGAATTAAAGCATCTAGGATTTGGAAAGGACTATAGAAGTCAGCAAATCCAACTTCTACCTATTCACTTATCCATAAATTATAATCCAGTTCCCATGATAAAAATCTCTAGTGATGAATTCATTATTAATCACAATATCCCATTCCTGCTTTGGTCAATTATTATTATTTGGAAGTTAGTGTTTTAATTTTTTTATATTCTTCCCTTTATATCAGACCACCTGTCTCTCTCTAACTTCCATCCATTGTTCCTAGGTCTGTACTCTGGAGACAGACAAAATATGTCTAATCTCATTTTCATAGTAGGTGAAGACAATTATATTTCTTTTTGTTTGTTTGTTTGTTTTTCTTTTGCAAGGCAATGGGGTTAAGTGGCTTGCCCAAGGCCACACAGCTAGGTAATTATTAAGTGTCTGAGACCGGATTTGAACCCAGGTAATCCTGACTCCAAGGCTGGTGCTTTATCCACTACACCACCTAGCCACCCCGACAATTATATTTCTAATAAGTTTTTTTCCCCCCTGGGCTAAATGCTCCTTCAATTGATGCTTATATAGTAGGGCTTCCTACTATAATATTGCAGATATACTCCAGTTTATCAATGCCTTTCCTAAACTATAGCTCCTACAACTGAAGACAATATTCCATATATACACTGACTAAGATAGCACATAGCTATCTTATTAGCATCATTTTTGTGGATATTATGCTTTTACTTTTCACTCTTGTTGATTTTATGGATTTAATTATCTTCTCTTTGCAGCTGATTCACAGATTTTGTTCATTTTTGTATTTAAAGATTTTATTTATTTTGAGTTTTACAATTTTTCCACAAACTTACTTCCCTCCCCCCACCCCACAGATTTTATTTATACACACACACACACACACACACTTCTATACACATATATCCACATTATATTATATACATCATGTATGTGTTTTTACACACACACACACACAAATCTTTTTTTTTTGCAAGGCAATGAGATTAAGTAACTTGCCCAAGGTCACACAGATAAGGAATTATCTGAGGCCAGAGTTGAACTCAGGTCCTTCTGAACTCAGGGTTGGTGCTCTATCCACTCTCACCTGGCTGTGCCCCACAAATAAATCTTTTACACTGGTCTTTCCCCTAAGCTTCAGTAACACATTACCAACTGCTTACTAGATATCTTGAATTAGATATCCTAGAGACAACTCAAATTCAATGTCAAAATAAAACTCTTTTCCCCAATCCATTTTTCTTCTATACTTTTCTAGTTTTCCTGTTTCATAACTCTGGAATTATTTTTGATATCTCATTTTCTCTTCCTCCACAAATCCAACAGCTGCGAAATCTTGCTGTTTCTTCCTTCATAACACCTCTCATTTCTTGACCCGTTCTCTCAGACACCCCCTTTTAGATCTTTACCATTTTGTTCCTAGACTCTTAATTGGAGTCCCTGTCTCAATCTTTCTACTTCATTTTAATCTCCCACAAAGATACCAAAGTGACTTTTCTTAAGTGTGGAACTAGCCATGTCACTTCCCTTAACCAATAAATTCCTATGACTCTTCTTCTAAATCAGATACAAACTCATTTGTTGTATAAAAGTCATTCACAATCTGGTTCCAATCTATCGATTATACAACCCTTTTATAAATTATTTCCCCTTATAATATATATTGTTTCTCAGGCTCTGTGATTCAGTTAACTCAGAGATGTATTCTATGACTTCTCTATTCCTCAAATTCAGCAATCTATCTCTAATACATTTTTCTTTTCACTTCTACTTTTAGAGTCATCTTTTGCTTCAGGATATAGCTGAAGAACAACATTGTAGAGGAAGCCTTTTCTGATCCCATCAATTGTTAATTTCCCCCTTTCTTTAATTATTTTTTATTCCTTACATTTTGGGAGAAATTATGTTAATAACTAATTATTAATTGTGATCCTCCTTGTTCCTTCATTTTCTGTAAAGGTCCAACTCTTGCTAGGTCAATGAGTCTTTGACTGACTGATGAGATTAGTCCTCTAGAAACATGCTTGTCAATTTTGGGCAAGACTTGAGTAGCCAAGAGGGAGATCTAATTTCTGTTTAGAGGAAGAACAAAATTCAGCTCTTACCCAAGACAATCCTTGTCCTTAGTCCCCTCCATAAGAGGTTTAAAAATATTTTTTTTCTGATTATGTGTAAAGATTCTTCCCTCCCATCTTTCCTTCTTACCCACCCTAAGATAGAAAGTAATGACATGTTATACATGCACAATCATGTTAAATGTATTTCCATATCAGTCATACTGTGAAAGAATGAAACAAAAGGGAAAAACCATGAGAAAGAAAAAACAAAAAACAAATAAAAAATGAAAATAATATACTTTGGTATGCATTCAGACTCCATAATTTTTATCTCTGGGTGTGGATTACATTTTCCATCACAATTCTTTTAGAATTATCTCCGATCACTGTACTGCTGTATAAAACTCAGTCTATAATAGCTGATCAATACACAATGTTGTTACTGTGTACACTGCTCACTCAATTACCATCATTTCATGTGTTTACATTTTTTCTGAAATCTGACTGCTTTATCTTTTTTTGTAGAACAATAATATTCCACAATTCCAAATGTATTCAGCCATTCTCTAATAGATGGGCATCCCCTCAATTTCTAATTCTTTGATGCTATGAATATAAGCTACTATGAATATTTTTGTACACATCTTCCTTTAAAGTTTAAGGTGACCTAGTTTATGAAGGCTAAAACTAGCCAGAGATGTTCAAATGGAGATGACTTCCTCTTTACCAGATTCCTGGAGAATGCTAGATCTCATGATCAAGCCAAAGTCTCAGTAGGAAGAGCTAAAGACTTTTAGTTTGCCTTCTCATAAAATGTCAACCACTCAAGATTGATTTTCACTTGTGAGGGGCATTTCCTTTCAAAAGGTACATAAGATGTTTCAGGGTCTCCCTTTGGATTTTTGGTTATTTAGTGAAAACACTGATGACCAATTCATTGATTTCTGCCTAGTCTAATTAATAAATTGATTAATTACCTAGAAACTCTATCTCTCAGCATTTTAATTTCTGTAATTTTGTACTTATTTATACAGGTACAAGTTATATACCCCAATAGAATGCAAGTTCCATGAGGATAAGAACTATTCTATTTTATTTTATTTTCTATGTCCATATTCCTAGCACCTAGCCCAGTACCTGGTACACAGTAGATGACTAATAAATATTTGGTGATTGAGTTTAATGTGTATTATCTAAGAAAAACAGAGATCTTTGCTCATCATTCTAACTCAAAGATTTTCTCTTCCCCCAAATTCTAGAAATCAAGAGAATTAGATAAAATAAGAAATTATTTTTTCCAATTATTTATTTGAGTAAATCTAAGAACACCTGAAGCCACCTGGAAACAACTTCTGGATTAATATAAGGAAGAAATACTTAACAATCACAAATGCAATGTTTGCCTTAGAAAACTGTCTTCATATGGAGCTTAGATTTTCATAGAGATGATTTTTGATGACAACAAAACAAAGGATTCTAAGAGACAAAGATAAGGAAGCATGGGGAACAGTCCTTTCCTTTTCTTATTCAAGACTGGGGTTTTAGGACTTACATTAATATTTTTTTCTTTTTTTACGTTTTTTTTTTGCGAGGCAAATGGGGTTAAGTGGCTTACCCAAGGCCACACGGCTGTGTCTGAGACCGGATTTGAACCCAGGTACTCCTGATTCCAGGGCCGATGCTTTATCCACTGCACCACCTAGCCACCCCAAGACTTACATTAATATTTAGCAAGGGTCTTTACAACTACTTGAAAGAGCAAGAACTCAGTCCATATTCTACTTTAATTCTGATTAAGTAGGAGAAAGTAAGATTCTGTTTAACAGATTATAGTAACAGCATCCTGTATTGCTAAGTACATTTCACTCCCACCAAGGAGCTTCCTAGAATAAGGAATAGTGTTCATTTTCATGCACCATCTAGAAAAGTATTCTTACCTTTCAACAGCCCAATGAAAGAGGGGTCTGCTGTCCTGTGGGGACAAGTAGCTGCAGATGTTGGATAATCCCACAACTCGAACAGCAAACAATGACCCCAAGTTCTGCTAATGCAAAAAAGGGGTAACATGAGTCCTTTGAATGTTCCAAAAGTCCTGATTATAAAACACTATTTAGTTTTAAATGAAGCATTAGTTAGAATCAATTTACTAGTTTTCTATAAAAAGTACAACCTGTGTACTGAGGTTACATCAGAAACATATTTTCAAACTAAGAAATATATTTCCTAAAGGAAACATTTTTGACTTGATCATTTTAGTTATAATGGTGAACTTGTACAATGGTCATGCTGTGCATTGTAATTCAACAGAATAGTAACTGCTTTTGCCACATTTTGTTAGAGAAGCAGCCATTATGACCCCAAACAACAGCAATTAATGCTATTTTTTTGTTTGTTCTTGATATTTTCATCCAATTAAGATTATCCCATTTATGTAATGAAGTTGTCCTGTAGTATAGTAAGGTGTACTGTTAGGAGAACTTCACCAGAAGATAAAATACCTATGCTTCTATTCCCTACTTTGTGCTATTAAGTAGTGCTGAGTTTCTATTCCCTACTTTGTACTACTAAGTAGAGAAAGATCAGCAACCTGTTGGTGGTAGTTACTAGTACAAGGGTGTGTGAACTTGGTCAAGTCACTTAACCAAGAACATGTCTCAGATATCTCCTCTGAAAAGGTTGGTCTAGATAACTCAAATGTCCCATCCAGCTCTAAATCTATAATAGGAAAGTAGCCTGGGCCAGACAATCTCCTAAGAAGATTCCCCTTACTTTAGGATTTCTTATTCTATGGCACAGATTTTTTTAAATAAATATTTTGTTTTCTGATTATATACAATAGTGGTTTCTACCAATAATTTTTTGCAAGGTTTTGAATTTTGTAATTTTCCCCACTTCCTCCCTTCCCTTCCTATTCCTCCCAACAGAAGGCAATTTGATAGTCTTTACATTGTTTCCATGTCATGCAGAAGTCAATATTGAATGTATTGAGAGAAAAAACATATCCTTATGGAAGAAAGAAAATATTAGGGATAGCAACATCATGTAATACTTCAGACAACTTTTGAAAAACTGAAAATAATCTTTGGTTTTCATTCAAACCCCACAATTCTTTCTCTGCATACTGATGGTATTTTTGATTGAAGATCTCCCCCAAATCATCCCTGATTATGACACTGATGGAGTGAGAAAATCCATCAAGACTGATCAACAATGCACGTGGTTGTTAATGTGTACAATGTCCTTCTGGTTCTGCTCATTTCACTCAGCATCAATTCATTCAAGTCTTTCCAAGCTTCTCTGAAATCCTATCCTTTGCAATATCTAACAGAACAATAATGTTTTGTCACATATATATAGCACAATTTGTTTAGTCATTCTCCAAGGGATGAAACATCCCTTTGATTTCCAATTCTTGGTATGGCAGATTTTTAAAAAAGTTTTAAATGTTTTTTATTATGAATTTAACATCAACAAACAAGAATATTTCATCATATAAAGAACAGAAAAACATATATGAAAACTGTGAACCTCTATTACATATTTTTGGGGGGTGGGGAAATATATATTAGATTTAATACAACATTAGTAAAACTGTCATGCTCCTCTTCTATCTCCCTCTTAATGTCCCTAAGCTCACTTCTGTGTATTTTATATATGTTGGAAAGACTTCTTTTATGTGAATTCATGAATAGCTATTTTCTTCACATATCACACTACTTTATATACTTTTAATGTTAATAATCAGAAATTATTTATATGATTGCATATATTCAAGAATTTTGATTAATATAGGGATTAAAGTTCTTGGATGACTCTCTAGGCAATGCACTTTTACTTTGTAATCAACAAGAAATAACCAAAGTGGGATCTCCTTCCATAACTTTCCTTTATGGATGGATGGTCCTTGAATATGTAGATACTAAGCCACATATGTAAGTGCTAAATGACATACTCCTAAATTTTTTCAAATAAAAATAATAAATATGTGGAATGCAAACATTCTAATACCTAATATATCATTTTAAGGTTTATATAATGTTTTGCATAAATTATTTCATCTTATATTCATTGATCTCTGAACTATACATTTTAAAAATTATTACTAAAATCTGATTTATTTTCAACCACAAATTTTTACTAAACAAGTAAATTTTAATCACTCTGATGGGCTTGGAAAAATTTTACACTTTATATATTATAATTAATTTAAATGTATATGGTTACTAAACAAAGTTTATTGTGATATTCTAACTCTTGCTAGGTCAATGAGTCTTTGACTGACTGATGAGATTAATCCTCTAGGAACATGCTCTTCAATTTTGGGCAAGACTTGAGTAGCCAAGAGGGAGATCCAATTTCTGTTTAGAGGAAGAACAAAATTCAGCTCTTACACAAGATAATCCTTGTCCTTAGTCCCACATATGCAAGTGCTAAATATAATTCTAAATATAATTTAAATAAAACTTTAAAAAAAAAAGAGAGCAGAGATCATTTTGAGATGGTCTCCATTACCTAATGGTAGTGCATAAATTCCAGAGAAATAAAATTTCATGTCTAATCTTTTTTTTTTTCCATTAGACACAGTTTAATTCACTGAAAAGTGCAGCAGTGAACAGGGTCCTTGAAAGGGCACTTTCTAACCATATGAAAAGATACAACAAAGCAAGGGTATGGTTAACAAGACAAAAATTCAAACAAGATGGCTGTACCTCAGGAGTTTTATAACCAAAGTACAAAAAATGAGCTCTGCTTTGGTTGTTTGGTTAACAAAGACAGCCTTCTAGTGTAAATTCTGGTAAAGTGGTGTTTTCTCCTCATACATGTCTAATCTTAAAAAATAAAACTTAAAGAAAAAAAGGCATCTGAGAAGCAGCACAACTTAGTTAAATACAGACCTGCTCTCTGAGTTAGAAAGCCCAGTTTTGGGGGCAGCTAGGTGGCACAGTGGATAGAGCACCAGCTCTGGAGTCAGGAGGACCTGAGTTCTAATCCGACCTTAGTGTTCAAATCTGGCCACTTACTAATTGCCTAGTGGTGTCACCTTGGGCAAGTCACTTAACCTCATTTTGGCATATACTAGGTGCATGATCCTGGGCAAATCACTAAGCTGTCAATGCTTCAAGACAATGAAGTTACAGAGCAGGTATAGACTGGGAGAGGTTATTTCATCATAAGTTCTCTTTTCCAATGAAATCATAGATCTGGTTCAAAAAGAGATGGAAAAAAGAGAAAACTCATAAAAGTAAGTATTTTAAATTCTCACTAGAAACTTTTGCTAAAGAAATAAAAATGGAAACATATTATAAAATTTTAATCTAGCAGGGCACAGCTAAAGGATGTTTGAAGGGACTGTGAGTAGATGAACTGGACAAATCAATCTGCGCTCTCTCTCACACACACACACACAAACATACACGGTTTGCATTGGAAACAAGTATGAAATAAGGTAAAACAGTGGGTTAGGTCTAGTCAATAGAAGTGCTTTAATGTCAGACTACATTTTCAATCTAATTAAATAACAAGTTCTTTTCAGAAATTCTGAAATGGTAAAAAGGTCAAACAAAGACATTGCTATCATTAATTATTGGCTTAAACTGAATGAAAGAGACAACATTATGTCAGGGAAAATGTTGTAAAGGCTTTTAATATCAAGAATTTTATTTTATTTTTTCCAAATTACATGAACAGTTTAACATTTATTTTAAAGTGTTTTTTTTTTTAAATAAGGCAAATGGGGTTAAATGGCTTGCCCAAGGGCATACAGCTAGGTAATTATTAAGTGTCTGAGGCCAGATTTGAACTCAGGTACTCCTGACTCCAGGGCAGGTGTTCTATCCACTGCGCCCTCTAGCCACCCCTCAACATTCATTTTTGGGTTTTTTTTAGGGTTTTTTAAATGGCTTGCCCAAGGCCACACAGCTAGGTAATTATTAAGTGTCTGAGACCGGATTTGAACCCAGGTACTCCTGACTCCAAGGCTGGTGCTTTATCCACTACACCACCTAGCCGCCCCTCAACATTCATTTTTGAAAGATTTTCAGTTCCACATTTTTCTTCCTCCTTCCCTTTGCTCTCCCCTTCCCTTTGATAGTGAATAACCTGATATAGAATATACAGCTATGTTAAACATATTTCCATATTAGTCATGTTGTGAAATAAGAATTAGAACAAAAGGACAAAAATATAAGAAAGAAAATGAAACAATTTTTAAAAAGTGAAAATAGCATGCTTTGGTCTGCATTCAGACTTAACAGTCTTTCTCTGGATGTGGATGGTATTGTCTTTGATCATAATACTGCTGAAAAGAGTTAAGTTATAGCTGATCAAAATACATGTTGTTCTTAATGTGTACAATGTCTTCTGGTTTTGCTCATTTCACTTAGCATCAGTTCACATAAGTTTTTCCAGGTTTATTTAAGGGCTTTTGACATAAAGTTAAATAGAAATAAAGGCATAGATAAACCCTGGGAAAGTGCAATTCCAAATAAGGAGATTCAGGGTGAGTTCGTTTCACTCTGAACCCCCCCCCCGCCAAGCTAAACAGTGATACATAACAACTGATAATCAATAAGAGAAGTATATAACATATTGATGCTAGCTCTATATGTTAAGGGAGGGCTGTTTGATATTCCCCATGACAAGTCCATAAATGGGGTTGGGTGGGAAGAGATCAGGAATTGATCAGAAAATTGATAAAGAAAATTGGATGTGGGCACCTAGAGGTGATCTAGTTTAACTTTCATCTGAAAGGGAACCTTTTATATAAGAGATATGAAGAATCAGGAAAAGAAATTGTTTTGGTAAAATGAATTGCCTGATATACTTTTCTGATAACTAGAAGCCTCAAGAGTGGCATTTGGAAAAGGAATAGAAATAGTTCAGTAATTTTCAGAAAGGATACAGCAGGGTATTTGTTTGGTTGAGAAATCCAGGGAGTGACAAAAAATTCAAATGAATTAGATAACTGTAAAGAGCTAAATTCTGATCCCAAAACTCAAGGACAGTCCTGGAGGGCAGTAAAAAAAAGATGAAATAATCCAAGAATAGGAGTGAAATGTGAAAAACAAGCAATCAAGCACAGAAAATTAGAACAATATCCTTAAACAGCCTGAATAAAAGTAATCTGCATCAAGCTAACCCTTTAGTATGTTGAAGAGATCCTTGAAAGAAGAGACACACACAGCAGGAGCCAGCAAGCAAGAATCTCCAGGCAACTATACCCTGAGTGCTCTGCCCATGGAAGGTAGGGGAAGCTGACCTCCACAGTCTGCCCTCTATACCTGGAACAGGACTCTGGGGCTCTGATCACATTCAGATCCTGGTCACAATGTAGCTCCCCCCCCAATAGAACATGGACCCCCCTCAGCTCCGTGGCAAAGGGGTATACTTGTGGTCATTGACAGACCAGGAGAGCAGTCAGAACCTCACACATTAAGGTCATTGGGGTGGGGTGTCCGAATAATACTCAAAAGCTCAGGAAACACCTCAAAACTAGGCACAGGTAGGGGAAATGAATAATAAGAGAAAAAAGAGAAACTAGTCCATTGACAAATAATTTGTCTATGATCCCAAAGAGAATCAAAAATACTCAATCTGAAGATGAGGAAGTACAAACTTCTTCATCTAAAGACTACAAGAAAAATGGAAGTTGGGCTCAGTCTATGATAGAGCTCAAAAAATTTCTTGAAAATCAAGTAAGGGAGATAGAAAAATTGGGGAAAGAAATGAGAGAGGTGCAGGAAAAACATGAAAATGAAGTCAACAGCTTAGTCAAGGAGATCCAAAAACATGCTGAAGAAAATAGCATGTTAAAAACCAGCTTAGGTCAAAAGGATAAAACAGTTGAAAAAGTTATTGAGAAGAATGCTTTAAAAAAGCAGAATTGGCCAGATGGAAAAGGATATAAGAAAGCTCTCTGAGGAAAACAAATCCTTCAGATGTATAATGGAGTTAAAGGAAGCTGATGACTTTATGAGAAATAAGACACAATACCTCAACACCAAAAGTGAAAAATTAGAAGAAAATGTAAAACATCTCATTGAAAAGACAACTGCTCTGGAAAACAGATTCAGGAAAGATAATTTAAACTATTGGGATACCTGAAAGTCATGATCAGGAAAAGAGCTTTGACCTCATTTTTAAAGAATTCCTACAGGAAAATTGCCCTGATATCCTAGAAGCAGAAGACAAAATAGAAATTGAAAGAATCCATTGATCTCCCCCAGAAAGAGATAAAAAAAATAACCCCTAGGAATATAATAGCCAAGTTCCAGAAGTCCCAAGTCAAAGAGAAAATATTACAAGCAGCCAGAAGGACACAATTCAAATATCGTGGAGCTGCAGTCGGGATCACACAGGATTTAAAGCAGTGACTACATTAAGGGCTAGTAGGGCTAGGAATATAATATTTTGGAAGACAAAAGAGTTTGGAATGCAACCGAGAATCAACTAATCCACAAAACTGAACATCCTCTTCCAGGAGAAAAGATGGACTTTCAATGAAACAGGGGAATTTCAAATGTTCCTATTGAAATGAACAGAGCCAAACAGAAAGTTTGACCTTCAAATACAGGACTCAGGTGGAGGATAGAGAGTGGAGGAGAAGGGTAAATTATGACGGGCTTGATGAACTGTATGTATACCTGCATAGAAAAATGATGCTGCTAATGCAAATATAAATCTCATCATTTGGTAGAACAGGTAGAAGGAGCTTTTACAGATGAAGCACAGAAGAGAGCCAAATTTGAAGATATGATATATTGTAAAAATGGAGTCAATGGTTAAAAGGAAAATGTACTGAGAATAAGACAAAGGAGAGGTAAAATAGGCTAAGATACTTCATATAAAAGACATTTTTTTTCAATGAGCTTTTGCAATGATATGGAAGGGCATAAGGCTTTGCGGGAATGAGGGAACCTTCACTTTTATCAGAAATGGCTCAGAGGAGTCAGAGCCAAGATGGTGACAGGAGAGGACCAACTCTTAGGTGCTCTTGAACAAAACTTATAAGCTAAGGACTCTAACTATATTTTTGAGAGGCAGAATCCACAGAGGGATCCAGTGAGGCAGTTCTCCAACCCAAGGTAACCTGGAAAAGAAAGGAAAGGCTTGGCTCCATGAGGTCGGAGGGGCAGCCCACCAGAGAGGTGGCCTGCCAGAGCAAAGGAACTTCAGCCTCCTGAAGGCAGCCCCAGGGTGCTAGGAGCCGCAGCTCATGGCAGCAGGGGCAGTTTCCTGACCTATACCCCAGGGAGCACCAGGCACAACTTGGGGGATCAGTGGGGGGGACCTCTGCCAGAGCAAGCACGTGAAGCCCAGCTCTCAGGACACTCAGTGAGCAGCATGGCCACTGCAGACCTGATCCAGGAACCAGAAGGAGGAGCTGGTAAGCATGAGTGCTGGGGCATGGGAGGGGAGTAGAGAGATTGCCCAGCTCTGTCCTCTGTCCCTGGAACAGGACTCTAGGGTTCTGACCACATTCAGATCCTGATCAAGGTCTAGGCTCCCTCCATAGAACAGCAGGGCTGCCCACCCACCTGAGCACCATGGCAGAGGGGTGTGTTTGTGGGTGATTCACAGACAAGGAGGGAAGACAGAACCTCACACACAGAGATCCTTGTCAGGGGGTGTGTCCCAATAATACTCAAATGCTCAGGAAGCACCCCAAAACCAGGCACAGGCTGGAGAGATGAGTAAGCAGAGAAAAAAGAGGAACACCATTGAGAAATACTTTGCCTGTGATCCCAAGAAGGATCAAAACACTCAATCTGAAGATGAGGAAGTACAAGCTTCTGCATCTAAAGATTCCAAGAAAAACAGAAATTGGGTTCAGGCTATGACAGGGCTCAAAAAAGACTTTGAAAATCAAGTGAGGGAGATAGAGAAAAAATTGGGAAAAGAAATAAGAGAGATGCAGGAGAAACATGAAAAAGAAGTCAGCAGCTTAGTCAAGGAGATCAAAAAAAAAAAAGCTGAAGAAAATAACATGTTAAAAGCCAGTATAAGTCAAATGGATAAAACAGTTCAAAAAGTTATTGAGGAGAAGAATGCTTTAAAAAGCAGAACTGGCCAGATGGAAAAAGAGATAAGAAAGTCCTCTGAGGAAAACAAATCCTTCAGACAAAGAATAGAACTCAGAGAGATTGCTGATTTTACGAGAAATCAGGACTTAATACTCCAAAACCAAAAGAATGAAAAATTAGAAGAAAATGTGGAACATCTCATTGAAAAAAACAACAGATATGGAAAACAGATTTAGGAAAGATAATTTAAAAATTATTAGACTACCTGAAAGTCATGACCAGGAAAAGAGCCTTGACATCATTTTCAAAGAATTATTACAGGAGAACTGGCCTGATATCCTAGAAGTAGAGAGCAAAATAGAAATGGAGAAAATCCACCCATCTCCTCGAGAAAGAGATCCAAGAAAAACAACCTCCAGGATTATTATAGTCAAGTTCCAGAACTCCCAAGTCAAAGAGAAAATATTACAAGCAGCCAGAAGGACACAATTCAAATATCGTGGAGCTGCAGTCAGGATCACACAGGACTTAGCAGCAACTACATTAAAAGCTCATAGGGCTTGGAATATAATATTCTGGAAGGCAAAAGAGCTTAGAATGCAACCAAGAATCAACTACCCAGCAAAACTGAATGTCCTCTTCAGGGAAAAAAGATAAACTTTCAATGAACCAGGGGAATTTCAAATGTTCCTGTTGGAATGGCCAGAGCTGAACAGAAGGTTTGACCTTCAAATACAGGACTCAGGTGAAGCATAGAGAGTGGAGGAGAAGGGGAACATATGAGGGACTTAATGATGATGAACTACATGTATTCCTGTATAGAAAAAATGATACTGAGAATATTCATATGAACCTTCTCATTTAATAGAGCAGGTAGAAGGAGCTTTTATAGTTGAAGCACAGGAGAAAACTGAATTTGAAAATATACTGTGGTGTAAAAATGGAGTCAATAGATAAAAGGGAAATGTATGGGAGAAAGAAAAAGGAGAGGAGGAATAGGCTAAGATATTTCATATAATAAGATTTTTCTTTATTACAACGAGCTATTGCAATGATATGGAAGGGGGGAAGGTGACGGGGAATGATGGAATCTTTGCTCTCATCAGAAGTGGCTAGGAGAGGAAACAGCAAATATACTCAATGGGGTATAGCCATATGGAGTAAGAAGGAAAGGAAGGGGGACAGGGGGAAGGGGGGGATTTGAATGATGGAGGAGAGGATGGACCATGGAGGGGAGAGTGGTCAGATATAACACATTTTCTTATTTACTTCTTGCAAGAGGCTGGGATTGGATGGCCTGTCTGGGATCATAGGTCTGGGTGGATGCTGGGCCTAAGGGGTGGTATGTGGGCTCGGGGCCTGTTGGCCCCAGGGCTGGGGATCTGTCTGCTGCACCACTCAGCTACCCTACAGTAGAGACAGAGTGAAAGGAGAGAGAAAATATAGTACACGGTAGTAGAGAAGTATGAATGAAGGGAGTTGTGATCAGCAATGGCAATGGTGGAAAAATATGGAAGTAACTTTTGTGATGGACTTATCATAAAGAATGTGATCCACCCGTGACAGAGCTGGTGGTGTTGGAACACAGACCGAAGCATATTATTATTATTATTATTATTATTATTATTATTATTATTATTATTATTATTATTTTGGGGAGTTGCAGGGCAAATGGGGCTGGATGGTCTGCCTGGGGCCACACATCTGGGTGATTGTTGGGTGTCTGTGGCCGGATTTGGACCTGGGTGCTCCTGGCTCAAGTTCCAGTGATCTGTGTGCTACCCGGCCACCCCAACTATTTTTATTATTACTATTTTATTTTATTTTGGGCTTTTTTTTTTTTTTGGTTTTTGTAGGGCAATGGGGTTGGGGTGGCTTGCATGGGGTCACACAGCTGGGTGATTGTTGGGTGTCTGTGGCCGGATTTGGACCTGGGTGCTCTTGGCTCAAGGACCAGTGATCTGTCTGCCACCCGGCCACCCCTACTATTATTATTATAACTATTTTATTTTATTTTGGGCTTTTTCTTTGGTTTTTGTAGGGCAATGGGGTTGGCGTGGCTTGCATGGGGTCACATAGCTGGGTGATTGTTGGGTATCTGGGGCTGGATTTGGCTGGTGCTCCATCCACTGCACCACCTGGTCATAGCTACAATTATCATTATTATTATCATTATTATTATTATTTTAATTTTTTCTCTCCCCTTTATCGCTCATGTGGGTCTATATTTTTTGGGGGGTAGGGGGTATTATGTTTACTTTTAAACAAGAATATTTTAGTAATGTATAAAAACATTATTTGTACAAAATAAGAATAAATAAATATTAAATAAAGAAAAAAAAAGAAATGGCTCAGAGAGGAAACAGCATGCACACTCAATAAGATATAGACACCTGGAGTTTGGAGGAGAAAAGGGGCATGGGGGAAAAGGCGGGGATGTGGGTGATGGAGGAGAGGGTAGATCATGGGAGAGAACATTCAGATATAATATATTATCCTTTTAATTTTTTGCAAGGTGCTGGAATTGGGTGGCCTGTCCAAGACCATGGGGCCGGGTGCTTGCTGGGTCTCTGGGGTGGTATATGGGCTTGGGGCCTCTTGGCTCCAGGGCCAGTGCTTTGTCTGCTGCACCACTCAACTGCAGCCGAGGGTGAATGGGTGAAGGGAGAGAGAGAGAGAATATAGTATAGTATTTGGTAGTGGGGAGGATTGTATGAAGGGAGTTACAGTCAGCAGCAGTAACAGCAAAAAAGTATGAAGGTGGCTTCTGTGATGGACTTATGATGAAGAATCCACCTGAGGCAGAGTTGATGGTATCAGAACACAGACTGAAACACATTTTTTTCTCTTTTCCTTTACTGTATTTCTCATGAGGTTCTATATTTTTGTGGGGCAGGGGGTATTATGTCTGCTCTTAAACAAGAATATTTTAGCAATGTATAAAGAATTGTGAAGTTTGAACAGAGACCAAGGACTATTACATTTAGGATATAATTTCTCTCTCATCACATTCAACTTGGATCAATGTATACTGTGGAAACAATGTAAAGACTAGGACTGCCTTCTGTGAGATGTTGCAGGGGAAGCAAGATTGGGGGAAAGGTTATGAAATTCAAAATCAATCAATCAATTAATTAATTGATTTTTTTTAAAAGGGAAAGAAGAGACATAAGCTAACACTTTAGTATGTTGAAGGGATCCTTGAAAGAAGAGATACAAGGGAACGATAACTTCTTTCTTGTCCCACCACTAGCCAAAACAGGGAAGATTGTTGTGCTTGAAGTCTGCTACTTAAGTCTCACTGACTTCATACAATCACAGAAGATGTAACTAACTTGAAAAGTTAAAAAAGTTAAAAATGTATTTGATTTTAAGCAATGGCATACTAAGTTTGGCAAAAATTGGTCATTTTCAATAAGCTGTAATGGAACAAAGACAAATGCAAAATACTAATAAGCAGTCTGATCAGAACAATCAAGTCACTTGATTATATTTCTTCCAGGTATATTCTATATCAAAACTAAGAAAAAAATTTGAATTTATTCAAATTTTTAAATGTCAAATGAGGAAAAAATATAGATGCTAAATTACTAGCATTAATTAAATTATTTTGTCTATTTTAAATTTATTTACGCATTAAAATATTCTTGTTGTAAGAGTAAACATAATCCCCCTCCCCCCATGAAAATATAAAACCTCATGAGACATAAATTGGAAGAAAGAGAAAAAAATGTGCTTCAGTCTCTGTTCTGACACCATCAGCTCGATCTCTGGAGTAGATCACATTCCTTATCATATCAGAGAAGTTACTTCCATATTTTTCCACAGTTGCTGTTGCTGATTTTAATTCCCCCACTAAAATTTATTATATTTTCTCTCTCCTTTCACTCTGTCTCTCCAAAAATGTGTTACAGGGCACCCAAATGGCACAGTGGACAGAGCACCAGCCCTGGGGCCAGGAGACCCCAAGCCTATAACTCACCCCAGAGGCCCAGAAACCACCCAGCCCCTTGGTGCTGGACAGGCCACCCAATCCCACCACATTACAAAAAGTAAAAAAGAAAATGTGTATCTGACTATTCTTTCCCATGATAAACCCTCTCCTCTATCACCTATATCCTTCCTCTGTCCCCTTTCTCTCCTTTTTCTTCTAGATTTCTATACTCTATTGAGTATGTGTGCTGTTTCCTTTCTCATTTCCAATGAGAATGAAGGTTCCTTCATTCCCCCCCTCACCTTCCCCACTTCCATACCCAAGGAAAAGCTAATTAAATTCCTTTAAAAAATTATATCATGGGAGAGACAGAACCCACAAAGGGACACAGTGAGGCAGTTCTCCTACTCAAGGTAACCTGGAAAAGAGCAGAAAGGCTCTGCTCCCCGGGGTCAGAGGGGCAGCCTGCCAGAGGAGTGGCCCGCCAGAACCAAAGAACTTCAGCCTCCCGGAGGCAGCCCCAGGAAACTGGGAGCCGCGGCTCACATGAGCGGGGGAGTCTCATGAGCTGTACCCCGGGGAGCACCAGGTACAAAGTGGGGGAACAGCGGGGTACCTCTGCCAGAGCAAGCACGTGGAGCCCAGCCCTGGGGAACACAGCAACCAGCTTGGTCTTTCGCCCAGACCAGGAAACAGAAGCCAGCAGAGTGGGTAAGCAGGAGCCCCCAGGGCATGAGCCCATTGAGCTGAGGGAGGGGAGTGAAGAGAAACTGTGAGCTCAGTCCTCTGCCCCTGGAACAGGACTCTGGGGCTCTGACCACATTCAGATCCTGATCCCAGTCTAGGCCCCCCCCATAGAACAACAGGGCCCCCCCACCTCGGCCCCGTGGCAGAGGGGGACACTTATGTTCATTTACAGACCAGGAGGGAGGACAGAACCTCACACACTGAGACCCTTGTGGGAGTGCCCCAAAAGCTCAGGAAGCACCCCCAAAAAACAGGCTTAGGCTGGGAAAATGAACAAGCAAAGAAATAAGAGGAAGACCATTGAGAAATATTTTGCAAATGAGCCCAAGAAGGATCAAAATACTGAGTCTGAAGATGAGGAAGCACAAGCTCCTGCATCTAAAGACTCCAAGAAAAACAGAAATTGGGCTCAGGCTATGATAGAGCTCAAAAAAAGACTTTGAAAATCAAATGAGGGAGTTGGAAGAAAAACTGGGAAAAGAAAGGAGAGAGATGCAGGAAAAACATGAAAATGAAGTCAGCAGCTTAGTCAAGGAAATCCAAAAAAATGCTGAAGAAAATAGCATGCTAAAAAACAGCTTAGGTCAAATGGATAAAACGGTTCAAAAAAGTTATTGAGGAGAAGAATGCTTTAAAAAACAAAATTGGCCAGATGGAAAAAGAGATAAGAAAACTCTCTGAGGAGAACAAATCCTTCAGAGAAAGAACAGAATTCAGGGAGATTGATGAATTTGCCAGAAATCAGGAATCAATACTTCAAAACCAAAAAAATGAAAAATTAGAAGAAAATGTGAAATATCTCATTGAAAAAACAACTGATATGGAAAACAGACTTAGGAAAGATAATTTGAAAATTATTGGAATACCTGAAAGTCATGATCAGGAAAAGAGCCTTGACATCATTTTCAAAGAATTACTACAGGAAAATTGCCCTGATATTCTAGAAGCAGAGGCCAAAATAGAAATGGAGAGAATCCACCGATCCTCCGAGAAAGAGATCCCAAAAAACCAACCCCCAGGAATATTATAGCCAAGTTCCAGAACTCCCAAGTCAAAGAGAAAATATTACAAGCAGCCAGAAGGACACAGTTCAAATATCGTGGAGCTGCAGTCAGGATCACACAGGACTTAGCAGCAACTACATTGGAAGCTCGCAGGGCTTGGAATACAATATACCGGAAGGCAAAAGAGCTTAGAATGCAGCCAAGAATGAACTACCCAGCAAGGCTGAATGTCCTCTTCCAGGGAAAAAGATGGACTTTCAATGAACCAGGGGAATTTCAAATGTTCCTGTTGGAATGGCCAGAGCTGAACAGAAGGTTTGATCTTCAGATACAGGACTCAGGTGAAGCATGGAGTTTGGAGGAGAGGGGGAAAATATGAGGGACTTAATGATGATGAACTGCATGTATTCCTGCACAGAAAAATGACACTGATAATACTCATATGAACCTTGTCAAGTTAACAGAGCAGGTAGAGGGAGCTTTTATAGTTGAAGCACAGGAGAAAGCTGAATTTGGAGATAAAATATGGTGTAAAAATGGAGTCAATAGGAAAAAAAGGGAAATTTAATGGGAGAAAGAAAAAGGAGAGGGGGAATAGGCCAAGATATTTCATATAATAAGATTTTTTTTTTATTACAATGAGCTATTGCAGTGATATGGAAGGGGGGAGGCAAGGGGGAATGAGGGAACCTTTGCTCTCATCAGAAATGGCTAGGAGAGGAAACAGCAGATATACTCAATGAGGTATAGACATCTGGAGTAAGAAGGAGGGGGGAGCAGGGGGAAGGGGTGGGGATGTGAATAAAGGAGGAGAGGATGGACCCTGGGGCGAGAGTGGTCAGATATAACACATTTTCTTGTTTACTTCTTGCAAGGGGCTGGGATTGGATGGCCTGCCCAGGACCATAGGGCCAGGTGGATTCTGGGCCTAAGGGCTGGTATGGGGGCTCAGGGCTTCTTGGCCCCAGGACCAGGGATCTGTCTGCTGCGCCACTCAGCTACCCTACAGCAAAGTCAGAGTGAAAGGAGAGAGAAAATATAGTACATGCTAGTGGAGAAATAAGAAAGGAGGGAGTTGCAATCAGCAATGGCAACATTGGGAAAATATGGAAGTAACTTTTGTGATGGACTTATCATAAAGAATGTGATCCATTCACAACAGAGTTGATGGTGTTGGAACAAAAAAAAAATTATATCATGAAATGACAAATGTCTTATCCCTATAGGATTAAGGGTAGTTGAATTAAGGGTTGCATCTGACTATAATAAAAACAATAACATTAACTTACAACTGATTCAAGGCCTTAAGAGAAATATATTTAAGACAGAGTTAAAGTGTACAAACCTGTAGGTACTACTGAATTAGGTACTAAAAATTTCAGATACTTAGTAATATATAATATATATAAAGCCTTGCCCTATGAACTAATATCTGCTATCATATATATGTGATGGAAAAAGTAAATTGTAACAACAAATTTAATGTACATATAAATAATAATTATATATTTTTTAAAATGAGCAAAATATTTTATAGTAGCATTATCTAGAGTAAAAATTGCTTCTTTATTTAAATCATAAGATCAATTTTACCCTCCTAAGATGAAAGAAAACATACTCATCTTTAATATTTATTCTATGTATTATTTCACCCAGTAATATATATATTACACAAACACGTACACATACACACACACACATCTAATGAGAAGAATGATAGTACAGAATGGCATCATAGGTCTTCTCATTAATTCTCCATCCCTAGGACTAATTTTTCATTTGAATAATCTTCTATTATTAGTTAGATTGCTACCTCAAAAGCCCAAACTATCACTATGTTATTATACACTCTCTAGCCTTCCTAAGCCACCTGCAGACAAGCTATTTGATATTTTTCTATTTTCCCCACTCTGGCCAATTAGAAAGCATGGCATATATTTTCAAAGGGTGCAGAATAGTTCTTATGATCCAAAGTTACAAAATCTGGTTACAGTGTCTCTTCAGTTTCTAGATCAGTCAAATTTAACTGCACTTCAGTGTTTCCTAATATTCTAATAGCCTTCAGTCTATTTGAAATGGCATCATGATGTTAGATAATTGATCCACTTAAATGAGTATTACAAAAGAGTGTTTTCATCTGATGCCACACACAAATAACAAGTCAAGTCTCTGAGATTCAATGAGATCCAGTCCAATCTAGTTTTGTAGATTAAAATTCTATTTGCAAACTAGGTAAAGGAATGCTCTTTTTTCTTTTTTAAGGTTTTTGCAAGGCAAATGGGGTTGAGTGGTTTATCCAAAGCCACACAGCTAGGTAATTATTAAGTGTCTGAGGCCAGATTTGAACTCAGGTACTCCTGACTCCAGGGCCAGTGCTTTATTCACTGTGCCACCTAGCTGTCCGACCAAGGACATGGAAGTAACAGAATACATTTACCATGAGCAGATATATTATCTGTCTGCAAATTAGCCTTGAATATAAAAATGTTTTAAACTCCTCTCTATTTCTTCTAGATTCATTAGGCTATCATTAAGCTATAGGGACAGGACATGATTGGTTGATATTAAGATGATTCAGATGATATTTGGGGGAGAGAACTGAGGTCAGAAGCCTCAACCCATAAACTTTCTAATGTTTGCCACCATATTTAGGAACAATAAATTCATTCTCCTCATTTTATAAAGGATTTCATTATTGGCTCTTGGAGGAAAATACAGCCATCTCTTGGCATCTGGGGGAGGACAATAATAATAATTCAGGTTGAAAGAAAGAGGATGTAGGAAAAAAGTATTTACTGCATCTAATTTCTGCCACGGTGCTAATTTTGATCTATGATAACCTATTCATGATATCCAAATCTGTGGTCATGCTGTTGATTATTAAAAAAGGTTACTAAGGGGAACCTCATAGAGATGAATTTCACCCAATATCATGGAAATTCTCCAATTTTAAATAAGAAATTGAATGGGGGAACCACACTTTTTTGACTATCAATTAAAGGTACACATTTTGCCCCCCATTAAAATATACTCCTGACCATTTAGCAACCCTTTGCACATTGTCCAGTATTTTGTTAAGAAATTTCAAGGCAAGGCAGCTAGGTGGCGTAGTGGACAGAGCATCAGCCTTGGAGTCAGGAGTACATGGGTTCAAATCTGACCTCAGACGCTTAATAATTACCTAGCCGTGTGGCCTTGGGCAAGCCACTTAACCCCATTGCCTTGAAAAAAAAAATAAAAACAAAAAAAGAAATTTCAAGGCATCAACCACTATGGCTAAGTCATTTGTGTTCTTGAAGAACATGACTTTCCCTATTATAAATTTATAGCTTAGGGTTGTCATCATTTGGGTATAAATGAATAGTTCCAAGGTTAATTTTCTTTTTTTGCAAGGCAATGCAGTTGAGACTTGTCCAAGGTCACACAGTGTCTCAGCCCAGATTTGAACTCCTGACTCCGGAGTCAGTGTTCTATCCATTGCGCCATCGAGTTGCCCCATGTTACAAGGTTAAATTAAAAATTAAGAGACTGACAGGACAACCCTGCTTTACTCCTTGGTCTTACTATCCTGGTAGAATTTTTCAACAATGGTAAAGTCCTCATCATGCAAGTCAGCCCATCCCAGTGCCAACCAGATTATATTGTGTGGCACTGGTCCAAATGCTTTGCTCACGTCTAGGCAGACAATCCCACATGTTTCATTTTTATATTTGACATCTTCTAAAACAGACTGCAGCAAAAAAAAAAAAAAATTATGTTTACTGCAGCCTTCAACAGGCATGAAGCCCCTTTTGGCTCATGCTGATATATCCACTCCTGGGGTTCCATTTACCAAATCTTTTTGATAGGACAAAGACATAAATCTTAATCATGGAATTAACCCAAAGCTGGGCCTCCAATTGTAAGGCAAGTCCTTATTGCCTTTCTTGTGAATTAAAACAGCATTAGACAGCTGCTGCTCCTTCAGGATATAATCATATTTCTGTATAATATTAAAAATGATTGCTAAAATATGTCTCTTTGGGTTGACCTTCTTCCAAATCCAATATCTAATGCAACTGGTCCAGAGTCTACAATATCACAATTTCAAGCAGTCTCATTTTTAAAAAGGAGTGAATGGATCCAAGAATGATTTAGTATAGATCACGTGAAAATGTAAACAAAATAGTACTAGGCACAAATACTTTATTTTATTTATTTATTTGTTTGTTTGTTTGTTTTAGACTTTTTCAAGGCAAATGGGGTTAAGTGGCTTGCCCAAGGCCACACGGCTAGGTAATTATTAAGTGTCTGAGACCGGATTTGAACTCAGGTACTCCTGACTTCAGGGCCAGTGCTTTATCCACTTCGCTACCTGGCCACCCCAGATACAAATATTTTAAAAAATATTCCAAAAAAATTGCTCTTTATATTTGACATGCTGGTTATACTCCAAAAGTATGAGGTGAATAGTCCTATGCAAGACTGCAATCAGTCTACTTCTTCCACAGGATTTAATAATTTTTGGTTTAAAATTTGTTCAAAAATCATTGCATTTAGTCTTTCTGTATTCTCTTGATAAAATCTAATAAAATATTTTGAAATGCTGGACAATTTCTACAGTTCTTAAAATTTTCAAACTCTTTGTAAAAATCAGACAGATGTGGATTGATGAAGAATTGTTGGGTAGTGCTCTACAATTTAAAATATTGTTACTGGTTTTCCCCCCTTTTAGCATTTCTTATTGGTAATTTTGTTGCCAACATCACTATCTTTCTATTTTTTGAAAAACCTATCCTGGTTTGGTAACACCTTTTTCACTATGGTATACAGGTTCAAATATATCTTCACTGAGAAGTTAATTCTCTAAATTAATTTCTTCATTCTAACAGATATTAATCAATGGCTACTGATAATGAATTTCTGTGATTGTCTGTGATGCTCCCAAAGTCATGGAGGGAGACAGAAACTGTCTTTTTAACATGAGACATTCTCAGAAGGACATAGCTCTTCAGTAGATGCTGGCATAGGTGGGAATACTGACTTTATCAATGGTTTCAGATTGGAAACTACACAGAATTGGAATTTCCTGACTTCTTTGAATGATATAGAATATATATTAAAGGCAAGCTTCTATCTATGGAATTATCTTACATATTTTGATAAATTTCATGTGTCATAGTATGAAACTGGTATAAGCATCACAACCTTAATATTAATTTAAAGTGTATACCCAACAGAAAAGTCCATCATATAGTTTTCCATATTGGCATTTTTTTCATTTAGTGAGAAGCCAATTCAGGTTAAAAGTCTAATTTCAATAATATTAAAACTTTGGTTTTAAAATAATATAATTGAGTCTTTATAACTCTAGTCTAAACCTAATGATGATGATCATGATGATGATAATAATAATATACCTAATCCTAATTTATTATTTTTTATATATCCTAACATAGCCTTACATATCTTTACAGCCCTAATTCCTTCCCCTATCACCATCTCTAGCACTAACCCTTATCACATCTCTAAAAATTTCATTAAAAATATTCTCTATTCTGGGGTGGCCAGGTGGCATAGTGGATAAAGCACTGGCTCTGAAGTCAGGAGGACCGAGCTCAAATCTGGTCTCAGACACTTGATACTTATTAGCTGAGTGATGCTGGGGAAGTCACTTAACCCCATTGCCTTACAACCCCCCCACCCCTAAAATACAACAAAAAGAAATAATAAGCTTGACACAAAAGCAATAAGAGAAAGACAGTGTGGTATGATGGAGATTGAGTTGCCCTCATAGCAGAAGTTCTGGGTTCAAGTCTCTTTTCTGACATATACTAGTTGAGGGAACCAGGAAAGTTAAAGTGTCTCACTCTAGTTGGGAGTCCTAGAATCTGGTATTAATTCAGATATATGCAACCTGTTTGGCTGCTATAGCCTGAGTCTTCTCATTTGTAAAATTATGTGGGTTGGATTGCATGGATTTCTAAGATCCTTTCCAAATTCTAAATTTATGAATTCTAAAGGTTACTGAAAGCAAGGAAAGATCTATAGATAGGTACAACAGGACTTACTGAACTAAATAGATACAAATAAATAGCCTCATTATTTATGAAAATATAAAGATATAATACCTACCTCCATATTAAGGAATGCCCCTTCCCCCAACTGTGGCACATTAATATCATGGAAAGGTAATATATTGTATGGAATGACTGATATGAAGAATTCAGTGAAAAATGTAAAAGCTTACATGAAAAGATGCAGGGTAAAGCTACCAGAGACAAAAGAACAATATATAATAACAATGTTGCATAAATAAAAGCAAAATTATATGAAAATATAACTTTAATCAATGGAATTCTTAACCTTTTTATGGCATGGACCATTTGGTCATTTTGTGAAACTTATGGATAGATTCCATCTCAGAATATTTATAACTGAATAATAAAATCTATAGGCTTACAAAGAACTTCAATTATATTGAAAAACAGCTAACAAAATAACAGAAAAAGAAATAACCAGATCCAGAGCCCAGTTTGAGGAACCCCTGCTCTAATCAAATACAATATACAACGGTAATACCATGCTATCAGAATTAAAGAGCATACTATTCCACTCTGTTAACAATCTTTCTGGGAAAGCTAGGTAGCACAGTGAATAAAGCACTGGCCCTGGAGTCAGGAGTACCTGAGTTCAAATCCAGCCTAACTGTGCAACCTTGGACAAAACACAACTCCCCTACCTTGGGAAAAACAAAAACAAAAACAATCATTCTTTCCTTTCTAACATTTTTCCAGGAATATACTTTGTAAGGGGATGTACTTTGAGCATCTATTGCAAAATGACTTTATGTCCAACAAAATATATCAGCAAATATTAAAAATGCCTGTGAGTTAACAAAGATATGCATTGAGCATCATATATAGAAATAGTAGGGTTTGTTTTTTTAAAAAAATCTCCTGATACTGGAGCCCATCCATAGGACAGACCAAAATTTTAATGCCCTTGACAACTTTAGAGGAAGAATTTTGCACACATCTGAGCATGGTTCAAAGATGCTAAGTTGTATAATTTTGATTTTACAGATATTTACCAGATAATACCACCAGCAAATTCAGATTGTTTTCTCATATGTTCTGAGTTCATTTTCTAAAATAGGCAAAATTTTTTAAAAAAAGCAATGTATGGTCCCTTAAATTTGAATATAATCATGAATCTTAATTTTTTACTGAAAAATAAACAAGGATCATTTTGATCCTTTTCATTTTAATTAAAAATTTATTCTTAGAATATTAATTCCATGAAAGATATAAATATGGATCTGTGATGATGCATTATGACTTTCAAAATCTTTCCTTTACAGATATATGTTTAAGGCTTCAATGACAATTTGGAAAGTTTGAAATCCAGTCCCTAATGAAGGGAAAATGCGACAGCATTTGTGAAATCATAAAATCTCTCCCTATTTCATAAACATCAGATATTTTAAAAAGAAAATATGAGCATATCAACTAGTAAATTATCTCATAATTATTGCCATGTAGTCTGTGTATTCAGAATTTGCATACCAACCTGCATTGGTACCTCTTGTTTAATTAGATACCGCATTTTATTGAAGATTTGTTGTTGGAACTGATCCCAGGATATGTCTCTGTCTTCTCTCATTAATAAAGGTGGACCAAATCTACAATAAAACACAGAGAAGAATCTCTTTCAATAATAGAAAAACCAATCAAGTGTAGGAGAGTTCTATTAACTGAGCAGTATTTGTCTCTCTCAAATTTTTGGCAATAAAATGTTGTCTTTAGTACAGTGTTTTTCATGTGATACATTTTAATTGATTGCACAGATACAGGGCAGATGTTTTCCACGATTTAGTAAAGGGTCTTTGAACTATGGAACAATACTTAAAGGAGAAGAGGAATACTCGTAACTGAATCTTTAAAAGATTATATGCTTCAGTGCTTCAATGACTCTATAACTATCTCAAATGCTTCAGCTTCTAACTTCTATGAAGGTTCTCTTGTGTCAATCATATGACTCTTCTTCCATAAATCCTAAAAGGAGGTCCAACCAATGAATATACTGATGACCATCCTCTAAACATCTTGTTATTACAGGCATACCAATGAAGCATAGTGATTGGTCATCAGTTATCCCTTGCTCTCAGTCAGTCTCTCTCTCTTTCATATGTATATAACTATATTTACTATATACATACAGGTATGTACTATATCCCTGGGGATATGCTTAACACAGATTTTTTTATGACATTCTTTTTTTTTTAAATGAACGAGTCCTGTTCTTTATTTCATTAACAAGTATTTATTGAGTTCCTGCTAAATGTAAGACCTTATGCTGAGGACAAGGGGAAGAAGAGGTCCAAAGGCTAAGATCTCTGCACTTAGTGAACTTAGAACCAAGTAGGAGAGATAATGTGCCAGTGATCATAATTAGCCTGAATCCAATGACCAGCCATATCCAGTGATTCAGTGGACAATAACCTAAATTCCCTATTTGCACTGTTTTTCCTATACATCCATCTGACCAGGGACCAGTCCTGAATAAACTCAACTATCTGCTTCTTCTCTCCCATTTGGACTAGAGCATCTATAAACAGTTATCTTGACTATAATTTACATGTTATCCAACCCCAGACAGTCTTTTAACGCTAAGCAGTGGTTCTTTTATTTACTCTTGGTAGATTCGCTGTTTTATTCCTAACAAGAGATGTTTCAAAACTTTTTCCACTTTCTTCAAGACTCTTCATTCAATCCCTGCAACATTTGCTTTAGTTGATTTCTCTTACTAAAAAGATGGAAACCATCAGATAGGAGATCCTTCAATTTATCCCTTCCCCCAGACTTCAAGATTTCCTTGTATCTTCACTTGCTCTTTGGGAGGAAAAAAATTGTTTCTTTCCCTCATCTTCTTTTTCAAAAACAAAGTCTCCATTTGTATCTCCTGGCTTCTGTCTACTCAGAGAACTTGTTCTATCCAGTTCTCCCAATTCTTGAATCTTTAATCTCTTTCCTCTCTGTTCCTTAATTACAAAAATGCTCTGGTTGCTCTATCCTGAGTTCTGTATCTGAAGATCAAACCTTCTGTTCAGCTCTGGCCATTCCAAAAGGAACCTTTGAAATTCCCCTGGTTCATTGAAAGTCCATCTTTTTCCCTGGAAGAGGACATTCAGCCTTGCTGGGTAGTTCATTCTTGGCTGCATTCTAAGCTCTTTTGCCTTCCAGTATATTGTATTCCAAGCCTACAAGCTTCCAATGTAGTTGCTGCTAAGTCCTGTGTGATTCTGACTGCAGCTCCATGATATTTGAACTGTGTCCTTCTGGCTGCTTGCAATATTTTCTCTTTGAATTGGGAGTTCTGGAACTTGGCTATAATATTCCTAGGGGTTGGTTTTTTGGGATCTCTTTCTCGGGGGGATCGGTGGATTCTCTCCATTTCTATTTTGGCCTCTGCTTCTAGAATATCAGGGCAATTTTCCTGTAGTAATTCTTTGAAAATGATGTCAAGGCTCTTTTCCTGATCATGACTTTCAGGTATTCCAATAATTTTCAAATTATCTTTCCTAAGTCTGTTTTCCATATCAGTTGTTTTTTCAATGAGATATTTCACATTTTCTTCTAATTTTTCATTTTTTTGGTTTTGAAGTATTGATTCCTGATTTCTGGCAAATTCATCAATCTCCCTGAATTCTGTTCTTTCTCTGAAGGATTTGTTCTCCTCAGAGAGTTTTCTTATCTCTTTTTCCATCTGGCCAATTTTGTTTTTTAAAGCATTCTTCTCCTCAATAACTTTTTTGAACCGTTTTATCCATTTGACCTAAGCTGTTTTTTAGCATGCTATTTTCTTCAGCATTTTTTTGGATTTCCTTGACTAAGCTGCTGACTTCATTTTCATGTTTTTCCTGCATCTCTCTCCTTTCTTTTCCCAGTTTTTTTTCCAACTCCCTCATTTGATTTTCAAAGTCTTTTTTTGAGCTCTATCATAGCCTGAGCCCAATTTCTGTTTTTCTTGGAGTCTTTAGATGCAGGAGCTTGTGCTTCCTCATCTTCAGACTCAGTATTTTGATCCTTCTTGGGCTCATTTGCAAAATATTTCTCAATGGTCTTCCTCTTATTTCTTTGCTTGTTCATTTTCCCAGCCTAAGCCTGTTTTTTTAGGGTGCTTCCTGAGCTTTTGAGACACTCCCACAAGGGTCTCAGTGTGTGAGGTTCTGTCCTCCCTCCTGGTCTGTGAATGACCATAAGCGCCCCCCTCTGCCACGGGGCCGAGGTGGGGGGGCCCTGTTTTTCTATGGGGGGGGCCTAGACCGGGATCAGGATCTGAATGTGGTCAGAGCCCCAGAGTCCTGTTCCAGAGGCAGAGGACAGAGCTAGGTAGTCTCTCTCTCTCTTCACTCCCATCCCTCAGCTCAATGGGCTCATGCCCTGGGGGCTCTTGCTTAGGCTCTGGCAGAGGTCCCCTGCTGTTCCCCCACTTTGTGCCAGTGCTCCTCGGGGTGCAGCTCAGGAGACTCCCCTGCTGCTGTGAGCCTTGGCTCCCAGCGCCCTGGGGCTGCCTCTGGGAGGCTGAAGTTCTTTGGCTCTGGTGGGCCACCCCTGTGGCGGGCCACCCCTCCGACCCCGGGGAGCAGAGCTTTTCTGATGTTTTCCAGGTTACCTTGAGTAGGAGAACTGCCTCACTGGGTCCCTTTGTGGGTTCTGTCTCTCGAAAATTTAGTTAGAGTCCTTAGTTTATGAGTTCTTATCAGAGAGCTCTTTAGACTCGATCTCTTCATGTCACCATCACTCGATCCCTTCATGTCGCTATCTATGACATTCTTCACTGTTAACATACTAACATCTATTTTTACCCATCATTTACAACTATTATTCTTTGCATGACTTGAAATTTCATAACTTGCAACTGTGACATCATGAGAAGATTGCTGTTCCACTTATCATCTTTTTTATGTTTTATACAATGCCTTAAACTCTGGATGATTATTGCTTTGAGTGTAGTTTCAGATTTTGTACTACCAGGTCCCTCCTTGCCATTTTTTTTTTCATTATATCCTTTGAGATTCTTGACCTTTGCTTCCTTTAGACCATCTCATTTCAGGCCTGGACTACTGCAATGATAACCTATTTGTTCTCCTCCCCACCCCCCAGCCTCTTCTCATGCCAATCCATCCTGTACACATTTGCCAAAGTGACATTCCTAAAACAAAGGTCTAACATTCCCCTCCTTAATATACTCCACTGGCAACCTATCACCTCTAAAATTAAATGCAAGCCCCCTTCCTTTCTTATTTTAAAGGGCCAAACTTCCTTTCTAGTTTTAACATACATTATTCCATGCACTTGATTCAAGTAGTTTTCTTGCTATTTCTCACATGTAACCCTGTTTTTCATTTTATGTAAGCTGTACCCCACGCCTGGAATACATGCTCAACTGTTGCCTTTTAAAAGTCCTAGTTTGCTTCAAAGTTCAGCTTGAGTGCTTTTTCACAAGAAGCTTCGATTGATCCTTGAAGCTACTTGTGCCTCATATCTAAATTACCTCTGATTTAGTTTGTATTGATTTGAGTATCTTATACATACTATCTCTCCTAACAGTCTGTAAGCTCCTTCTATGAAGGAATTATTTCTTTTTTTTTTTTGTCTCTTTATTCCCAAGACCAGGAACAGATACTTGCTGATTGTGAGATATTTGAAAACTGATTTGCCTACTTGAAAATTGTGTATTATACAGATTTTTTTTCCCTGATCTAGTCTAATTATTCTTCTCTCTTTTCTTATTTTATTTTCATTTCATAAAGCCCACACCAGGACCTGGTAATGTCCTATACTAATATGGCAGCCTTCATTGTCACTGATGGAAAATGGAATTTGTTAAAGTAAAATTACAAGATTTTTTCTAGGTCTGTTTCTTGGCAATTTTATACTGGGCCACGCATAAGAAAGAAATGGGGCAAGGGAGTGGAAATGCCTTGGGCTTAAATTTTACTGAACCAAAATAATGAAAATTCACATTCATAAAGTTTTACATAAATTTTCCATACATAAATTCATACCATGTATCTTTTGTTGGTTTTTTTTACTCAATTAGTTGTGTCTGACTATTTATGATACCATTTGGAATTTTCTTGGCAAAGATAGCAAAACAGTCTATCATTTCCTTCTTTAGCTCATTTTACAGATGAGGAAACTAAGGCAAATATGATTAAGAGATTTGCCCAGAGTAACACAGTTACTAAGTGTCTGAGCCCAGATTTGAAGTCAGGAAGATAAATCTTTCTATTAGCTATCCACTTCAATTTCTTATTTTCCAAGAGACAAATGGAATTCAGGAACAGGAAGTTCTTAAAATTCAGGAACAGGACTTCCCAAGGTCACACATGTAATATTACTTAGTATGTGATTTAATTTGCTAAAATTATCTCTTTTTTTGTTTTTTTAATAAGGCAATGTGGTTAAATGACTTGCCCAAGGTCATACAGCTAGGTAATTATTAAGTGTCTGAGGCCAGATTTGAACTAAGGCCCTTCGGTCTCCAGAGCTGGTGTTCTAACCACTGTGCTCCCTAAAATTATCTCTTTTTTGGTATACCTCAGTAGTCAAAATAATAAATGTCACTGTATACACATTAGAAACAGTTCCATAATGATTCTCTTTTTATTATGCTTCTGAGAAGGAAGAATTTAGATAGGTAATCACCTAAGTTAAGTTCTAGAAAATTGATTTTGGCAGTGGAAGGAAGGGTTGGAAAAGTAGTGTTTGTGGAATATCAGTAATGATGATGTCCAAGTAGGAAAGGTATAAGTTTGAAGCTACCCATAAAGTGGATAGGATGCTCTGGACAGGTAAGGATAGAGTGATATGACAAAATTTATGGACTTCATTTCCCATTTGGCCAATTCTGCTTTTTAAGAAATTTTTCTCATCAGTGGATTTTTGTGCCACTCTTACTTTTGATCTATTGTATTTTTAAGGTATTATTTTCTTAAGTACTTTTGGTTCTTCCTTTTCGAAAGTACTGACTCTTCCCATGATTTTCTTGCATCACTCTCATTTCTTTTCCTAACTTTTCTTCAAGTTCTCTTTTTAAAAAAAAAATTTTAATTTTAAAAATTCTTTTTAGAGCTCTTCTAGGAATTCTTTTGAGGCCTGAGACTAACATTTTTCTTTAAGACTATGTAGTTGTTTTGAATTGTGGCCTTCTAATTTTGCATTTTGATCTTCCCTGTTATTAAAGCAGTTCTTTGTGATCAGCTTCTCTTTTTGTTGTTTCTTGCTGGGTTTTGTTTTTTGTTGTTGTTGTTTTTTGCAAGGCAATGGGGTTAAGTGACTTGTTTAAGATCATAAAGCTAATAAATATCAAGTGTTTGAGACCAGATTTGAACACAGGCCTTCCTGACTTCAAGGCCAGTACTCAATCTACTGCACCATCTAGCTGCCTCAACTTTTAACTTTATGTTAAATTTGAACTGTGCTTCTGGGGTGGATGAGGCACTGTCTCAAGATTTAGGTTTTTCACATTGTTGTTTTCAGAGCTAGTCCTGGGAGGTTGGGGGTGGGGTAAATTTTCTGTAAGTTTTGAGTTCTACCTAGTTGGTGTTCTCGTGACCTGTGCTACGATTTGTGAATTACCCTTTTCAATGTTGAAATTATATCTAGGGTCTCCACTCCTGCTGGTGTTCCTTTCTCCTTGGGATTATGAATGCAACAGAGAGACCTGCTCCCAGTGATAGCAATGGTCACCTGTCCAACCCGTCTGTGGGCTGAGATCTGCAGAAGCCACAATTGCCAATTCAGTGTCCCCCATTGCCTGCTAATGGCTAGGCAGGTGTGGCCTGAGCTGGCTCAGCCTGCACTGGACTGCTCTCTACGCTCACTTCAGTGAGATAGACCTTCCCTACTATCCCTCTAAGATCTTTTAAATTAGAAAAGTATTTCTCCTACCCTTTTGTTAGTTCTGCAACTGTGGAAATTCTTTTGAGATATTATTTTAATGTATTTTGGAGGGAAATTTGAGGGGAGCTTCAAGGAAGTCCTGACTTTTTACTCTGCCATCTTGGGAACTACATTTCATATAAATTCACTGCAGTGAAAAAGCTTAAGACATAGGATTTTTTTTTGTTAAAACAACAACATGCTGTCCTGAGTATCCTGATTAGGGACTAATCCAAAATTTATGATTTAGAAAATGTTAAGCTTCTTCATAGCTTGGTTTGTGAGGAGGGTATCATATTCATAACTTGACCACTCCTATTATCTGAAAGATCACTACAAACACTGATCCCTATATTTTCACTTTAAAAAATCTCAGATGTGGGGGGTAAAGGAAGTGTGATTAATATCACCTTCACCTGTTCCACACAAATTTGAAGGGTTTACTGTCCATGTCATTGACCATAAATTGTAAAACATTTCACACCAATTCTGTTGCACGCACATTCTTCCCAAACCATTTAAAACAACTGCAAACAATAAATTATTAAAGAGTGACTGAAGCAAGTGTTTTAAGCATTGGAAAGCTAAACAAGTACAGTGGCTGATAATTTCTAATCTTGAAATTCAGAATAATTTTTTGATGCTGTACCAATTCTGGACTTGTATCAAGGGATTTCATTAACACAATACATGATATTTGGGGCATGACTTTAATGCATAAGAGTGCAGCAAAATGAAATTGTTCTTTTTGCTAAAACTTTTAGATCAAATGTTAATTAGTTTTTCTTTTCTGAGTTAATCTGTGGACTGAGAAGGAAGTGATCTTCTACCCAAACACCTATATCTTACACACTAAGATCAATAAATGTAGATTGCAATGGGGTTACCTTAAATCTTGATATCTCTCCTAAGAAGTTTACACATTTGAATATCTCACTTCTCATGTTTGTAAATCAGAAGTAGTAATTTTTCTTTTTTCTTCAAATACTAAATGACAGTTCTTATGCTGTCAAATCACTTAGGCTTCTCTTCATTAATGTCTCCAATTCAAAATTTTTTACCATGCTGGTTGCCCTCCTCTAAACACTCTCCAGCTTCTTAATAGTCTACTTAAACCATGTCACCCAGAATTCAGTTTGCCAAAATACATTTACTAAGTAGTTAGTATGTACCAGACCCTGTGCTAAGCACTGAGGATATGAAGAAAGGTAAAAGACAGTTTCTTCTCAAAGAGCTGACAATCTAATGTGAGATGGCAAACAAACTGTTGGGGATGGTACTGGTGGCAATCTGCTAGAACAGTTGTGATGGGCTCATTTTTTTTTTCAGTAAAATATAGACAAAGTTCTTAGCTAGGGGGTGGAAAGAAAAGGAACTATGCAAAGTTAAAGGAAGGATGAAAAGGTTTGGAAGAGCCTCTTCAGTGAGTGGAATAGTGAATTAATTGGGGAGGATTACCGAGCAGCAGTCAGAACTCAACTGAGATTATATTATATAATATAATGTAACATTATATATTGTATGTATTTATGTATATGTATAATATGATGTAATATAAATTTGTATTTGACCCATACAGAATGGTTTTGTGATTTTCTCTGCCTTCATTCAACAGTATTTGTGCAAGAGCAAAGACAGGATATTGTGGAAGTGATCTAAGACTGAGGACTGGTTAGGAAATATAAATAGTACTATGAGGAAGAAAGGGCCTCAGGAGGAGAGAAAAGTGTAGAGTTGAGTAGTTATCCACAGGATAAAGATGGGGAAGAGAGGAGAGTTTAACTAGTACAATACTGATGACCTGGGAAAGAACTGAGGGGTTGAGGCATAATAATTCAGATAAGATATGCTAAGGTCAAAAGTAGAACTCTCAACTCCCTACTCCAGGAGGAATTCAATTGCTCCACCAAGAAATCAATGATACAGGATAAGAGAGCATGACTAATTTTAAAGAGAGAAGATAATTTACAACTAATTGCAAGATAATGACTTAGTATCATATTCTAAATCAGTGAAAATAAAGGGAAGATATTGAAAATAAATATTTTTATGCATGAATGAACTTAAAATAAAAAGCAATTATATTATTATATAAATACTAGAAGCCATTAAACAAATGACACAATCATTTTGCTACTAGGTATTTCTGTAGTCCTTTTTTCTAGTCCTAGACTATTTTTATGATTTAAAAAAGAGCATCCTTTCCAAAATAAAAAAATCTAACATCTACCCCCCCATTTGATTGATTAAAAATGTGGAATTTAAATGTGTGGATTTAAAATGTGTAATTACCTTTCACTTGACAGAAATAAAATGAAAAATAATAAATAACGCAGGAGAGTTCTGAAGTTCTAAAAATATTTTCTAGAGATACATAATAATGGTTGCAGAAGATTTAAATGTTTCCAAGATACATCTTCTATGTCTATTCTGTAATTCATTCATAATTTTTTATTCTACTTGTTTTCGTTGTTTTGCAAAGGGTGCCCAGATACTGTGCTATATGTTGTTTATTGATGACTTAAACTTTCTGAAATTCTTTTGTTTTTCTTCAATTTGTTCATTATTAATTTAGCTTATTATTTGATCTCATTTACTCTCTTCATAGCATCAATTGTATTATTTCAGAGCTCTCTAGTAACTTACAGCTTAATTTCTACATTAAAAATAATTTAAATAGGATAATTCCTCTTTATTTTTTTTTCCAACTGTCTTTTTTGAAGGCATTCTAATGACCTTATAAAAACTGTGCTTCTTTATCAAAGTCTTTGCGGTATTTAGATCTATAAAATGTGAAAATCTTTCAGGCATTGAAGCTAAACATCATGTGATATCCTGGCCTGGAACAGAAATAACACTCCCATATCCACATCTTGATACTGATCTGCTGTCTTTACTAGGTAGAGAGAAATACTATGAATGAAAAGGCAGTTCAAATTCCCTTTTTTTAGCTGCCATATATATTATATTGCTGACTCATATTTATCTTGTAGTCCACTAAAACTCCTAGACGTTTTAAAGAATAACTGATCTCTATTGATGCCATGAATTTAACATTTATCATGACTGAAATATCATTCTATTTGATTCGACCCAATGCAGAATCGTCAGACTGTCAAGATCTTTTTTAATACTATTTTTATACTCTGTGAGCTATTCTGTCCCTAGGACACAAGGTGGTGTAATGGATATAGCATTGGCCTTGGAGTCAGGAGGATGGAATTTCGAATCCAGCCTCAGATAACTTGGCAATCATGAGCTGTATGAGCTTGGGCAAGTCACTTAACCCTAATTGTCCCACACCTAGGGCCATCTCTAGTGGTCCTGATTAATATCTGGCCACTGGACCCAGATTGCTCTGGAGGAGAAAGTGAGGCTGGTGACTTAGCCCAAACACCCCTCACTCAAATCCAATTCATGTGCTTATCCTAGTATCACCTCCCTGATGTCAAAGTCTTCTTCAAGAATGAAGAACAGATATCATCATCATCTTCTGCCCCTATGTTTATTCCCCTAGTTTTGTGAAAGGTACATGTTTCATGAAACATACATCATCTATCCTTTTTATCTATGCCTACAACATTTTGGGTAAAGCACATCATTGGCAAGAATATTGAATAGATACCTTGGGGGTCCTCCACTGAAGGTCTATTGCCATAGTGATTTTGAATTACTAACAACTGTTGAGGTGTACCTATCCAATCAATTACAAATTCATCAGATTGTTTGTTATCTAATTTGAATGTTTCCTCATCTTTTCCACAAGAAAAGTATGAGATACTTTACCAAAAGCTTTGTTTAAAAATCTAGGTAAATGATAATCACATTCCCTAAATATACAAGTTCAATAATCCTAATAAAAAAGGAAATGTGGGTTAATCTGGAATGACCTAATGAAATCATGCTAACTTTGCTTCCCTTTCTAGATATCAGTCAGTCATGCCTTTAAAGGATTCATTCTTAAATTTTCCTAGAAATTGAAGTCAAACTCACTGATCTACATTTTTTCAGACTATATGTTTTTCTTTAAAAAAAATGGAACATTTGACAATAACCTTGATATCCCACCATAATTCCTGACCTTTCCAATATTACTGATCATAATCACACACAATTCTTTTAGGATCTGAGGATGTAGTTTATCCAGTTTAAGTGATTTCATCAAATGAAATTCGGGATTCTCTTATATCTTCTTATTTATCTTGATTATCAGCTTCCTATTGATCATTTTAATTTTGTCATTTCTAACATAAAATTCATTCTTCTTGGCAGAAAAAATAAAAACAAAAAAATTGTTTCATTCATCTGAAGCAATGGTCCTACCCTTCCTTGTGGGCTGGGATAAGCCTTTTATTGTCCTCTTCCCTTGCTAGTTTCAGATCATTCTAAGCTTGATTATTCCTCAGGTTATTTTACAGGATGATGATATATTCATAGTTATTTTCTATTATCTTGATTTGATTTGATTTTCTGCACATTTCTTTTAAAAAAACTAAGTAGATTAACAAGTTCCTTGTGGATCTACATCTCTCTTCAGACAAAATCCATTTTTTTCTTCTCACTGAAATTCTTTCCCTTTGTATCTTCATAATGTCATTCTTGAAGATTCTCCATCCTTTCTGGACTGATTTTCTCTGATTCATTTCACTCCATGAGATCTTAAACTATAATCCTCCACTCTACCACTTCCTCAATGATCTCAATGTTTATCAAAAACCAAGACTAAATTGAAAGTCATGGAACTTTATTAAAAGCAATAAATAAAGAATAAAGAAATAAATATCTAAGATCATTGACAGACAGTAGATTAAGTGTCATCAAAGAAAACAGTAAGTGGAAAAGTTATTCCTTTGTCTTACATGGACTGAAAAATATGATAGAATTAATCATTTGAGAGTTGGAAAGAACCTCAGTGGCCATATGTATGGTCACTTTGTAACCAACCCCTACATAAAAGGAATCTCCCCCAAAATTAGGATCAGTCTCTGCCAGAATACTTCCATGAAGGGGAGAATACTCATACTTTCAAACAATTCATTCTACTTTTGGACATTTATAATTTTTAGGAAAGACTTTCTGACATGTCCAAAGTTGCTTTTTTCCCCACCTCCCACCTTTTGCTTTTGGTTTTCCTCTCTAGGACAAAAAATAACAAATTTAAACCTTTCACATATAGCTTTTGATATACTTGAAGACAGCTATCATGATAGTTCACTGAACATTCCTACTTCTGTCAACTTATCTTTATCGATGTCCTCTTTAGACACAGCACCAGATGTTTAAACCACAATGCTCTAGAGAGAACTGATGAGAGCAGAGGCTGTTACTTCCTTTCCTGAAAATTATGATCCTCTGAATTAAATTCTTAAATTCTTAAAAAACTGGAACAAAGTAGATGCCCGTACGATATAAGCTGGTTATGATATGTGGGGGTCATGTAATATTAATCAGTTATAAAAAACAATGAAAGGAATAAATACTGAGATGAATATGATGAGAAATGGAATAAGCAGAATAATTAAACATGATGAAAAAGAACCAAATAATTGAACATTAAAATTACAATGATCAAGCTTAATCTCAAAAAAGAATTATAAGAAGGTACTGTCCTCACCCCTTGCTTAGCTATAGTGAAGAGGAATTTTTGGATAGGAATATAATGCCAAAGTTTCTAAACACATTGAATAGGCTCACTGAACTGTTTTTCTTTCCTTTTAAAATTCTTTGCTATAAGGGAAGGTGAAGAGCAGTTCACTGGAAAATGTGGGTGATGTAAAAAGAAAAGAACAATTTAAAAATATTTTTTCCTAGAAAGTCAGTACCCTTTTTGTACATCACAGTATCACTCCACTTTGATATTGCTTCTCAATAGACACCTTTCAAAGCCTCTGATATGGGTCAATATAATTGCTTTGTTGGTGGTCCACAGACTGAACTGCAAGGTAATTTTGATGAGAAATTCACTTAACAGCTGTGGAATTCAATTCCATTGGTGATCTTTCAAGAACCAAAACTTTTTGCTGCTTCATGCTTTTAGAGCTTCCATTAAATTTGGGATTAGGTTCTGAATGGCAACGCAATATATATAATGAGCCAACTAAAATAGGCCAACTAGGATATTATGAGCATTTCAAATGTGTTTATAAGGAAAACATTTCAAGGGGTTTTTTTTAGGTTTTTGCAAGGCAATGGGTTAAGTGGCTTGCCCAAGGCCATACATCTCGGTAATTATTAAGTGTCTAAGGCTGAATTTGAACTCAGGTACTCCTGATTCCAGGGCTGGTGCTCTAATCCATTGCTCTACCTAAGCCACCCCCTCAAGAGTTTTTTTTAATAATTTTTTGTATACCTTCAAATAAAGTTGCTATGTAGAACAAGGGTTTCAATAATCTTTAAAAATAGCTCCTTTTAAAAAAGACTAGGAATCTATAGGTTTGTCAAAGAACAAGTATCTTCTATGTTGTGTGGCCTAGACTGGATATGTCTACATGGAAATTTTTCACATTGCTCTAAGCATAATATATAGATTGTGAATATACCCATAATTATTTACATAGAATTTTATCTCAGGTAGAAACTTAATCCTTGTTAAATAAGCTAAAAATCCCTGAAATTGCTAAGCCAATTTAAAAAATGAAAAAAATTAGAAAGAATTTTAACCTACCTTTTAGCTTTGTGTCCTGACCCTACCAAGTTACAAAGGAGAATTAACACTTTGCTCCCATTCCCAGAAGGCAAAGATTCAGTAGATATGATATGACTCTGTGGAAGGCTCTGACCTTTGTATTTGTTTAACTGAATATTGGAGGGACAACCTAAAAGAAAGAATGCAACATAAGAGAATTGTTTTTATGTTTATATGAAATGCTCTACTGGGTCTAATTTCATGGTCCCCCTCATTTTAGTCCCCTCACTAGCAGGTAGGCAATGAAAAGGAATGGTTGATCCAAAGGACAGAGTGTGTGCACATGTGTGCGCTCAAACACACACACACACACATACACACAATTTCATGGGCCTTGGTGATATATGTATTACCTCTCTTTGTAAGGTATTAAGAGAAAATAAACTGTAAAACAGAAAATAGAGGACAAATGTGAGCTGTTGTTTTTATTAGTAAAGTGAAGCATTTATGACATTGGCCAAGTTCCAATTAACTGTATTGCAAATATTATTTCCTCTTATTCAACTTGTAGAGGACCTATTATGACTACCTGTCATGACACAGACTTTAAAAAGTTAGAAGGTTTTGTTTAACAGACAGGAGTATATCAGTTGCAACATCATTTCAGGCTTTTGTCAAATAAAATGGGAATTAGTTTCCACACATGCACACATATACACAGCATAGCTGTTTGAATCTGCAAACACTGCATCAAAAATCTTTCACAATAATGGCACAGCACAAGCTCACCCAAATCCAATTCTTGGGCAGAATAGGAAGAAGCAATACAGCTGAATGCTCATCTACAACTCCTCCAAACAAATCTATTAAATATATCAGACCAAATCCTGATGTAGAAATCCAGAAAAAAGTCAGAGTGAGTCTTTTGTCAAGTGCATGTTGGCACAGGAAGACTGGCAGGTGTGTAGATATGGAATATAGAGTCAGCACTTACTCTAGTGCTCAGTATACCAGCAAAAAAGGTGTCAACTAGCAACTTTGTAACCCACTACATAGCCCTGATCATAGATTACTGAAGGAACATGTGGACAGTCACAGCATTATCAGGTTGGGAGGGTATGGGGAGTATACTGGACTTATCCTTTTTCTGATTCTTGAGTTTTGAATGTATTTCAGGGACAGACTAGAGACACTTTAAGTTTTTATTGCTTCCAAAGGGGTGAGATGCAGAGCAAAATCTAAGTACTTGACCCCTAATCTCAACCCAGCTAGTTCTGACCTGTGTTTAGGTCCGGGCAGTAGTATTTTGCTAGACTATACCCTTGTTAGCTAGCTAGATGACTCTGCAGGTTCAATGTGACAAAATTGTAGGCTCCCATGTGGTCTGGGTTTCCTGTTTTGGTTATTCCCCTGCCAGTTGAACTAGATGCTAGAAGTAAGATTATATTCATATTATATTATATATGGGAGGGAGTTTAGAAGCCAACAGTATCAGTGATCTTACTCAGATCCCCAGTTTCTGAATATAATCTTACTTCTAGCATCTAGTTCAACTGGCAGGGGAATAACCAAAACAGGAAACCCAGACCACATGGGAGCCTACAATTTTGTCACATTGAACCTGCAGAGTCATCTAGCTAGCTAACAAGGGTATAGTCTAGCAAAATACTACTGCCCGGACCTAAACACAGGTCAGAACTAGCTGGGTTGAGATTAGGGGTCAAGTACTTAGATTTTGCTCTGCATCTCACCCTTTTGGAAGCAATAAAAACTTAAAGTGTCTCTAGTCTGTCCCTGAAATACATTCAAAACTCAAGAATCAGAAAAAGGATAAGTCTAGAACACCCCTCCCAAATTGTTATAACATCCAATCCAAAGTCAGGAAGTAGACTGGAAGAATAAGCAAAACAGAACCCTATAAAAATGCATTACTATGTTGGCAAGGATGCTCAAGGAAAACATGTTTATGAAAAGAATGCATCTAAAACATCTACATGCAATTAGTTTCCATTCAATGTCTCAAAGAAATATACAGCTGGGCACAAATTCAACTAGAATTGCTGAAAGGAAGGAAGAGTTACAAAGATTTTTAAAATTTTTTTTCTTCTGTAAATGAGATGGAAAGCCTGAGTTTTTTTTTTTAAAGGAAAGAAATAAGAGGAGCAGCTAGGTGGCACAATGGATATTGTACCAACCCTGGAGTTAGGACCTGAGTTCAAATATAATCTCAGACACATAATAATTACCTAGGTGTGTGGCCTTAGGCAAGTCACTTAACCCCATTGCCTTGAAGAAAGAAAGAAAGAAAGAAAGAAAGAAAGAAAGAAAGAAAGAAAGAAAGAAAGAAAGAAAGAAAGAAAAGAAATAAGAAGGCAGAATTAGAAAGGGAATTAACAGCTTGGTCCAAAAGCTAATGGACTCCCTGAAAATTAAAAAGGATCAGATAGAAGCTCAGAAATATTAAAGTAAAAGTCAAGGGGCAGCTAAGGCACAGTAGATAGAGTACTGGCCTTGGAGTTAGGAGTACCCGGGGTCAAATCCGACCCCAGACACTTAATAATTACCTAGCCATGTGGCCTTAGGCAAGCCACTTAACCCCATTGCCTTGAAAAATCTAAAAAAAAAAATTAAAAGTCAAAAGGCTGGAAAAAAATGGATGAGTAGCTTAAAGCAAAAACTGACTTGGAAAACCAATAGAGAAGAAAAGAATCAAAGAATCATTGCAATATCTGATTGCCAAAAGTCAAAAGAGGAAAAAGTCTTAAAATTCTGTTTCAAAAACTCTTAAAGGTACCCAATCTGTTAGAAACTGATGGGCAGCTAGGTGGTACAGTGTATAGAGCATGAGCCCTGGAGTCAGGATGACCTAAGTTCAAATCTGCCTTCAGACTCTTAATAATTACCTAGCTGTGGAATGACCTTGGGAAAGTCACATTAACCCCACTGCCTTAAATAAAATAATTTTTTTTAAAAAAGAGGGCAATTGATGGTGGAGTTGTGAACTGAACTACCCTTTCTAGAGAGCAATTTGGAATTATGCCTAAAAGGCAAGAAAAATGTGCATACCCTTTGATCCAGCAATACAACTATTGGGTCTGTATCCTGCAGAGATCTGAAAAAGGGTAAAAATCCCACAAGTACAAAAATATCCATAGCAGCAATTTTTTTGCAGTGGCAAAGAATTGGAAATTAGGGGATGTCCATCAATTGGGGAATGACTGAACATTTGGTGGTATATATGTGGTGGTATATATGTATGTGATGGAACACTATTGTTCTAAAAGAAATCGTGAGGTACAGGATTTCAGAAAATTCTGTAAAGACTTGCATGGATTGAAGCTAAGTGAAATGAGCAGAAGCAGAAGCACATTATACATATTAACAATGTCATGGAATCATGATCAGCCATGATGGACTTGTTCATTTCAGCAACACAAAAATCAAAGAAAATTTTAAAAGACCTGTGATGGAAAATACCATCCATATCCATTTGAATGATGACCAAAGCTTATTATTTTCCATTTTAAAAATTGTCATTTGTATTAATTCTTTTTTTCTCTCTAATGAAGCCTCTACTCTGACATACACAGCTATAGTTCCCACCAAGAAAAAGAAGATTCAAAGAAGTTTTCAACTGTAGACATCGTGGAGGATCTTCAGTGAAGAGCTGTCTCTTTGGAAGAAAATGGGAAGTCCAGGAGGCTGGAGAGCAGGGAAAGCCAGCAGGAGGCTTTTAGCCACAGTGCAATTTAAGTCCCAACAGCTTTATAGTAACAGAGGTACTGGCAGCTAGATAGCAAGTCAGCAGGGAAGATCCCAAACCCAAACAAAGTCTGAACCCTGAGAGAATCAGGGTAAAAGACAGGACTGGGTAAGGAACAATCCTCTGTTAAGTCAGAACCTGGACATAGGGGAGAAAACAAATCTCTGCAAAGGCAAGGCCTAGACTGCAGAAGCAACATCTTGGCCAACATGAAGCCAAGGATCAGACACCAAGCCCAGCAAAATAAAAGCTTGGATCAATCTATACCCCATATACCCCAGGAGCAGAACAACAACAAAAATGAACAGAAAAGCTAAAAGAATTAAAAGAAATAGCAGAATTGATTAAAAATAAGAATTCTACAATAAGTTGGTTACAAGAAACACAGTTGAAGCAGAAAGATACACACAGGGTAAAAATACTTCACAGATAAAGATGACAGCAATGTCATATCGAAAGAAGAAAGCTTGAACAATCACCCACAGAAGTATCAAAACCATCTATAAATTGGACTCAAATACAAAAGCTCATCAAAGAGCTTAAAAATAATTTAAAAACCAAAGAAGAGAGGAAGAAAAAAATGGAAAAAAGAAATGAAAGTCGTGCAAGAAAATTGTAACAAGTTGGCCAAAGAAATCAACTCCATTAAAAGCAAAAATAATCAACTGGAAAAGCAAACACATAAGATAATTGAAGAATATAAAATCCTAAAAATTAGAATTGAACAGTTAGAAACTAATGAATTTACAAGACTATAAGATTCCATCAAACAAAATAAAACAGCTGAAAAAACTGAAGAAAATATAATATAACTTCTAGGGAAACTTGAATGACCTGGAAAACAGATCCAGGAAAGACAATCTACGATCAAGGACTACCAAAAAAGCCTGGACTAACAATGTAGCCTGGAAAACACCATGTAGGAAATTATAAGGGAAAACTGCCCTAATCTACTTGAACAAGATAACAATATAACAAATGAAAGAATGCACAGAACCCCTCCAGAAAGAGACTCCAGGATAAAAACTCCAAGGGCTAATAGCCAAATTTCAGAACCCTCAAAATAAAAGAGAGAATACTGCAAGTAGCAAAAAGAAAACAATTCACATAGGGAACACAATCAGACAAACACAGGACCCATCAGCCTCAACAATGAAGGCTCGGAAAGAACTAGAAAAAGGTATTTCAGAAAGCTAAAGACCTGGGGTAACAACCCAGAATGTACTACCCTGCAAAATTTAGCATATACTATTACGGAACAAGATGGATGTTCAATGAGATATAGGACTTCCAGAATTTCCTGACACAAAGACCAAAACTGAACAGAGAATTCAATTGCCAAATACACAACTGAAGAGTTACATAAAAAAGGTAAATGAAAAAGGGGACTGAAAATACAAAACCTTTTGTTCCCCAAAAAGGAAGATGTAATAATTCTAATTCTTTAGAACTTTATTTCTCTAAGGAAAATTAGGGTAAAATATTATTGAAGAGAATGAACCTAAAGGATATGGGTATAATTAGGACTTGTCTATCAGTTGAAGATGTCCAAAAATCACATCACTATGTTTGAAACAAAAAGCCCTGAAAAAAAAAGCAGGGGTATTAACTTTAATTTAAGCATCTCATACTTGACTAACTTTAATCACAAGGTGCTAAGTACCTTGTCTAATGAGGGCACTATAAACTAAGAGGACCTGAGCCATTGTCTCTGTGATTTACAATCATTTGTAAAGTTCTCAGTGAGACCTCCAAGAGTTAATTAGATCAGTGTCCTGTGTTTTACTTAATAAGGGGTAAAGTGAGAGACACAATAGGCCTTGCTTCACTTAACAAGGTATTAAGTATCTTGGGTGAGTGGGGTGGGGGTGGGGGTGGGTAAAATATGAAGGAAAATAGACCTGGGGGAGGGGCACAAATAATTCAAGAAATAATATGGCTTTGGATGATACTTTAGTTTGTAAGGAGGATTGTGTATACATGAAAAATACTTGAAAAGGATGTAAGGTAAAAAATAATTATAATTATAATATGATGCAATTTGAGTCAATGCTGCTTATCAAGCAATCAAGTAAACAATCTGTGATGATATCTTGATAAGAATAGGACCTTATCAAGCAATCAAATAATCAAACTGTGATTGATGATACCTGATTAATAATAATAGCACACCCAGGGAAGAGGCACAAAAATTTATAATTTTAGAGGAAAAGAATGGAGAATGTGAATGATGAGTAAATTGTATTCAATACATTTAGCTCAGTGAAGGAATAAGATACATTCCCATTTGGTTTAAAAATATAACTTAATCTACAGGAAAGGGGGGCACTGGGAATGGGAAAGATAAGGGAAGAAGGGATTGATAAAGGGGAAGGGAAGGATAAGTGAAAATAAATTGAAAGTTAAATTTCTAAAAGAAAAGTCAAAGGGGAAAGGTAATAAAATTTTGGTGAGGAGGAAAAAGAGCAAAGGAAAGAGATAAGTATACATGGAGAAAGATAACATGAAGAGAAATACAGAATTAGTAATTTTAACTGTAAATGTGAAGGGGGTGAACTATTCCCATAAAACAGAAGTGGATAGCAGAATGGATTAAAAACCAGAATCCTACACTATGTTGGTATACAAGAAACACATTCGAAACAGAAAGATACACACAGGGTAAAGGTAAAAGGTTGGAGCAAGATATAGTATGCCTCAGCAGAAGTAAAAAATCTGGGGTAGCAATCTTAATCTCAGACAAAGTAAAAGCAAAAAATCAATCTCATCAAAAGGGCTCAGGAAGGAAACTACATCTTCTTAAAAGATACTATTGGTAATGAAGCCATATCATTACTAAACATGTATACACCTAGTGGAATAGCATTCAGATTCCAAGAGGAAAAACTGAGTGAATAACAAGGAGAAATAGACAGCAAGAGACCTCAATCTCACTCTTTCAGAACTAGATAAGTCTAACAACAAAATAAACAAGAAGGACATTAATAAGGTAAATGAAATCTTAGAAAACTTAGATATGATAGACCTCTGGAGAAAACTGAATGGGGATAGAAATGAATATACCTTTTTCTTGGCAGTACATGGCATATTCACCAAAACTGACTAAGTACTAAGGGACAAAAACCTTAAAATCAAATGCAGAATGGCGGAAATAATAAATACATACCTCTCAGACCATGATGAAATAAAAATTAGATGTAATAAAGGGTCAGGGAAAGATCAACCAAGAACTAATTGGAAATTAAATAACTTCATCATAAATAATGGGTTGATCAAAAAGCACATTATAGAAATAATCAATGATTACATCCAAGAAAATGAGACATCATACCAAAATTTATAGGATGCAGCAAAGGGGAAATGTATATCTCTAAATGTCTATATGAATAAAATAGAGAAAGAGGACATCAATAAATTGAGTATGCAACTAAAAAGCTAGAAAAAAGAACAAATAAACAATGTCAACTAAATACCAAATTAGAAATTCTGAAAATCAAGGGAAATTAATAAAATGTAAAGCAAGAAAACCATTGATCTCATAAATAAAACTAAGAGTTGGTTTTATGAAAAAGTTAATAAAATAAACAAACCTCTAGTTAATCTGATAAAATAAAAAAAGAGAAAGAAGATAAACAAATTACCAGTATCAAAAATGAAAAGGGTAAACTACCAATGAGGAGGAAATTAAAGAGATAATTTGGAGCTTCTTTGCCAAATTATATTCCAATAAATTGAACAACTTGAGTGAAATGAATGAATATCTACAAAAATACAAACTGCCCAGGTTAACAGAAGAGGAAATAAATTACCTTAATAACCCAATTTCAGAAAAAGAAATCGAAGAAACCATCATTAAACTCCCTAAGAAAAAGTCTCCAGGTCCAGATGGATTTACAAGTGAATTCTACGAAACATTTAAGGAACAATTCCTATTCTACACAAGCTATTTAAAAAAACAGAAGAGGATGGAGTTCTGTCAAAGTCCTTTTATGACACCAACATGGTACTGATACCTAAACCAGGAAGAACAAAAACAGACAAAGAAAATCATAGACCAATCTCCCTAATGAATATTGATGCAAAGATCTTAAATGAAAATTTAATAATGAGACTACAGCAAGTTATTACCAGGATCATATACGCTACAGGTTGGATTTATACCAGGCAGGCAGGGATGGTTCAACATTAGGAAAACACTCAACATAATTAAACATATCAATAGTAAAACCAACAGAAATCATATGATTATCTCAACAGATGCTGAAAAAGCCTTTGATAAAATACAACATCCATTCCTATTAAAAACACTGAAAGTTTAGGAATAAATGGAGTTTTCCTTAAAATAATAAATAGTACCTATCTAAAACCATCAACAAATATTATATTTAACGGGAATAAACTCAGACCATTTCCAATAAATTCGGGGCAAAACAAGGATGCCCATTATCACCATTACTATTCACTATGCTATTGGAAATGCTAGTGATAGCAATAAGAGAAGAAAAAGAAATTGAAAGAATCTGAATTGGCAATGAACAAGCAAAACTTTCACTCTTTGTAGATGATATGATGGTATACCTAAAGAACCCTAGAAAATCATCTAAAAAACTCCTTCAAATAATTAACATAGCAGGATATAAAATAAACCCACATAAATCACCAGCATTTCTACATATGAACAACAAAGCACAAGAACAAGAGATATAAAGAGAAATTTCATTTTAAAAAACTGTAGATAACATCAAATACTTGGGAATCTACCTCCCAAGAGAAACCCAGAAACTGTATGAACACAATTATAAAGCTCAACTCACCCAAATAAAGTCAGATCCAAATAACTAGAAAAATATCAAATGCTAATGGTTAGGTTGAGTTAATATAATTAAAATGACAATTCTAATTACTTATTCCGTGCCATACCAATCCAACTACCAAATAACTACTTTACCGAACTAGAAAAAATAGGAACAAAATTCATCTGGAGAAACAAAAGGGCAAGAATAGCAAGGGAACTGATGGAAAAAAATGTAAATGAAGGTGACCTAGCTTTACCAGACCTAAAACTATACTACAAAGCAGCAGTCATCAAAACTGTCTGGTACTGGTTAAGAAATAGAGGCTTATAAAATGAATAAATTATAAAATGAATCAGTGGATTAGAATATGTTCAAAAGAAACCTCAGTAAATGACTACAGCAATCTACTATTTGAGAAACCCAAAGACATCAACCTCTAGGATAAGAACTCACCATTTAATAAAAATTACTGAGAAAACTGGAAAACAGTATGGCAAAAACTAGGCACAGATCTACATCTCACACCCTATAAGGTCAAAATAAAGTCAAAATGGGTACAGGATTCAGACATAAAGAGCAATACCATAGGTAAATTAATAGACCAAAAAATATTCTATCTGATCTATGGAAAAGGGATAAATTTATGACCAAACAAGAATTTGAGCATATAATAAACTGCAAAATGAATGATTTTGACTATATTAAATTAAAAAGGGTTTGCACTAATAAAATCAATGTTGCCAAAATTAGAAGAAAAGAAGAAAGCTGAGGAAACAATCTTCACAACCAGGAGTTCTGATAAATGTCTCCTTTCTAAAATATATAGAGAATTGCATCAAATTTATAAAGTCACAAATCATTCCCCAATTGATAAATGGTCAAAGGACAGTTTTCAAATGAAGAAACTGAAGCTATATATAAACATATGAAAAACCGTTCCAAATCACTATTGATTAGAGAAATGCAAGTTAAAACAACAATGAGGTATCATTTCACACCTATTAGATTAGCCCAGGTGAGAAAAGGGATGATGATCAATGTTGGAGACATTGTGGGAGGATAATAATGCATTGCTAGTGGAGTTATGAATGAATCCAGAGCAATATGAAACTATGACCAAAGATCTATAAAACTGTTCATACCCTTTGACCCAGCAATTCCAATTCTAGGACTATATCCAAAAGAAATTGTAAAAAATGGGAGGAGTCCTACATGTTCCAAAATATTCATAGTAGCTCTTTTTGTAGTGGCAAAGATCTGGAAATTGAGGGGATGCCCATCAATTGGGAATGGCTAAACAAGTTATGGTACAGGAATATTATAGAATATTACTATTCTATAATAAATCATAAATGGTCAGACTCTAGAGAAGCATGGAATGACTTACAGGATCTGATGCTGAGTGAAGGGAGAAAAAACTATGGAATCTGAATGCAGAACAAAGGATACTATGTTCACTGTTTATTTCTTTTGTGTTTTTACTTTCTTATGTGTTTCCCCCTTAGCTCTAATTCTTCTTTCATAGCTCAACTAATATGAAAATATGTTAAACAGGATTGTCCATGTACAACCTATATCAGATTGTTTGTTGCCATGAGAATGGGAATGGGAAGGGAGGGTGGTAGAGAAATATGGAACTCAGGGGCAGCTAGGTGGCATAGTGGATAAAGCACTGGCCTTGGAGTCAGGAGGACCTGGGTTCAAATCCAGTCTCAGACACTTAATAATTACCTAGCTGTGTGGCCTTGGGCAAGCCACTTAACCCCATTTGATTTGCAAAAACCTTAAAAAAAAAAGAGAGAAATATGGAACTCAAAAGCTTGTAAAAGGATGAATGCTGAAAACTATCTTTGCACGTAATTAGGAAAAATGTTTGGAGCCATTAAAAAAACAAATAAATAAAAGAGGTAATCAATGGATTCTTTCTATTTATACTCTGCTCTCTATTTCTAACAAATCAAGAAACAATAAACAAAACCAGAAGAATGAAACACTAGAAGAAAATGTGAAGTACCTCAGTGGAAAACAACTGATCTGGAAAAACAGATCCAGGAGAGATAATTTAAGAATTACTGACTACCTGAAAGTCATGACCAAAACAGGCCTTTGTTTTTCAAGAAATTCTCCAGAAAAATTGCCCTGTTATCCTAGAAGTAGAGGGCAAAACAGAAATTGAAAGAAGCCATCGATTACCTCCTGAAAGAGATCCCAGAATGAAACCTACTAGGAATATTATAGCCAAATTTCAGAACTCCCAAGTCAAGGAGAAAATATTATAAGCAACCAGGAAAAAATGGTTCAGATATCATGGCACTACAGTCAGGTTTCCACAGGATTTAGCAGCATCTACATTAAAGGCTCATAGGGCTTAGAATATAATATTCTGGAAGGCAAAATAACTTGGATTACAATCAAGAATCAACTGCCCATCAAAACTAAACATACTCTTTCAGGGGAAAAGATGGACATTCAATGAAATAGGGAACTTTCAAACTTTCCTGATGAAACAACCTGAACAGATAGTCTGGTCTTCAGGTACAGGACTTAAGTGAAGCACAGAGAGAGGAGACAGGAAGGGCAAATTATGAGGGACTTAATGATATTGAACTATTGAACTGTGTGTATTCCTGCAAGGAAAGATGATATTCTGGTAACTCATATGAACCTTCAAATATATATATATATATATATATATATATATATATATATATATATATATGCAGAATAGGGAGTTGAATTTAAAGGTATTATACATATATATATATATATGTATATATATATGTAAAAGATGGAGTTAGTGGGCAAGAAAGGAATGTACTGAGAGAAAGGGAAAAGAGAGGTAGAATGGGATAAGTTATTTCACATAAAAAAGGCAAAGAAAAGCTTTTAAATTGGAGTGGAAGAAGGGGAATGTGAGGGGGAGAGCATGAACCCTTACTCTCATCACAAGTGACTCAGAGAGGAACAGACTCAATTGGATATAGAAACCTATCTGACCCTAGTGGAAATTAGGAGAGGAAAGGGATGGGAGAAAGGAGATGGGGGAAGAAAGGGAAGATCTTGAGAAAGGGTAGTCAGATACAACACACTTTTGAGGAGGAACAAGATGAAAGGAGAGAGAGGACAGAGTAAATGGGGGTGGGGGGGTAATAGGATGGAGGGAAATACAGGTAGTGTTACCAACTGTGGGCAAAAAAATATTGAAGCAATTTCTCTGATGAATTTATGATAAAAACAAAAAGAGCTGATGGTGTCTGAATACAGACTGAAGGACACTTTTTTTTAGGCTTTTTTTTTGCAAGGCAAATGGCGTTAAGTGGCTTGCCCAAGGCCACACAACTAGGTAATTATTAAGTGTCTGAGACTGGATTTGAACCCAGGTACTCCTGACTCCAAGGCTGGTGCTTTATCCCCTGCGCCACCTAGCCGCCTCCTGACACTTTTTTTCTCAATTTGTTTTTCTTGACATTTCTCTTTCTTTTGGGGGGGAGAAGGGATTATGCCTACTTTTACAACATGACTACTATAGTAATGTGCTTCATGGCTACACAGTTTTTTAACTTACACCAAGTACCTTGCTTTCTTAATGGAGGGAGTGGGGTGGGGAGGGAGGAAGGGAAAGAAAGTGAATCTCAAGCTTTTGGAAATAAATGGTGAAACTTGCTTTTGCTTGTAACTGGCGAAAAAAATTAAAAATAAAAATAGGTTATCAAGGCTCTTTTTTGGGGGGGGGGGGTCATGCTATTTAGATAGTTCCGTGTTTCTTTTCCTCCCCCTTGATTTCTTGTTCAGGTTAATTGTTTCTACTATGAGATACTTTACATTTTCTCCCATCTTTTTAGTCCATTGAGTTGACTAATATTTCTCACTGTCTCATAAAGTCATTTGCTTTTATTTGATCCATTTTAATTTTCAGGGAGTTACTTGTTCAATCCAGGTTTTGTAATTTTTGTATCAATAGGCTAATTCCCTTTCTAATTCTTTTTCCCAGAGTTCGCATTTCTTTTTTTTAAAGCAAGTTTTCTCTTTTCATTTATAAAAAAAATTTTTAAATATTTTTTGTAACTCTTACTTCATTGCTTCCATTAATTCTAATTCAATTTTGTGTCTAAATTGTGCATTTCTCTTAGGCATTGCTTGTGTATGTTTTAGATTGATTCTATTCCTATACATTTGTGCCTTGAGCTGCCAACAAAATAATGCATTATGATGTGGTTCTATTTTTGTTTGCCCACTCTTTCAGACTACTTTTTGATTTTGAACTTGATGTTAGGACCTGGCTCTATCACACTTTTGGAGGGAAGTTTAAACTGTTCTTTTTGTTGGTTTCTTGGAGTATTGAATGTTATGTTATTCTAGTACTTCTGGGGAAGGCTAGGGATCCTTTAAGTTTTTAGTGCTTCCAAATAAGGTCTGATCCGGAGCAAAATCTAAATGTTGTCCTGGTCAAGTCCAGCAAGTTCCAAACCTGTGTTTGTATCTAAGCAATACAACTAGCTGGAAAGCTCTGCAGGCTCAGTGTAATAGAACTATATGTTTCTCTTGTGTCTGGAATTCCAGCTGTGGTTACTCCATTGCAAGTTACAGGTTGAGCTAGAAGACTGAACTGAGACATTGCTCTAAGTCATACCATGGTTGTTTGCTTCTTAAATTTGTTTCTTTCTCAGTATACCAGCCATTGCCTTCCTACTTTCTTTCTTACCCCTTCTCAGTCTACTCTCAATCTGTGATCTGGACCTGAGTAGTGAACACTAAAGCTGCTAAATGGCACCTGCTATTTTATCCTACATGCAGTTCCTTTGGTATAGCTCTAGGACCTCCTCTTGTCATGGTGCACAGCCTCTCCCTAGATGTTAATGTCCTATGCATAAAGTGTGATTCTGACCAGATCCTGTCCAAAGTATCTTCACACTTCTTTGTTTGTCTTATTATGCCAACCTAGGCTTGACAAATGATTTATGGTAAGCTTTTTCTAGGTTTCCTCATCAGGAATTAAATTGATATTGTTTTCTAGATCTGTATGGAGGATTTTAGGGGAGAGGGAGATTAAGTTTGCTTTACTGCTTTCTGCCCCTCTGCAATCTTGGCTCCCCTTAGAAAAATCCCTTTCACAGCATCCCTGACAGATAGCCAAATAACTTGTAATATAATGTAATGCAATGACAAGAAAGAAAGTGATACCAAAGCAGGCAAAGAGAGTAAAGTGTTTGGGGATTAAATTGCATGATAAAGACAAAAAATAAGTTTAGAAGACATGAGAGACAAAGGGGAAGATGGGGACGTAGAAAATTATGATGAAAGCGTAACTTCTGAGTTCAGGATCACGTAAGCAGCATAGTTATAGATGATGTTGTAAATTAAAGCATAGTCATTCCTGTGGGTGGTTGAGGTAGAATGAAGAGAGATCACTGGAAGGTACTAAACTCTTTTTGAATATGGAGGATCAATAAATTACTGCAATAAAGATTTATTCTGTAGGATATACATTAATGGAGTATCCCTCAAAAGAGAAGAAGATGTTGAATTATGGCAACAAAGTAAAGTGATAGTGAAGAGAATCAAGGGCTATGCCTATTTCTACAATAGGTCAATGTGTTGGGTCATGAAAGAATGTGTATTCTATATGGGAAAAGATGATCAGGAATGTCTTCTAGACAAAAGGTTTCTGAGAACATAAAATAAAAAAGTGTGAGAAAGAGTTTAGATCTGAGGGGAGTGAGTTTCTTATTAATTCCTGTTCCTATAATCAAATTATTAATTGAAATAAATTTTAATTAATTTGCTTTGTTGTTTATAATTAATTTTCTGATTAATAAATTTTTATTATTAGGGGGTTTTTTTAGGCTTTTGCAAGGCAAATGGGGTTAAGTGGCTTGTCCAAGGCCACACAGTTAGGTAATTATTAAGTGTCTGAGGCTGGATTTGAACTCAGTAGTCCTGACCCCAGCATCGGTGCTCTATCTACCTAGCCAACCCTTTATTATTAGTTTTAAAAAAAAATTTGAGACCTGAACTCTTCTTTCCTCTTGCTACTCCCCAACTACTAAAAAGGCAAGCAATTATATATATGAAGTCATGAAAAACATATTTTCTTATCAGCCATGTTACAAAAAAGAAACATAAAGAAAGTAAAAAAATTATACTTCAATTTGCACTCAGAGTTCATCAGTTTTCTCTATGGAGGTAAATAGTATTTTTCAAAATAGATCCTCTGGAATTGTATCATCGCCTTGATCAGATTAGTTAAGCCTTTCACATTTGATCATCATTACAATATTAGTTATTGTGAACAATGTACTCTTGGTTCTGCTCAGTTTATATGACCTCTCAAGTTTTTTTTAAGTATTCTGTTCATAATTTCTTATAGCATAACAGTATTCCATCAGAATCATATAACTACACTTTAACCAGTCATTCTCCAAATGATGGGCATCTTCTCAATTGACAATTCTTTGACATCAAAAAAGAGCTGCTATAAATTCTTATACATATAGTGAGATAGTCCAAAGGGCTACAAAACTGTTCATACCCTTTAACCTTCCAGTACCACTACTGTATCCTAAAGAGATCAAAGAAATGAAGAATGAACAACAACCAAACAACAACAACAACCAAAGAACTGAAATGGAACAAGAAAAACATCTAGGTGAAAAGATAAAAATTGTAAATTTTTCTCTATTGTCCAAGAACATTAAGAGTAAACATTTATACTTTGTCAAATGAAATCAACTGGTAAGCAATTTGACAAATTTTTGTTGAAGGTCTACTAAGAATCTATCTGAATTTTGGAATATTAGAAATAATTTTTTAAACATCTCCATAAAAAAAGTCAGGAAAGAGACAGCTAGGTGGTGCAGTGGATAGAGCACCAGGCCTGGAGCCAGGAGGATCTGAGTTCAAATCCAGCCTCAGACACTTAATAATTTCATAGCTGTGAGACCTTGGGCAAGTCATTTAACCCCACTACCTTGCAAAAACTAAAAAAAAAAAATCAGGAAAACTATATCCGACAGTTCAAAGTACTGTCAAATACCATACAATTTATGTCCTATGAATCTTATTATCTTAATATCCAAGTCAAAATCTGAATGGGTTGTTATACCTGAACATATGGCAGGGACTCCCCAGACAGGTGACCAGGGAGCTTGGAAAGCATATACATTGTCTCCTTCTGAAATGGCATTCAAGTCCTCTTCATCAAAGAAAGAACGTTGGAATCCATTGGGGGACAATTCAACCAAAACAACCTGTAATGGACAAAGTTTCTTCTTTTAATTTTTAAAGCTGTAGCCAACACAGTAAACAAAGTAAGAAATGACATTATAATACCTTAGTGTAGTAATCTCTCTTCTTTCAAAATCAGGGAGCGTACCAGAAGCCCTCATTCTCTCTGAGTCTCTAAATGAGCAATTTAATAAGATTTTCATATTTTCTGTTTCATAGAAAGGTTCCTTTGGATTCTGAAGTGATCATCATAGAAATGTGTAGGAAAAAACAACCTAAACATGTTGTTTTAAAACAGCACTGCACTAGCAGAAAATTCTCTCCCTTTAGACTAAAGCAAATAGCATAAATACCCTAGGAAAGAAGTCAACTAATCCAAGCTTCATTCTATCTTGGGTATAACTCACTGGATACAGTTTCCCTGGTTCAGAAATGGGGTATTAAGGTTAAAAGAATTTAGTTAACTATGTGACCCTGGGTAACTCTTGTGAACCTCAGGGAGATAATATTTTGAAAAGCAAGGGGCTAAAGTAAGCAATTTCTTCGGACTCTCAGATGTAAGATTTTAAGCTGCAACTGCTCCATTCTAAGCCATTAGAGGACTCAGAAGTTTCTAATCCTGATGGGGCTATTTATGAACATTATTTTTATCACTTTTGGTGGGTTACCAAAAGATCACAAAGAAAAAGTCCCAATTTTTGCTGCATTATGTGTATAAATGCATATCATCATTATATATGATCATTTAAGAAGGCATTGATCTAAACCATAATAAATAGAATAATTGATAGCTTGTCTGTCCAAAATGATTCCCTAATTCCTATGAAATATAAAGACCTAAAGTTAGCTTCTCCACACTCCTGATTAAAGTACTATGGGAAAATATGACCAAAAAGCACCTAGATTAGAAGGGGTTTTAATCTTCAGTGATGAAAAGAGAACCCACATTAATGTGATCATAGATTCACTGTTGTATTTATGAAGAGTATATACATACTTGAAGAGTATATACATACATCTTGCCAAGCATGATAGATTGTTTCGGACTGGACTAAAAGTTGTACTTTGGGTCCATCCATCCATCCTTCCTTCCTTCCTTTCTCTATTTCATGAAGCAAGAGTATCCAGAAGGACCTAATAGCTGACAGCATCAACGTCACATATAATTTGAATGACAGAATTTGAGTTGCAAAGAAGCTTTGGAAGTCATGTTGTCCAATCCTTCAAAGAGGAATACCCAGCAAGTGATCATCCAATTCCTGCTTAAAGACATCTGTAGAGGGGGAACATATCATTCTTTAGACAGGCTATTCTATTTTTGGACAGATCCAAATGTTAGATTTCTGGACTTGACAATCATGTTCTCACCTTGTAAAATCCCTGCCCGCTGCTGTCCCCATTTTCCAATATTGAGTCCTCCTAGGGCTTCCATTTTGGAGATGGAACCAGGGTGGCCAGCTTTCTTTCCTTTTCACCTATGCTTCTGTCTCTCCAGAGATTGTTGCTATGCTCCCAAGTAAATACCTTCCTCTCTCCCCATTTTCAGCCCACTTTTATGTGCCATGTTTTCCCATTAAAATGCGATCAAATTTGTTGAGAACAAGGACTGTCTTTTTGCATTTGCAACTCAAGCATCTGGCATAGAATCTAGTACACTTCAAACATTTAGTACTTGTCTTCCTGCTTGCCTATGAAACCGCTCTATTTAGAGTTGTGTGCTTTTCCTTATTTATTTTTAGTTCTAAGAAATATGAAGCATCTTCAAATTCTCTTATGAATGAGGAAAGCGATACCTGTTATTTTTCTTATACCACAGAGAGGAGGGAAAGAATCAGAGAGGGGAAGTGATTTCTTCAAATTTTCAAAAAGTCATTAGTACAACTAGATAGTTCCTATAGATTCAGTGCTTTAAAATTTACAAAAAAGTATTATTCTCACAACCACCTATAACATAAGTAACATAAGTATTATTATCCCCATTTTACTAATGTGGAAACCAAAACTCAGAGATCAAATAATTAGTTTGTTCTTTTTATTTTTTTTTAGGTGTTTTTTTTTTGCAAGGCAAACGAGGTTAAGTGGCTTGCCCGAGACCACACAGCTAGGTAATTATTAAGTGTCTGAGACCAGATTTGAACCCAGGTACTCCTGACTCCAGGGCTGGTGCTTTATCCACTACGCCACCTAGCCGCCCCTAGTTTGTTCTTTTTATTATCCAAAGTAATCTCGCAAAAGATTTTTTTTTGAATTCTAATTGTTTAATACACACACACACACATATGTATATATAGTATAATCATACATATTCCATATACAATTTTTGTGGCAAAAGGAAGTACCTAATTAATAGCAATCAAGAAAGAATTTGATTTTATATATTTCTTAAGGTGAAAATTATATTCTCAATTAAAACTATGATTCCAGGGGTGGCTAGGTGGCGTAGTGGATAAAGCACCAGCCCTGGAGTCAGGAGTACCTGGGTTCAAATATGGCCTCAGACACTTAATAATTACCTAGCTGTGTGGCCTCGGGCAAGACACTTAACCCCGTTTGCCTTGCAAAAACCTAAAAAAAAAATAAACAAACAAAAAAAAAACCCTATGAGTTCAGAGATAAAAACTGTGCATGGTCAGATTATGTTATTTGCAAACCTAGTGATGAATATGCAATGAAATAGCAATTTATGAGTGAGATGGCTGCCATTATTTAATTTAATCAATCTAAACTGCTACATCAATCATCTTCCTATTATTTTGAGGTCAGCATCTATTAAATTTGATTCCATCAAACCTCATTAGCTGTGATTTTGCCTTCTTCTGCTACCATCTTTCTCAGGGTTGCTACTGTACTGAAAAGGGGCACTGACAAACCAATCCGTAAGAACCTCTGACTCCTGGACTGGAAAAGCAATGTGACATTTAAGGACCTGAAAAACAGAAAAGAAGATATTTCTGGAAAATTGAAAGGAATAGAACTTTTGTGTCATAAATTGCAAGGTTTAGCATTTAAGAAGTTAATTTCAGCTTCTGTACTTTAAATACACTTAAGAATTACAATTTTATGAGGACTCATTATGGTAAGTTTCTGCTTCATACCAGGAACAAAAATTTTGAAATCACAGAGTTAAAATGTTTAATTTTTTTCAATTATCAAGAAATATTTTCTCACTTATAATTCTCTCCCACCATTCACTAAAACAAAGAAAGAAAGATAAGAAAGAATGATCATATTTAAGTACAGTCAAGTAAAATTAATGATCATATCATTTTAAGTCAAGTAAAATTAAATTACCATGGGGCAGCCAGGTGGTGCAGTGGACAGACCACTGACCCTGGAGTCAGGAGGACCTGAGTTCAAATCTGTCCTCAGACAATTAATAATCACCTAGCTGTATGACCTTGGGTAAGTCACAAAACCCCATTGCCTTGCCAAAGAAAAGTCAAAAAAAAAAAAGATAAGAAAATATTAATGGGGGCAGCTAGGTGGCGCAGTGGATAAAGCATTGGCCCTGGAGTCAGGAGTACCTGAGCTCAAATCTGGCCTCAGACACTTAATAATTACCTAGCTGTGTGGCCTTGGGCAAGCCACTTAACCCCATTGCCTTGCAAAAAAAACCCAAAAAAAACAACTTAAACCTAAAAAATATATATATATATATATATTTTTTTTTAAATTTGATCTACTATCTATATGAATGCTTTTTTCTTATATTCTCTTCACTAAATAAGCATTCATAATTCCTTCCATTAATTTTGGCTATAATCTTGGCCCTTTTAACATCCTGCTCATCCTTCTCAGGATGGTGTTCAGTTTGTTAATGTACTTCTAAAAATATTGTACCCAAAGGTGTTATAAGGGAGGTTGGTACATATATCACACATCATCATATATCATAGTGAAAGGTACACTGTCCCTTTAGGTTTTTTTTTTTTCCATAAGAAGTTAATGATAGAGGGGGCAGATAGGTGGCACACTGGATAGAGCATCAGCCCTGGAGTCAGGAGGACCTGAGTTCAAATTTGAACACAGACATTTAATAATTACCTAGCTGTGTGACCATGGGCAAGTCACTTAACCCCATTACCTTAAATAAGTATTTTTTAAAAAGTATTTTTAAAAAGAAGTTAATGATAACAGAGAACAAATTGGAACTATGCCCAAATTGTAATAAAACTGTGTATACACTTTGCTCCAGCAATAACAATACTAGGTCTATATTCCAAAGAGGTCATAAAAAAGGGGGAAAGTACACATATGCACAAAAATATTTATAGGAGTTCTTTTGTTAGTGGCAAGGAACTGGAAGTTGAGGGGATGTCCTTCAATTGAGGAATGGCCAAACAAACTGCAGTATATGAATGTGATGAAGTACTATAGTTCTGTAAGAAATTATGAGCAGCCAGATTTCAAAAAAGCATGAAAAGACTTGCATAAACTGATGCTGAGTGAGGTGAGCAGAACCAAGAGAACACTGTACACATTAAAAGCAACACTGTGAAATGATCAACTATAATTAATGCACAACTCCTCTCAGCAGTTCAGTGATAAGGACAGTCTTGAAAGACCTGTTAAAGAAAATGCCATTCACATTCAGAGAAAAAAAACTTCTAATATAAAATAAAGCATACTATGTTCATTTTTTAAAAATGTCTTACATGTTTTTTCTTTCTTTTCCACATCCCCCCCCCTTTAGTTCTAATTCTTCTTTCTCGGTTTGACTAAAATGGAAATGTTAAATGCAATTTTACACATACAACTTATGCCAGATTGTTTGCTGCCATGGAGAGGGGGTTGGAAAGGAAAGTGGTGGAAAAATGTGGATTTCAAAAGTTTGCAAAAAAGATGAGTGCTGAAAACTATCTTTGAATGTAATTGAAAAATAAGTGAAGAAATAAATAAGGGGGAAAAAGAAGTTAATGATAAGGAGTGCTTTTGTTCAAAGTAAAAGGTTTGTGTTCATTTTGAAGTTATGATTGAATATTGTGATACCCAATAGAAGTAGAAAAGTATAAAAATAAAATACATGGATGAAGAATAAGTTTAAGATAAGATTTCGCTTAGTTTCAGACAGAAAAGAACCTTTGTATAGACTTGCCATCAATTTTTTCCAGCATCATCTTTTTTTCTAATGATTTTTCTCTTCTCATTAGGTGGTCAAAAGTATTTAAGCTTCAGCTTCAGTGTTTGACCTTCTAATAAACAGTCTTAATTTCTTTAAGTATTGACTGAATTGATGTCTTTTCTGTCCAAGGAACTCTCAAAAGTCTTCTCCAGTACCACAATTCAAAAGCATCATTTCTGTGGCACTCACCTTTCCTTATATCCAAGTAATACAGCAACACATTGCTACTGGGAAAACCATAGCTTTAGCTATGTGGAACTTTGTTGACAAGGAATTGTCTCTGTTATTTAATACACCACCCAAATTTCAACTATATAGATCACAGCAAAATGTGACAAGTCTTCAAAGAAATGGAAATACAAGGTCATCTTACTTGTCTCCTAAGAAATATGTATGCAGGTCAAGAAGCAACAGTAAGAACTGACAGTAGACCAAGATTGGTTTAAGCATGGAATAGTTCAAGGTTGTATTATTGTGACTTTATTATTTAACTTATATGCAGAGTACATCATGGAAAATGCCAGTATCAAAATTAAAATTGCCATGAGAAAACCAACAATCTCAGATATGCAGATAATAACACAGTGGTGGCAGAAAGTGAAGAATAAAAAAGCTTCTTTATGAGAGTGAATGAGGAAAGTGGAAAATCTAAACTTGAAGCTTAACATCAAAAAAAAAGTTGATGGCATTATATTTTGATTTCCTATTTTAGCATTTTAATCCTAGAATTTTTTTAAGGTTATTTCTAGAAGATGTAGTTTTTCATAGAACTGATCACATTTAATTGAAAAAGCTTTAAAGACTATGTTCCACTAGAAAATATTTCTTCATCTTAAAGAATTTTGAGGATCCACAGTCCTTAGCAAAGAAGTAATTTAGGGTATTGCCAATGTTCCTGAATGAACCAATGAGTAATGTGTCCTCAGGATATTTTAAGTGTGAAAGAAAAAGAATCAGAGAAAAGATCTTCATAAAGGATGCAACTTCTGAACTGGGTCAAAAAGGGAAAGGATGGAGAAAGAGACATAAAGACTTTGTCCTTAGGTTTCCTATAAAGAGTTAGATTTAAAATTGAGTGTATTGTTGGGATCTGAAGTTCACGTACCTGGTCTGACATGATGGAATGGGTAGTGACACACAAAGAAAAGGATCAAAGGTATTACTCTGTTTTTGGCAATGAGGACAGGTCAATGAAGACCTATAATAAAAAAAATTAAATTTAAGACCACTTATTAATGTACTTCTATGGTAAAAGAGCTTTTTATACATTGTACAAATGTATGAATTATAGTTGCTAAGAGATACATTTCTGCTACCTTGTAAATAAAATTAAATACTGTTCTATTTGTTGTTAAGCAGCAAATGAAACCCAAAAATCAGGTGGTAAAATGGCCTATTACCTACTGTTCAGACAGATTTTAATGCATCAAAACAATAGAATCTTAAATCTAGAAGTCTCACAAGACCTTTAGACCATATTAAGTCCTGACTCCTTGTTTCAGAGATGAGGAAAATCCATTGAGGCAATGTAACTTGTCTATCTAAGGTCATACAAGTAGAATCAAATGGAATTTGAACCTGATCTCCATTGTTTCCAAAGTAGTATATGCTGTTTCCCCTGATACTGACGAAAATACTCTATTTTAAAATAATATATATATATATAATTTAATTTTGATAATTCCATTGGCCTTATTTCTAGTTATATTTCACTAGAAAAAATAAAATCTAAAAATGATTTCATTGCATGTATCTGTATAATGAACTAGGTAGCCAGATTATATAGATGAGGGAGAATCTATTATTTCACTGGGTTATGACTATAGTTCTTTTTTTTTTTTTTTAGGTTTTTTGCAAGGCAAAGGGATTAAGCAACTTGCCCAAGGTCACACAGCTAGGTAATTATTAAGTGTCTGAGGCCGGATTTGAACCCAGGTACTCCTGACTCCAGGGCCGGTGCTCTATCCACTGTGCCACCTAGCCACCCCTGTAGTTCTTTCTTAATAACAGTTTTAGAGTTGGGAGAAATTCTAGAAATCATCTAGTCTAACCCATCTATGTTACAATTTAAAAAAATGAAGTTCAGAGAAAGGAAGTTACTCACCCAAGAAAAATAAATATTAAACAAAACTGACATTTGAACACAGGTCTTCTACTTTTCCTACAACATCACATGCTTTTGTCACATTTCCTTGCCCTCCTTTCCCCTTACTTTCTCTCCAATTAATGGCCATAATACAAAATGAAATATAATTTATTATCTATTAAACAAAGTTTTATCCTTGATCATCTATTCAAGGAGATACATTGAAATGTTCTGTATTTACTACTCTAAATTTTTGTAAAGTCCCCCAAATTAAGTACCTGTTCATATGGATTCCTAAGCCCATGAATATGAATGTACAATGGTCCATAAAAACAAGTATTAGAGAGTTTCAGCTCCTGAGGAGCTAAGCTACACATCTGAATACTATTTTAGAAGTCAGCCAGCAAAAATAATGTTCCTGAAGAAAAAAAGCCACAATGCCATAAAATTTCCAGACCTATTTTCTCATGACACTGTCTATCAAACTGTAGAGGATAAGGTCCTGGACTTGGAGTCAGAAAGATCTGGTTTAAAATTTCTGCCTTTGACATTCACTAGCTACATACCCTGGGCAAGTCATTTAATTTCCTTGTGCTTCAGGTTCTTTGCTTGTAAAATGAAATGATTAAAGTAAAGGGCTATAAGATTTTGTCCAGCTCTGAACCTCTAATCTGAAGAATCATTTCATTAAAAGACCTATATAGACTTCTAACTCCATAATTGAATGCTTGAAAAGAAGCTAACAATGACATGAAGAATCCAAGAAAGCCTTCCTTGAATCTAAATTTTAATGTTTAGGAAAAAATTCCAAACTCACTCATCTCCTTGGCATCTCAGGTCTAAATAGGGGTGGGAAATCTCTGATTCACAGGTCATATTAGAGTGGCAATGCCAAGGCAACTGCAGGCAGTACTGGAAATTCAATAAATCAAGCAGCTTTTTAGTGGTGATTTAACTAAATATTTTACCAAATATAGCCTGTGAATGATCTTAAAAGGTTCCAAATGGACCTTGGCAGAAAAACGATTCCCCACCCTGGTTTAAGATAACAGAGGTATAATACTCATTTCTTCAATATCATCATTCTTACATATTATCTTCCTGAACATAAAATCATGGATAATAAGTAACTAACTTAATCCTCCCACAATTTACATCTTCCAGTATTTTAAATGGCTAATTAATAATAAAAACAAACAAAAAGCAATCAAAAGCTTTGCAGGCAAACTCTCCATACAAAATGAAAGTGCCTTATTCAACCACCAATAATGAAGCTTCAATGCCCTCTCTAGCACTGTTGTTATTCATCAAATGATTCAATTGTAAAACAGAAATAGAAATTGTCACTAACTCATGCCTTTTCTCTGATTTTTAAAGTCTCTTGCTTTAGAATAGGAAATACCAAATATTTTTCTGCTTTTGTATTAATTTTTTAGCAATGTAATTTGTCCCTTAACATTACCACATTCATTCCTTTTTCTCAGAGCACTCTTTACACTTCTAACTTCACAAAGGATACAGACAATCCACTGTAAATAACTGATTGCTAACTTATTAACTTGCTAGCATTATTATTATGCTTCTACCTTTTCTACTTTTATACTTCTTTCCTTTTTTCTTTCACACAACACTATGAGCATTTGGGCCTAAGAGAGTTGATAATATCTATTTTATTACATTTCCCCTAAAGTCCTTGGGGAATGTTTTTTTACACAATTCACACTCCAACAAGTAACTGCGAAATAGTTTGTATTATTAATTGATGTTTGTCCTTCTTTACTTACAATAGCAAAACAAGGTGACAAAATAGAGTTTGTAACTGAGTTCAATTCAACAAATATATATATTAAGCACTTACTATGAAAAGGAAAGACAAGAAGCTTACAATCTAATGGGAGATTACAATCTAATGGGCACCAGTGCTCACATATTCCATATCCAATGGGTTTTTATAAGTGAGATTTCTTTTGTCTGCAAAATCAAACAGCCTCTAAGTTGAAATAAATCTTCAGGGTTATCTACCCTAGTGAATATTCAAATAGGAATGCACAGTGTAACAGCTCAAAACATAGTTAGCCTTCATTTGATGATCTCTAATGATCTTCAATCAAATAAGTCCATTTTACCTGTGGTCCTGCCTAATTCACTTTGCCTTAGTTTATATGTCTTCTCTAATTTCTTCAGATTCATCAAAATAGCATTTTATACAGTAAAAGCAATAGTGTTCAAAGTATTATTGTACAATAGTATTCTGAATATTATATATAATCAAATCAACTATAAAGCACCCATGAAGGAAAATACTATATACTTCCAGAAAAAAGAATTGATAAACTGATATACACAGTATAGATTTATATATGGTGGCCTTCTCTAGTACAGGGTGAGGAGGGCAAGGGAGAAGGAAAGAATGCAATTTGGAACTTGAAATATTACAAAAATTGGAAAAAAAGAAAAGAAAAAATAAACCAAAACAACTTAAGAGCAAAAAATAAATCTTCGGATCACTTGTTTCAGACCAAACTTTTCAACCAGTGAAGACAATACAAAATGAAGTCTTTCTGTAATATTCAAACTTATCAAATCCATCTTCATATATATAGTAGCTTTGTGATCATAGGCAAGTAACTTACCATATCTAAGACTCAGTATCCTTATCTACAAAGTGGGTATAACATTACTACCTAGGGTTGAAAAGATTACATGAGATAATCTTTGTAAAGTACTATGCCATATGTCTTTTTAATGTTTCACAGTTCTAAAAAAGTAGGCATTCAAATACTTAGATGGCAGAAAAAGAACTAAAAAAGAAAAAAAACTAAAGAAAAAGAACTAAAGAACTAAAACTTTCCCAGATAGGACTACTTGCCCTAAATCTTTTGGAACACACATTTTATACAATACTAGTCAATTTATAAATCCGGATAGTTGAGCATTTTTTTGCTAAATAGGCTTACAGAGGCAGCTGAGGGAAGAAATAGACAAATGCATATACAATCACATATGAATATATACCTCTATTGGGGGGGAGGGACAAGGGAGGTGTGTGGATGCTGCCCAAAATTCCCCCAGAAGTAGAATATTAAAGGCTTTCTCAATACCAAAGAAAGTGGCTGGGAGCTCCAGATTGATTATGACTTCCCTGACCCTCTAAAGTTCTGTGGTAATTATAGAAATCAGACAAAGGAAGAAGGATCTATAGATTAAGTTAGTACAGATGGGTTAAGACCTGGGAGTCCTAGCAGCAGTGCTCTTTGGGTTTAGGCCCTCCGTGCCCTTATTGTTGTTATATTGGCTTTCACTAATAGGGACCACATAGCATGTGTATATGTATGTGTGTGTGTGTGTGTGTGTGTGTGTGTGTGTGTGTGTGTGTGTGTATATATATGCTTTTTTTTTTCTTTCTTACCTATACTGGGCTTGAAAGTGATTCTGAACAAAACTTTGTCTTGGAGAAAGTTGATCTGATGATAGAGTTTGCATCAAATTTTTGCTGGTCTCAGGCTGGGGCTGTGAAGAAAATTAGAAAATTAAGATTAGATAAATACTTTTAATTACCTAGTAAAATCATAGCTTCCTACTTTCTATACCAGACTCACTTTTAACTCCAGGTTCAACTATTTCAAAGTTTCCCTGACTACCACTCTATCTCCCATGCCCCTTTGTCTTTCACTGTTCTTGCTGAACCAAATCACAATTTGGGACCAGATCCAGTTTCTCTGCACTTAAACCAAAAATTCATCAGAGAAAAAAATAAAGAATTTGAGAGGCAGAAAGAGAGAGACTATGAATACATGGAGACAGGAGATGGAATGCAGATGGAATTCAACAGTAGGTTACCTTTTGTTATAGCAAAGACTAAAAGATAATGTTAGAGAGTAATGTTAGAACCAGACTGTTGAAATTTAATTGCTAGGCTAAGGACTTGAACTTTTGTCCTGAAGGAGAGGAGAAATGTCAATCTAATACCTCAAAGAGATTAGAGGGCAGAATGACCAATCTATAGGCCTTAAAGCAGTTCTAACAGCAGATAAAGGTCTGAACTAGGGTAGTGTGAGTCAAGAAAAGGCAATTCAGTAAAACATTATGGAGAAAGAATTACTAGAACTTGGCAAGTGATTGGAGGGAAGATCAAAGATGACTGAATTGAGTATAAACCTAGGTGTAGGGGAAAATATTAAATCTGGAAGAGGAAATAATTTTGAAAGGAATATTGAAAGAAACTCTCAAGGGAATTCTGCTAGGGGGTGACCAGAAGCAGGTCCCTTTGATGATTTTTTCATGCAATTTGCACAGTATTTTATTTCCCAGAGTTCTTTCCTCCAGATAGTTTCAATAATTATACCTAGCCATAGTGACTTCACAATCTTTCTCTCTAGCTTTCTGTAACTCTTTGGAGATGAAATCCAATAATTGTTCCATTTAACAGACACTTGCAACCTAGCTTATACTTCTTGCACCTTTATTTTTGATAGTTCCTTTTACAGTCAAAAAGAGGGCGACTTTTTCCTTATCCATGGAAACAGGTATCCTTTAGGATTTCTGTCAGCTGATATCTGAACATGTTATTATTTCCATTGTCTTTTCTTCTACCATAACCCTAAGTAACTCCCAGTAACCTAAAAGAAGCATTTCTAGTTATATATATATTGGATCACTGTAACTTACGTATGTACTTACAATACATTTTTATTAATGACTTCCAGGTCTTACGTTATTTTATCCCAAGTACTCTTCTCTCAAGGTCCACCTCACATAACATAACTAATTGATCAATATATTGAAAAAGTCTGAAAATCTATGTATGTATGTATGATACATGTGGTCCTCTCAGTTCCACAAGGGAGTATCCTCTTATACTTTTTCATCTGAGACCTTCTTGATTTTTATAATTTTGTTACCCTCACTTTTAATATTTTTGGTATATAGTTGTTATTTCCACTTAAGTTGCAGTTACTATATATATAAATTGTTTACTTCATTGTGCATCCATTCACATAGATCTTTCCATGTTTCTCTGTATTTACCATTTACAACATAGTACATTCACGTACCACAATTTATTTATCCATTCCCTAATGGCCATCTACAGAAGAAGTTGGTTTACATATGCTTTGCTGGCCAAGAAAAAGTTTTTCACAAAATTTGTCTTACAGGACGAATAAAAATTTGCACTACAATTATGCTTGGATTTGAATAGCTCACAAAGGGATGATGCTCAACTAGGGCAACATTTTGGGGTTTGTTATTTTAAAGGAATCACAGGTCAGTATACTGCCTAATTGGCTTCAACTCTTCACAAAGTTAATATTGTTAACAGTACCATATCAAGAGTGTTCACATGCAGTAGATAGAGCACCGGCCCTGAAGTCAGGAGTACCTGAGTTCAAATCCGGCCTCAGACACTTAATAATTACCTAGCTATGTGAACTTGGGCAAGCTGCTTAACCCCATTGCCTTGCAAAAACGTAAAATAAAATGTGTTCATGTGTGTTTGCATATGTTGGTAGTATTTTACATAAAAGTGTGTGGGAGTGACTGTGATCAAAGCAAGGTTTGTAACAATGGCCTCAAAGAAGAAAAAAGATTGAAAACGAAGGCATAAAGAAGGAGACCATTACATTGGAAATGAAAAAAGCATGGACGTAGTATGCATGTGACAATTTTATAACCGGTCTACTATTACAATCTGCATCAATTTAAAAAAGGACAAAAAAAAAGGCAGTGGATGCAGCAAAAGGGGATATGAGAATATCAAAGCTATGGTCCTGTGTTCTAGAAGACATTGAAAAGTTGCTTGTCGTGTCAATCAATGAGAAGCAATTAGCAGATAACACCGTAAGCAAGAACATAGTCAGGAGCTGACAACAGACAAACTGATGAGATTTCATAAGGAGCAACAATGAGAGGATACAGAGGATATCTCCTATCAAGTGAGATTAGGGAGATTTGTCAAATGTGTGGGAGGAAAAGTGCAAAATTTTGTTGAAAAACATCACTGTGCTAGGTGGCACAGTGTATAGAGCACTGACCCTGGAGGCAGGAGGACCTGAGTTCAAATCCAGCCTCAAACACTTAATTACATACATAGCTGTGTGTCCTTGGGCAAGTCACTTAACCCTACTGCCTTGCAAAAAAAAAAAAAGAACAAAAAACATCACCCAAATAAAATTGCAGCAATGAGAGCCACAAATATTTTTTTTAACAATAATGCAATATCACATGTCAGTGACATTTTGAAAAAAACATAAAAAACAAGGGACGTTATTTTCCTAGTCAGAAGCAAACTTAAAGGAAAAAAATCAGTGACTCAAAACATGAAAGTGTTTCTTAAAAAATGAAAAATAGGTGAAGGCACTGGTGTATGTCTTACTTTCAGTGAAAGCAGCATAAGAGAGAATACTACCGACATTGAAATCCCTGAGATTCTCCTTCCAAGAAATTACCCTTCCTCCTCCTCTCTCTCATCTCTCTCATAACAGCCATGACTCTTCTCAAAGGTAAAGTGCAAAGTAATTTGTTTTATTTTGGGGTTTAAATCATTGCTATTGTATTTCAGGTGCATTAGTGACAAAAAACTTATTTAAAATTGTAAATAATTATTTTTACAAGAATATTTTTTGGGATGTGGTATCAATCATTCAACTTTATATTACTTCCTATGGGAAAATTTGCATTGTAATATGAACAAATCACATGACACATAGAGTCTCAGAATGAATTAAACTCATACATCAAAGTTCTATTGTACTTTGTTCCAAATCATTGCCATCATAAAAAAAGTTGCATATGCATTGATGTGTATATATGAATACAATAAATGCTCAGATAACATTTATTCCCCTTTTCCAATAAGAAACACCAAGAACAATGAGGAAATCATTTTTATGGTAAGTCCATCATGCTTGCTGCCAGAAGCGATCTTTTAAATAAATTAATAAATATAATTATATTGTATTAATAATATAAATTGAAGGGAGCGTCACCAGATATAGTCAAAATTTTTTAAGAAACTGATGGTGGAGATGTAAAATGAACCAACCATTCTGGAGAGCAATTTGAAACTATGCACAAAAGGCAATAAAACTGTGATTTAATCCAGCAATATCACTATTAGGTCTATATCCCAAAGAGATCACAAAAAAGAGGGAAGACTCACATGTATAAAAATATTCATAGTAGCACTTTTTTGTAATGGCAAAGAACTGGAAATCGCTGAAATGCCCATCAAGTGGGGAAAGACTGAACAAGTTATGGTATATGAATGTACTATTGTTTAATAAGAATTCTGTGGAAAGACTTGTATGAACTGATGCTAAATGAAGTTAGTAGAACCAGAAGAACACTGTACACATTAATATCAACATAGGGAAATGATCAATGGATGCAGTGATCAAGGACAGTCCTGAGAGATCTGTTGTAGAAAATGCCATCCATATACAGAGAGGGGAAAAAAATCAATATGGAGTCTGAATGCAGAGCAAAGTGTACTATGTTCACTTTTTAAAATCTCATTCATCTTTTTTCTTTCTTTCTAATGTAGTTCTAGTTCCTATTACCAACATGACTAATATGGTAATATATTAAATAAGAACAACTTAAATTAGGCTGTTTGATGCCATGGGGAGAGGGTAGGGGATAGGGAAGGGAGAGTGGTAGAAACATGTGGAACTTAGACTGCAAAAGGATGATGCTGAAAACTAGCTTTGCATTTAAATGGAAAAAATAATAAAAATAAAAGTTTTTTAAATTAAAAATAAGCTTCAACAAAAATGTTATGATAGTATTGAAGATATTGCTAATGAATATTTTTTATTTGTATTTATTTTATTTTTATACAAATGGTGTTTTTATACATTATTAAAATATTCTTGTCTAAGAGCAAACATAATACCCCCTCCCCCCAAAAAATATAGAGCCTCATGAGCAGTAAAGAAAAGGAAAGAGGAAAAATTAAAATTAAATTAGGAAAAATAACAATAGGGGCAGCTAAGTGGCACAGTGGATGGAGCACTGGCCCTGGAGTCAGGAGCAGCACCAGAACCCAAGTCCAGTCCCAGACACCCAACAATCACCCAGCTGTGCGACCCTGAGCAAGCCACCCCAACCCCATTGTCCTACAAAAACCAAAAAATAAATAAAAAAATAAAATAAAATGATGATGATGATGATGATGATGATGATGATGATGATGATAATAGTAAGAGAGGCCAGGTGGCGCAGTGGACAGAGCACCAGCCCTGGAGTCAGGAGCACCCAGGTCCAAATCTGGCCTCAGATACCCAACAATCACCCAGCTGTGAAACCCCGGGCAAGCCAACCAACCCCATCCACTCCACCCCCCCCCCAAAATAATAATAATAAAAAATACGCTTCAGTCTGTGTTCCAACACCACCAACTCTGTCTTAGGTGGATCACATTCTTTAGGATAAGTCTATCACAAAAGCTACTGCAAAATTTTCCACTGCTGCTATTGCTGATTGCAACTCCCTCCATTCATACTTCCCCACTCCCATATACTATATTTTCTCTCTCCTTTCACTCTGTCCCTCTTCTTAAATGTGCTGTAGGGTAGCTGAGTGATACAGCAGACTTATCACTGGCCCTGGGGGCAAGAGGCCCCTAGCCCACATACCACCCCTAAGGCCCAGCAACTACCTGACCCTGTGATCCCAGACAGGCCATCCAATCAGAGTCCCTTGCAAGAAGTAAAAAAGAAAATGTGTTATATCTGACTACTCTCCCCCCATGGTCCACCCTCCCCTCCATCACTCACATCCCATCTATCCCCCTTTCCCCCTTCTCTCCTTCTTATTCTAGATGTCTATACCACATTGAGTATATATGCTGTTTCCTCTCTGAGCCACCTCTGATGAGAGCAAAGGTTCCCTCATTCCCCCTCGCCTTCCCCCCTTCCATATCATTGCAATAGCTCACTGTAATTTAAAAAATCTTATTATATGAAACATTTTAGCCTAATCTACCTCTCCTTTCTCTTACTCCCATTACATTTCCCTTTTAGTCATTGACTCGATTTTTATAATATATTATATCTTCAAATTCAGCTCTCTGCTGTGCTTCATCTATAAAACCTCCTTCTACCTGCTCTATTAAATGAGAAGTTTCTTATGGGTATTTTCAATATCATTTTTCTGTGCAGGAATACATGTAGTTCGTCATCATTAAGTCCCTCATATTTTACCCTTCTCCACTCTCTATGATTCACCTTAGTCCTGTATTTGAAGATCAAACTTTCTGTTCAACTTTGGCCATTTTAACAGGAACATTTGAAATTCCCCTGGTTCATTGAAAGTCCATCTCTTTCCCTGGAAGAGGACATTCAGTTTTGCTGGGTAGTTGATTCTGGGTTACATTCCAAGCTCTTTTGTCTTCTGGAATATTATATTCCAAGCCCTACTAGCACTTAATGTAAGTTGCTGCTAAGTCCTGTGTGATCCTGATTACAGCTCCATGATATTTGAATTGTGTCCTGGCTGCTTGTAATATTTTCTCTTTGACTTGGGAGTTCTGGAACTTGGCTACAATATTCCTGAGGGTTGGTTTTTTTGGATCTTTTTCCAGGGGAGATCAACGGATTCTCTCAATTTCCATTTTGCCGTCTGCTTCTAGGCTATCTGGGCAATTTTCCCATAGGAATTCTTTAAAAATGATGTCAAGGCTCTTTTCCTGATCAGGACTTTCAGGAGTTCCCAATAATTTTAAAATTATCTTTACTGAATCTGTTTTCCATATCAGTTGTTTTTTCAATGAGATGCTTCACATTTTCTTCTAATTTTTCATTCTTTTGGTTTTGAAGTATTGTGTCCTGACTTCTAGCAAAGTCAGCAGCTTCCTTCAGATCTAGAATGGAGCTCAGAGAGCTTTCTTATCTCTTTTTCCATCTGGCCAATTCTGCTTTTTAAAGCATTCTTCTCAATATCTTTTTGAACTGTTTTATCCATTTGACCTATGTTGGTTTTTAACATGTTATTTTCTTCAGCATTTTTTTTTTTTGGATCTCCTTGACTAAACTGCTGACTTCTTTTTTATGTTTTTCCTGCATCTCTCTCATTTCTTTTACCAATTTTTCCTCTATCTCCCTCACTTGATTTTCAAAGTCTTTTTTTCAGCTCTGTCATAGCCTGAGCCCAATTTCTGTTTTTCTTGGAGTCTTTAGATGCAGGAGCTTGAACTTCCTCATCTTCAGAGTATTTTGACCCTTCTTGGGATCACAAAGTATTTCTCAATGGTGTCCCTCTTTTTTCTCTGTTTACTCATTTCTCCAGCCTTCTTGGTTTCAAAGTGCTTCCTGAGCTTTTGAGTATTATTGGGATACCCCCCCCCACACACACACACACACAAGGATCTCCATGTGTGAGGCTCTGTCTTCCCTCCTGTGTGAATGACCAAAAGCTCAACCTTCTGCCATGGGGCTGAGGTGGGGGAGGGGGCCCTGCTGTTCCATGGGAGGCCTAGACTATGATCAGGATCTGAATGTGGTCAGAGCCCCAGAGTCCTGTTCCAGGGACAGAGGACAGACCTGGGAGATCTCTCTATCCACTCCCCTACCTAGGCTGAGTACTCAAGGCTCAGTTGCCTGGGGGCTTCTGCTTCCTGCTTCCAGTTCCTGGATCTGGGCTGCTGTGGCCACTCTGCTGGCTGAGGGCCCTGAGGGCTGGACCTCATGCACTTGCTCTGGCAGAGACCCTGCTTCCCACTGATCTTCCAAGTTGTGCCCGGTGCTCCCCAGGGTGTAGGTCAGGAAACTGCCCCCACTGCCATGAGCTGGGGTTCCCGGCACCCTGGGGCTGCCTCTGGGAGGGTGAAGTTCTTTCAATCTGGCAGGCCGCCCCTCTAACCCCATCAAGCCAAGCCTTTCTGCTATTTTCCAAGCTACCTTGGGCTGGAGAACTGCTTCACTGGATCCCTCTGTGGGTTCTGTCTCTCAAAAATTTAGAGTCCTTATTTTATAAGTTTTGAGAGAAAGCACCTAATAGAGGATCTTCTCCTGTTGCCATCTTGGCTCTGTCCCCATCACTAATGAATATTATGATAACTTATAACTACTAAATTATGAGATGCTAGATAGTAATGAGCTCCACTAAAATAATAAGTAAAAATAAAAATACTTTGTGTCAAAAAAATGCTAAAAATATTTTTAATGTGTAGAGTAACTTTCTTCTTAGTGATGACTTCATTGAGGTTTAAGTACAGTGATCGAGTCTCCAGGGCAAGGCTATAACTATTTTAGGAACTTTATTTGCATAATTTCAAGTTGTTTTTCAAAGTAGTTCTACATTTCATAACTCTATCAACAAAGTATAAGTATGCCTATCATTGCACAACTCTTCCAACATCGACTACTGCCATTTTGGAGCATTTTTGCCAATTTGCATATATGAGGAAAAATTTCAGGGTTGTTTTGATTTTCATTTCTCTTATTGTATTGAGCATTCTTGAATGGAATTGTGAATACTTTCCAATTCATTTAAGAACTGTTTTTCAGGGACAGCTAGGTGGCGTAGTGGATAAAGCACCAGCCTTGGAGTCAGGAGTACCTGGTTTCAAATCCGGTCTCAGACATATTACCTAGCTGTGTGATTTGGGCAAGCCACTTAACCCCATTTGCCTTGCAAAAACCTAAAAAAAAAAAACCAACAAAAAAACTGTTTTTCATATCTGACAACTTATCTATTGAAAAATACTGTTCATTTAATATGAATTTATTAGTTTTGTATATATCTCAGACACCAAATACTTATCAAAGAAATCTGATAGAAAGATTTTTTTTCCCCATTTAATCACTGTTTTCTTAAGCTAGGTACATTAATTTTGTCAATGCAGAAGCTTTTCAAGTTCATACAAGTCAACATTATCTATCTTTTGTTTCCATCCCTCATCCCTAACCCCACACTAGTAACAAGCTTACGATTTCCTTCTAATTTATTTGTGGCATGACCTTCAATAAAATCATAAAAAATTCAAAGTTCACCACATGCCCAACAAATTGGAAAAGATGACAAAAGAAATAATCAATTTTGAAGGGGTTGTATGAATTTATACAATTGGGTTTTGGGGTTTGTTTGGTTTTTTTTAGTTATTTGCAAGGCAAATGGGGTTAAGTGACTTGCCCAAGGCCGCACGCACAGCTAGGTAATTATTAAGTGTCTGAGACCAGATTTGAACTCAGGTACTCCTGACTGCAGGGTCAGTGCTTTATCTACTGTGCCACCTAGCCACCTGGAATTGATACAATTGGAAAACAATTTTGAATTATACAAATAAATTAACAAAAATGCCCATAGTCTTTAACCCAGAGAATCCAGTGTCAGAGATCAATTACCAAAAATAAAGTTAAGGTACAACCAAAGCCAAGATGTTCATTGCATCAGTTTTTTTATGGCAGCAAAGAATTGGAAGCAAAGTAGATGCCCACCAAATGGAAAATAGCTAGGTAAAATTCTGGCCCATGAACATTGAGAGAAATAATTATTTCTTTCTTAATAACCAATTACTGAATTAGGACTAAGGTTTTTTTCCCCTTTTTCTATATCCTCATTCAGAAATCAGTCCCTCTTGGTTATTCAGGCAGCCTTTGAAATGTAGGGGAAAAACTTAGGTCTGATCAAATAGTAAAAAAAAAAAATTCTAATTTGATTCAATTGATGGATTTCAGCTTATTTTGTTCTTAATCAGAAAGGTGTAGGTAGAAGTGGATTCTTCCTTCTGACTACATTATCTTGGACAGGATGGAAAGGGTATAAATAAATTTCTTTGATCAAGACTGAGTGATGACAGCCATGTCCTCTTATTACAATAGGCCTACCTTACTCATTATAATATTAATTCTTTCATTACTTGCTAACCAATCAGAACTCATTTCCATACCTTGGAACATCCACTCTTCAAGGACATAAAAATCCTTGATTGGGTTCCATGAGCAGAATTTATGATAGATGGCTAAATGACAATCCCTTTGTTAATTACTTATTAGAATAATTATTAAAATGACTAATTACCCAGAAAGTATGTCTTTTAAGCACTTTATACTTCGCAACATAATGGAATACTACTGCATTGAGAAATAGGGAAGATAATGAATACAGAAATAGTATTAAGTTGATAGAAAATGAAGTAAACAGAAGCATTTAAACAATATCCAGAATGATATCAACATAAATGAAATGAATGAGTAGAAAACTATAATATTCAAAGAAAATTGTGTAAAAACTGGATCCAATTCCCCTTTTCAGTAGTTCGTAAGATTAAGAAGTTCCTACTCTGCTGTCCATAAATACAGAGAAGACAATGAGTTTTCTCTTCTCTTTTCCTGCTGCCAACAGACCAAATCTAGAATCACAGTTTTTGGAATGGAGAGACAACAGGGAGAATATACCTAGCCAGAAGTGATGGACACTCATGACTTATCCATGAGACTGCTATCCAATGGGATGGATGAAACTGGCTATAACCCTACTTGGGAGAAAGACTATAATAACTCTCAAGACTTGTAACTATATTAGATAGAATGTACTTAGATAGAAGTGATGGATACTCAGAATTTTCTATGACTCAGATAAAATGATCTAAAAACACCTCCTCCCTAAAAAGGGGGACAAGAAGGAGAGGTGAAGAGGGAAGGGATTGAATGGGGTAAATCTAATTACATTAAGAGGTACAAAAGACCTATGGTAATAGAGGGGAAGAAGGGAGGAGATGAAAAACATCTGAATCTTCTTCTCATCAGACCTGGTTTAAAATTAACTTATACATATACTCAGTTAACTTAAAAAAACATCTAATCTTTCAAGTATTAAAGGGGAAAAAGGGGGGACAGAGAAAGAGAGGGGGAGAGAAAAAAGGCAAACTAACAGAAGGAAGGAAAGGGAAAAGGGAAAAAGGGAAAGGGGAAAGAAAGGGGAGGGGGTGGATATAGAAGGACATACACACTGAAGGGGGTGGTATTCTGGAACAAAATACTGGGGAATACAGATGGGGAGGGGAAAAATGCAAACAGAGGGAAGATAGCATGGAGGGCAATAAAGAGTTAGTAATTATAACTTTGATCCACTCTGCTATTTGCTTACGTTTTAAGGGAGAGTTCATCCCATTTACATTCAAGGTTATGATTACTAATTCTTTATTGCCCTCTGAGCTATCTTTCCTCTATTTGTATTCCCCCCCCCTTCTGTCCATCATTTCTGGCTAGGTATATTCTCTCTGTTAGAGTTACAATTCTCAAGATTTATGAGAATCTTTTTTCTCCCCATGCTGGAATATAGCCAGTTTCAACTTAATGGATAGCATTTTTTTTTCTTCTATCGCCACATTTTTTTTAAACTTTTCATGTGTCTCTTGAACCTCCTGCTTGATGTCCAAATTTTCTGTTTAGCTCTGGTCTTTTCATCAGAAATATTTGAAATTCTTCCATTTTGTTAAATGTCCATCTTTTTCCCTGGAAGAAAAGGCTCAGCTTTGCAGGAAAGGAGATTCTTGGCTGCATTCCAAGCTCCCATGCTCTTCGAAATATTTCATTCCAGGCCCTTTGATCCCTTAATGTTGATGGAGCCAGGTCGTGCATGATCCTTACTGTGGCTCCTTGATATTTAAATTGTTTCTTTCTGGCTGCTTGCAGGATTTTCTCTTTTATCTGATAGTTCTGGAGTTTGGCCACAACATTCCTTGGTGTTTTCATTTTAGGATCTTTTTCTGGTGGGGACCGCTGTACTCTTTCAGTAACTACTTTGCCCTCTGATTCCATGATATCAGGGCAGTTTTCCATCACTAGATCCTGTAATATTAAGTCCAGGCTTTTTTTCTCTTCCATGTTTTCAGGAAGTCCTATAATTTTCAGGTTGCCCCTCCTTGATCTATTGTCGAGGTCAGTCATTTTGTTGATGAGGTATTTTACATTTGCTTCTATTTTTTCTATTTTTTGATTCTATTTAACTGACTCTTGCTGTCTCATGGAGTCAGTTTCTGTACACTCCATTGTTTTTTGGGGAGAGGAGTTTTCTTCACTAACCTTTTGTAACTCCTTTTCCAATTGGTCAATTCTACTTTTGAAAGAGCTTTCCATTTGACCAATTGAGGTTTTGAGAGAATTAATTTCATTTTGCATTTGCTCATTTGAGGATCTGAGAGAATTATTCTCATTTTGTAACTGTCCAATTGATGATCTGAGAGATTTATTCTCCTTTTGTATTTGTCCAATTGTACTTTCTAAGGTTTTGTTTTCTTGTTGTAAGCTATTAATTGTCTCTCCGAAATTTTTAAGCTCCTTCCTTATTTCTTCAAGGAAGTCTTTCTGTGCTGGAGACCAGACTGTATTCTCCTCAGAGGTTCCAGGTCTCTCTGAGTTGGGGTCTTTCCCTTACAGGAATTATTTTATGGATCCACCTTTCTGCTGACCCTTCTTCATTTTCCTAAGACCTTCAGTTGGGGGGGGCTGGTTCACCAGGGCTAGGGATTGCTAAAGGCTTTACTCACTGAGTGCAGTTTCTCTGGCTGGCCAGTAGGAGGTGTTGGTTGCTTTCTCTGGAGTGTCTGTGACCTTGGTTGAGGCCTTCTCCCTTTGCTTGAAGGGAGGGGTTGGAGCTATTGAATTCTTTTGCCTTCAATCAATGGTGGGCTTTACCCTGTCCTGAGGTCATTCCTCAGCTGGGCTGGTTCTTCTGCTCACACACCTGGGCCTGAGGCAGAAGTAGTTTGCATTTGTTTGTTTGGGAAGAGGACTCAGCTGCAATGGAGGTATAGACTCAGAGTTTCTCAGACCCAAGGAGCCCAGGGATGGTGTCCACAGCTCTCCTGCACCAGAACTCTCCCCCCCAGCCCATCCCCAAGCTCCAGGGGGACAGCAACAACACCAGTGCCCAGGCTCCCCCGCTGACCCAAGCCCCTGTCATCCAGCCCCACCGCTGATCCAGCAGGTCCAGCTCTCCGGGCCTCAGACTCCTGGTTCCAACTCAGCTGTTAATCTGGCTGATCCGAGGCTGATCCTCCCCCTGAGCCCAGACTCACCCGCCTGAATTCTGCCAAATCCTGAGGTAGATGTTCTTTCTCCTGGCTTTTCTTTCTGGGTTTTTGTGGGTTGGATTTCTTTTAAGAGGTTTGTTTCATGGGATAGATGGGGAAGAGATCAGGAAACTTTAGAATTGTGCCTGTCTTCTCTCCGCCATCTTGGCCAGAAGCCCCCTAATTATAACTTTGAATGTGAATGGGATGAACTCTCCCTTAAAACATAATTGAATAGCAGAGTGGATTAAAAATCAGAATCCTACAATATGCTGCTTACAAGAAACTCATTTGAAGCAGAGAGATACATATAAAGTAAAGGTAAAAGGTTAGAGCAAAATATATTTTCCTTCAGCTGCAGTGAAAATAAGCAGGGGTAGCAATCCTTATCTCAGACAAAGCAGCTGCAAAAATAGATAGCATTAAAAGAGATGAGGAAGTTTCGAAACTATATCCTTCTAAAAGATACCACAGACAATAAAGTCATTTCAAAACTGAATATTATGCACCCACGGGGATGGCATCCAAATTCTTAGAGGTGAAGCAGAAACAACTACAGGAAGATATAGAGAGCAAAACTCTAGTAGTGGGAGACAACAATGTCCTGCTTTCAGATCTAGATAAACGGAATCATAACAAACAAGAAAGAAGTTAAGGAGGTAAATAGATTGTTAGAAAAACTGGATATGATAGACTTTTAGAAGAAATTGAATGGGGATAGAAAGGAATATACCTTTTCTCTCTGCAGTACATGGCACTTATACAAAAATTGACCATGTACTAGGGCATAAAAACCTAATGATCAAATGCAGAAAGGCAGAAATAGTGAATACATCTTTCTCAGATCACAATGCAATAAGTCATACGCAATACTGGGCCAGGGAGATATAGATCCAGAACTAATTGGAAACTGAATAACCTCATTTTCAGGAATGAATCGATCAAACCACAAATTATAGAAAGAATTAATTATTTTATCCCAGATATTGACAATAATGAAACAACATACCAAAACCTATTGGATTCACTCTAAGAGGCTGTCAGGGGATATATTGTATCTTTAAATGCTTACATGAATAAATTAGAGAAAGAGGAAATCAATGAACTAAATATGCAACTAAAAAAATTAGAGAAAGAACAAATTGAAAATCCCCAATTAAATACCAAATTAAAAATTCTAAAAATTAAAGGAGAAATTAATAAAATAAAAGGCAAAAAAATATTGAATTAATAAATAAAACCAAAAGTTGGTTTTATGAAAAAAACAATAAAATTGATAAACCTCTGGTCAATTTGATTTAAAAAAAGAAAGAAGAAATTTCAATTGCTAGTATTATAAAAGAAAAAAGGTGAACTCATCAACCATGAGGAGGAAATTAAAGTGATAATTTGGAATTATTTCGCCCAACTCTATGCCAATAAATTTGACAATTTAAGTGAAATGGATGAATATTTACAAAAATATAAATTGCCCAGGTTAAATGAAGAGGAGATTACATACCTAAACAACCCTATCTCAGAAAAAGAAATTCAACAAGCCATCATTGAACTCCCTAAGGAAAAAAATCTCTGGACTAGATAGATTCACAAGTGAATTCTACCAAACATTTAAGGAACAATCGGTTCCAATTCTATATAAACTCTTTGGAAAAATGGGGGAAGATGGAACTCTGCCTAATTCTTTCTATGAAACCAATATGGTGCTGTTACTGAAACCAGGAAGAGTTAAAACAGAGAAAGAAAATTACAGACCTATCTCCCTGATGAATATACATACAAAAATCTTAAATAAGATCTTAGCAAAACGATTACAACAAGTTATCACTGGGATAATACATTATGAACAAGTAGTATTTATCCCAGGAATATAGGGTTGGTTCAGTATTAGGAAAACTGCCAGTATAATCAATTATATCAACAACAAACCTATCAGAAAGTATATGATCATATCACTAGATGCTGAAAAAGCTTTTGACAAAATACAGCATCCATTCCTAGTACAAACACTAGAGAGTGTAGGAATAAATGGATTGTTCCTTAGAATAATAAGCAGTATCTATCTGAAATCATCAACAAGCATTGCATTCAATGGGGAGAGGCTAGAGGCATTCCCAATAAGATCAGGGGTGAAACAAGGGGGCCCATTATCACCACTACTATTCAATATCGGATTAGAAATGTTAGCTTCAGCAATTAGAGAAGAAAAAGAAATTGAAGGAATTAGAACTGGGAAGGAAGAAACAAAACTCTCACTCTTTGCAGATGACATAATGGTATACCTACAGAATCCCAAGAGATCATCTAAAAAACTACTGGAAACAATTAGCAATTTTAGCAAAGTTGCAGGATATAAAATAAACCCTCATAAATCCTCAACTTTTCTATATATGTCTAGCAAGATACAGCAGGAAGAACTAGAAAAAGAAATCCCATTCAAAGTAACCTCAGACAATATAAAATACCTGGGAGTCCATTTGCCAATGCAGACTCAATAACTTTTTGAAAACAATTATAAAATACTTCTCACACAAATTAAATCAGATTTAAATAACTGGGCAAACATCAACTGCTTATGGATAGGTAGAGTTAATATAATAAAAATGACAATTCTTCCAAAACTAAACTACCTGTTTAGTGCCATACCAATCAAAATTCCAAAAAGTTGCTTTAATGAGTTAGAAAAAGTTGTAAGTAAATTCATATGAAGCAATAAAAAGTCAAGAATTTCCTGGGGTTTAATGAAAAAAGGGGCAAAAGAAGGGGGTTTAGCCCTACCTGATCTAAAATTATATCATAAAGCACCAGTCATCAAACTGTCTGGTATTGGCTAAGAAATAAAGTGGTGGACCATGGAATAGTCTAGGTGCAATAGCAGGAAAGAATTACAGTAATCTGCTATTTGATAAACCCAAAGAATCCAGTTACTGAGATAAAAACTCTCTCTTTGATAAAAACTACTGGGAAAATTGGAAGTTAGTATGGAAGAAACTTAAATTAGACCAACACCTTACACCCTATACCAAGATAAGATCCAATGAATACAGGATTTAGACATAAAAAACAATACTATAAGCAAATTAGAAGATCAAGGACTAGTTTACCTGTCAGATCTATGAAAAGGGAAGCAGTTTATGACCAAGGAAGAGATGGAAAACATCACTAAAAACAAACTAGATGATTTTGATTACATTAAATTAAAAAACTTTTGCACAGACAAAACCACCGTAACCAAAATCAAAAGAAATGTAGTAAACTGGGAAACAATCTTTACAACTACTGTTTCTGACAAAGGACTCATTTCTAAAATATACAGAGAACTGAGTCATATTTTTTTTTTAAAAAAGCCATTCCCCAATTGACAAATGTTCAAAGGATATGCAAAGGCAACTTACAGATGAGGAGATCAGAGTAATCCATAGTCGTATGAAAAATTGCTCTAAATCATTATTTATTAGAGAAATGGAAATTAAAGCTTCTCTGAAATACCACCTCACATCTCTCAGACTAGCCAATATGACCATAAAGGATAATGATCATTATTGGAAGGGTTGTGGGAAATCTGGGAAACTATTACATTTGTTGGTGGAGTTGTGAACTCATCCAACCTTTCTGGAGAGTAATTTGGAACTACGCCCAAAGGGCAACAAAAATATGCATACCCTTTGATCCAGCAATGCCTCTACTGGGTCTATACCCTGAAGAGATGATGAAAAAGGGTAAAAACATCATTTGTACAAAAATATTCATAGCAGCCCTGTTTGTGGTGGCAAAGAATTCGAAATCAAGTAAATGTCCTTTAATTGGGGAATGGCTTAGCAAACTGTGGTATATGTATGTCATGGAACACTATTGTTCTATTAGAAAGCAGGAGGGATGGGAATTCAGGGAAGCCTAGAGGGATTTGCATGAACTGATGCTGAGTGAGATGAGCAGAACCAGAAAAACACTGTACACCCTAACAGCAACATGGGGGCAATGATCAACCTTGATGGACACGTTCATTCCATCAGTGCAACAATCAGGGACCATTTGGGGCTATCTGCAATGGAGAATACCATTTGTATGCATAGACAGAACTGTGGAGTTTGAACAAAGACCAAGGACTATTACCTTAAATTTAGGGAAAAAAAAACTTAACTTATTGTCTGATCTTACTTTATGTTTCTTAATGATTTGATTTCTTTCTCATCACACTTAATTTGGATCAATGTATACCATGGAAATAATAATGTAAAGACTGACAAATTGCCTTCTGTGAGGGGTGGGGGAGGGAAGTAAGATTAGGGGAAAAATTGTAAAACTCAAAATAAATAAAATCTTTAATAAAAAATTTAAAAATTGCATTTCCAAATGCATAAGAATTTAGTATTTGGAAATGGAATGTAAAATTTGGAATTATTTACACTTTGGGATGTGTATAATAAATACAATTATAAGATCAAGACATTTCCTGAATTGGCCCCAAATTGAAACCAACACTCTCAAAGACCAGCTGATCTAGCCTCAGGAAGAAGCCTCAGGTTCCTTCCTTATTAAAATCTGAAACTCAAAATAGGAATAAAATGGTTCAGAGGGAAATATAAAAGAAATATAAGCTCCACTGAAGAAGATCAGAATTCCTCCACATTAGTTTGCTATTTTATGTCATCAGGGACTCTCAAAATTTTATCAACTCCTGGTCAACCTTACCTAGAACTAAACTTTAGAAGAGAAATAGTCTACTACAATGCCTATACATACTCAAACCTATTTCATTTTGCTATGATCTACCCAAATTTTACCTTTTTTAGCATACCCTTCAATAATCAGAAGTGAAAAGTATATTTATGACTTTGGTGGAGGCACACCAAGTGAGAGAATATAGTACTTTACGATACCATTTATGTGCTGTTAAAATACGTGCTATCTTTGTTATACCTCATAACTGAATGATTTTTATTGAATGTGCACTTTCATTTGACTTTGCCAATCAATCAATAAACACTTATTAAAATCAACTATATTCCAGGCACAGGACTAAGCTCTAAGGATACAAAGAGGTGAAACACAGTTCCTTCCCTTAATCTAATGGGGGAGGAGGGGGAAAGAAAGCAAACCAAGATTTAAAAAAGTAAGTTATAGGAATAATAGGAAACATATGACAGAGGGAAGACACATACAATACATTTAAGAAGTAAAAGGTGGGATTTTACTTGTACTTAAAGAAGTAGGGGTGGGAATGGGGGTGGGGTGGGGAAGAGGACAGAGAGGATGTAGAGTTGATGAGGTTGAGTATTCCAAGCATGGCAGACTACAGAGTAATATAATAGCCCAAAGGGAAGAGATGGAATGTCTTATTCATAGAACAGAAAGAAAGCTAATGTTTCTGGATCAGAGTATTGGTGAATAGTAAGCTATAAAAAGACTGGAAAGGTAAGAAGGGAGCTAAGTTATAAAGAGCTTTGAAAATCAAACAAAGCATTTCATATTTGATTCTGGAGGCAATAGGAAGCAAAGGGAGTTTACTGAGTAGAAGTAACATGACTAGATCTGAAATTCAGAATCACTTTAATTGTTGTGTGAAGGATGGATGGAGATTGGAAAGAGATTTGAGGCAGACAGACCCACCAGTAGGTTATTACAATAGACCACATGGGAGGTGATGAGGGTCTGCACTAGAATGGTGGAAGAGTCAGAGGAGAGAAGCTGGTATATTCAAGAGATGTTACAAAGATGAAATCAATAGGTCTGGGCAATAGCTTAGATGTGGGAGTAAGAGGGAAGAACCTGGGATGAGTCCCAGGTTATAAGCCTGAGGGACTGGTAGGATGGCATTACCTCTACAATAACATGGAAGGGACAGGACTAAATTCTAAGGAAGGAAGAGGAAGGGTTTGGGGGAAAGATAATAAGTTTCACTTTGAACATGCTTAGGATAAGATGTCTAACAGACACTCAGTTCCATCTGAAAGGCAGTTAAAGATATGAGACTGGTAGTCAGCAGAGAGGTTAGGGCAAGAAAATTAGATTTAAGAATTATCAGCATTGTGATATTACTTAAATCCATAGAACCCGATGAAATAAAGTGAAGTAATCTAGAGGAAGAAGAAAAGAGGGCCCAGAAAAGAACCTTCAGGAACACCTAGGGTTACAGGATAAGTATCCAGCAAAGGATTCAGAAAAGCAATCACATAGGTAGGAGGAGAATGAGGAAAAAATGGTATCAGGAAAGAAAGCATCAAGTAGGAAAGAATGATTAACAGTGCTAAAGCCTGCAAAGAAGTCTAGAAGAATAGGAATTCAGAAACTATCATTGGAATTGGCAACTAAGAGATGAATAGATAGTTGTGCAACCAGGAACAAAATCAGTCTCTTAGTTTGTTTCCTTATTTACGAAATAAAGATAATATTACTGGGGCAGCTAGGTGGCACAGTAAATAGAGCACTGGCCCTGGAGTGAGGGGACCTGAATTGAAATGTAGTCTCAGACACATAAAAATTACTTAACTGTGTGACCTTGGGCAAGTCACTTAACCCCACTGCTTTGTAAAAACTTTAAAAAAAAGATAATACTACAGCCAAGGAACTCTGTGAGTAGTTGTGAAGATCAAATGAGATAATGCACTTAATTGTTTTGTAAACCAGTGTCTTGAATGCAGTTTACATTCTCTGTTGATTGAACTGGATCAAAGAATTAACTGCACATTACAAGGGAGTTACTTGTCTAGGCAAATCAGTCAGTGGAATACAAAATTCATGTTCAGGAACTCTGTTTCAAAAGTCAGTATACATTTCCCCTAAAACTGACTATTCTCAAATAAAATTATTATAGTTTATCAAAGATTAAATGGGGAACTGTTCAACAAGATTGATAGAAAGTAACCTGTTCTTTCCAGGTTCTTCTGAGGGCATACTACTGGTCATTCCTTATTCTGCAATAGTATTCCACTACAATCATATACCACACTTGTTCAGTCATTCCCTAACTGATTAGCATCCTCTCAATTGCCAATTCCTTGCCACCACTAAAAGAATTGAAATAATTATTTGTGTACAAATATGTCTTTTTCCCTATAGGATTTTCTCTCTTTGGGATACAGACCTAGTAGTAGTATTGCTGGTCAAAGCATATGCATAGTTTTACAGTCTTTTGAGCAGTTACAAATTACTCTTCAGAATGGTTGTACACCAAAAATCTATTAGTAACTCAATTTTTCCACATCCATATTCCTCTTCTGTCATATTACCTAATGTGATAGCAATGGGGTGAGAGTTATCTTGTTATCCTTCCCATCTAATTTAAAAAGTCCTTCCTCATCTGAAATTATATTAGCTCCAACTTAACCTATCTGTATCTTTTTATTTGTGCATAGTTCTTTGTATGCTGTCTCTACCATTAGATTGTGAGCTCCATATTCCTGGTGTTTAGCAAAGTATTTGACATAGTAGGTGTTTAATAGATCTTGGTTGACTTGACTTCCAAGACTCACAAATATTCAGAAACACTGAAAAAAAACCTCTAGCACTAAAATAGTGTTTTTTTGTGGTCATTGAGAAGCTTACTTAAAAAGTACTGCATAATTTCCTAAATGTAATTCATTTTTTTTCTCTTCCTCACAGTTACTTCAAAGACATTTTAGGCAGTAGAATAGCAACAGCAGTTCTGGTGAAGGGAAAGCCTGAGTTCAAATGTGACCTTAGCAACTTTCTTGTTGTATGACCCTGGGCAAGTCATTTAACCTGTTTCCCTCAGTTTCTTCATCTATAAAATGAGGATAATAATCTTTCTTTCCAAAATTAGAATATTTGCAAAATGCTCTGCAAATCTTAAAGTATTAGGTAAATGCTAGCTGCTATTATCAATATTTCTGAACTCTATTTGTTCTAGTTTTAACTATATTTTTTCCTACTCTCCTTAAGTTTTCATGATATACCTCCTACCTTTGTGCTGGCTAATTCCCATGCCAAGGGATAATCCCTTTTTATTTGCTTCCTTTAAGGTTCTTTAGGTTTTTTTTTTTATTTTTATTTTTGCAAGGCAATGGGGTTAAGTGGCTTGCCCAAGGCCACACAGCTAGGTAATTATTAAGTGTCTGAGGCCGGATTTGAACTCAGATGGTCCTGACTCCAGGGCCAGTGATCAATCTACTGCGCCACCTAGCTGACCCAATTTACAATATATTGTCTTTACTTAGGGCAGTTAGGTGGTACAGTGGATAGAGCACTGACCTTGGATTCTGGAGGTCTGGGAACAGGCTTCAGACACTTGCGACTTACTAGCTGTGTGACCTTGGGCAAGTCACTTAACCTCAATTCCCTCATATCCAGGACCATCTCTGGTCATCCTGATTCTTATCTAGCCCCTGGACCCAGATGGCTCTGGAGGAGAAAGTGAATCTGGTGACTTAGTACAACACTCCCTCATTCAAATCCAATTCACGTTCTTGTCATGATGTCACCTCCCTGATATTGTGGTCTTCTTTGAAAATGAAAAACAAACATTATTATTGTCTTTTTATTTATCTGTGACTATGCTACACCCTTCCAGTAAAACAGAAGCTACTTCAGTGCAATAAGTATATTTCATTCTGTCTTTATAAAGGTACACTAAAAGTACCTCATGTAGTAGAACTTTTCCTACCTCCACAAAAACAGCCTTCTCACCCTTGAAACTGTCTCATCCTCTGGGGTCTCTCCTCTGGTTGGTAAGTTCCTATAGTTCAGGTTATCCATATCCACTTATCTGGAGACTCAATTCTACCCACTTTTTGGACCACCCATTCCTAAACCTTTACAAGTACCTCTCCCCTCTACTTCCTCTGCTTTTCTTACTCTTAGTATGTGGGATCTTTCTCCTTTAGACTGTAAGTTTTTTGTATTAAAGTTGTTGGCACATAATAAAAATGTAGTAAATATTCTTTCTATTTATTTATCTATTCATCCTTCTATCTATAATAAGAAATAGACTGAGTAAGTGAATAGGAGAGGTTGATGACTAGAAGCATAAACTGAAGAGTAGCTTCTTGTCCATATTTCACTTCTAGCTAAAAATTAAGTGTACAAATTCTAGTTTGTGAAGCTCCCAAACTCAGTAATAAGAATAAGACTGAGCAGCTTCTTTAGAGTTTAATCTTTACAATGTGATTCATTATTATTTTGGAAGAGTTGCAAATTCCCAGTTCAAACTTTGCCAACTTCAATAATGAAAATACCTGCCAAAGTTATAAATTTTAGAAAATTCTACATTTTGGTTTATCCAAGTCACATTCTCTTCCATCAATACAACTAATCAAAAGCTGCTAACACATTGTTGGCATATGGTCACAATGCTATTGATTTCCAAAGAATATTTTTTTTAAATTACATAATACTCAAATCTTGTTTAATTGTAGTGGCTCACCTTTTCAGATGTCTGCTCAGGAGATGAATTTTCCAAGTCCTCGTGCACACGATCCAAAAGCCAGAGGAGAAATTCCAGGGCATCATGCTGTGAATTACCTTGGAACTGAGAGCCATACTTAGAAACTGTGTTCTAAAGAAAAAGAGGAACAAAATCGTCTATTAGTACTTTAGTATATAAAGAACTGAGTCTAACCAAAAAGTTTTTCATCTCTAACTAAAGGAAGAAAAACAAACAGAACCAAAAAAAAAAAAGTCACTAAGCTTAGAAAGGCGACAGGTATTTAGTAAAAGAAGGAATCAGGGTAGCTAGGTGGCACAGTGGATAAAGCACCGGCCCGGGAGTCAGGAGGACCTGAGTTTAAATCCATCCTCAGACACTTAATAATTACCTAGTTGTGTGGCCTTGGGTAAGCCACTTAACCCTATTGCCTTGCAAAAAAAAAAAAAACAAAAGGAATCATTCCCCTCCCCCCCCAGTATATAGGCTAGTGTTGGGGTTCCCATCTAGGTTAAAGACCATAGTAGTGACCAAAATAATGAAAAAAAATACTGCTAATAGACTGGAGACGCCTGGAAATCAATGAATACATATGACATATGGAGTACATAAGCATATTAGATATAGTTTAATATGTTGATCCCAGCAAGGCTCTGTTTAACTGTTCCCTCTCCTTTTATATTTCTTTAAAAATATCATTTATGCAATTTCTTTCTTGCCTACCAACTCTTCACACAAAACTCTCCCTTCACCTCACAAAATAAATGCCCTTTTATTATAAATATAGCAAAGCAAAACAAATTAAGGTACATTGGCCATATCTGAATATACATGTACTACATTCTTTAAAATTAATTAGCCTTTCTGGGTTCTGCTCATTTAATTCTATACCAAATCAACCAAGATCTTCTTGCTTTCTCTATATCAATGTCTTTTATCATTTCTTATGGTGGAATAATATTCCATTACTTTCATATATAATAATTTGTTTAGCCAATTTCCAATTGATGAGTATCTATCCATTTTATTTCCAATTCTTTGTTACTATTCTTTGCTATAAATATTTTTTATTCATATAGTTCTTTTTGCCCTGTTTTTGAATTCTTTAAGATAGAAGTCTAATAGTGGTATCACTGATTCAAATGGTCGGCAATAGTTTAGTGACTTTTTGAGCATAGTTTCAAATCACTTTTCAGAATGCATAGATCACTTCATAATTGTAACGACAGTAAATTAATATTCCAAACCTCTCTCATGGCCCTTCTAATAATTGTAATTTTGACTTTTTTACCTTCTGTGGGGCAGAACTCAAATTGTTTTAGTTTTCATTTACTTATAAGTGATTTGTAGCATGTTTTCATGTGATAGTTTATAATTGCATTTCTTTTAAAAATCAATATATACAAATCTTCCAAGGTTTTCTTAAATCCATTCCTTTCCTCTTTTTCTTTTTGGCTTAAACAATATTCCATTACTTTCATATACCAAAATCTCTTCTGTAATTTCCCATTTGAAAGTATCAAAGTGTAATAACCATAATTATTATAAGTTTTTACAACTGTCTCTGGTCAAAGGTTGATTTTCTTAACTATTGTGAAGAACGCAATGTGTCCTCCTTTAGACTTTGAAAGGAAGATGTGTCCAGCCCTCCTTAATTCAAGAAAGAATTGTATCCTCCTTTGGATTTAGTTATGTCTTTAAGTTATGAATTTGATTAAGTGAATCACATTGTGCAAAGTCATATGGGTTCAGTGGCAAGATAAAGTTTAGGAAAGCTAGAGATTGCTGCAGATGAAGTTCATCTGAGGTAACTCCCATTCAGTAATTCAGGCTAGGTAAGAAATGAGGAAAATGACCTCTTCTACCTAGTCCAAAAAAAAAAAACCCAAAACAATATTACAGGGGAATACCCCCAGGGTTTCTGGCCAAAACAAACAGTTGCTATTACTCTCACTCAGAACCACCAAAACATACCTATAGTAGCCCAATTAAAGAGAGTCAGAATGCTTTAGTTTTAAGGCATGGTTAAATACTGCCCTTTGAATCTCAGCAGGCTTTATATAAAAGTTGGGTTTCCAGGACAGTATTTCAAGAAATCACAAATGAAATGGGGCAAAAGAGTTAACTGTCCCAGTTTTTTTTTAAATGACTGACTAAATACGGAAAGAGAAAAATGAAATCTAGTCCATAAATCTCAAGATATCTATTGAGGTTTCAGTTATCAAAGCACCCACAGAGCACCCACAGGTAAGGTGGACAGAGGGAGAGAAAAGAGGGGACAGAGAGAAAGGAGGGAAAGGAGAGTAAAGACACACATATTACATTTATATTGACTACATGATATTATTGTTCAGTCATTTAACTGTGTCTAACTCTTTGTGATTCCATTGATCATACCATGAAGTTTCCTTGGCAAAGACCATTTCCTTATCCAGCAGATTAGGGCAAACAGAGGTTAAATTATTTTTCCAGGGTCACATAGCTTGTGTGAGGATAGATCTGAACTCAGGACTTCCTGACTCCAAACCCAGCTCTCTATTCCGAGCCACCTAGATGAAAATAGGTATACTCACATATAGAGATATAAAACAAAAATAGCACCCCCCCCCCCACACACACTTTCACACATCTTGGCATTGATTTTTTTATGCAAAACCTTTTCATTTTAAGGTAATGAAAACTGCCAATCTTTTCCATTTATAATGATTTCTTTCCTTTACCTCACCTGAAACTCTACATATTAAAAATATTTATTTCTTCTCTAATCTGTGATCTTTTATATAATCATGAATTCATGTAGAACTTACTGTAGTATATGATTGAAGATATTGGTCTAAATCTAATTTCTGACAAATTATTTTCCACTTTGTCAAATAAGTCTTTATGCCAGTGGTTGAAGTCTTCAGCTTTACTAAACATTATGCTTTTCTGTTTGACAGCCTCTAGTTCTGTTTAGTTGATAACAAATTGTTCTAATGCTTTCTGCTTTATAGCATAGTGTCAAAGCTTAAGTTTCTCAAAACTCTATTCTTGGGGGCAGCTAGGTGGCGCAATAGATTGGGAACCAGCCCTGGAGATAGGAGTACCTGAGTTCAAATCTGAACTCAGACACTTAATAATTGCCTAGCTGTGTGTGACTTTGGGCAAGTCAATAAACCCCATTGCCTTGTAAAAACCAAAAAAAAATAAAAATAAAAACTCTATTCTTGGTAAAAAGATTGATTTCTTTAGAGAGCATTCAGGTTTCATATCATTCACCTTGCCACTAAGTAAGAAATTAAAACTCCTGGTTATCTCCTCCTATGTTAACAATAAATTCAGGAAGAAAATGATCAGAATGTTGAGAGACAACAATTCATCAAATAATATTGTACAAAGATGATAGTCTTTGAGAAGCATTTTGGCAACTTGATATTTTGCAATTTTCATTGTCAGGCCACAAAAGAAATTAGTAATTTCTCCTAATCTGTTTTTGCACAAATATTTCCCCTTTTTCCCAGTTCAGGGCTCCACCCATGGGTTAGAGGTAAGATCTTAAGAGAACAAAATTTAAAATGTCTTACCTATATTTTCTGTCATTTTGTCTAACCCTACAATTTTAAGGTTTTCATAGTTTTAGGTCTCACAATAATTAGAATTCTGGTATTACTAGGACTTTTACCTTCCTACTCTTTCCCAACATATCCCTTGAAATTCTTGATTTTTTCTTCCTCTTCATAAATTTTGGGTTTTTTTATATAATTCTATAAGATCGCTTTTTCAATGTAGTATCATTTTTATTCTATTAGGATAACTGAACCATGAACAATTAATTGTTCCAATTATCTGCCTTTCTTTAACAACATTTTATAGTTTTATTCATATATGTGTATAAGTGGATAATTTATAAGTATAAAGCAGAAAATTTATATATTCTGTACTTATTCTGAATTAAATTTCTTTTTCTATCTCTGCCTACAAAATTTTGTTGAATTGACACATTTTCAACATTTTCATTTTTATTACGAACTGTTAAAATTAGCATTTCTATATGTACTATAGAATAGACACCCTGAAGATCTCATTGAAGAACTTTAGAATTGATTGTGCAACATGAGAGATACTGGCACAACACCATCCAGCATGGCATGCCCTCATCAATGAGGGTGCTGCACTCTATGAGGAAGTTAGAATTGAAGCAGCTCAAAGGAAACATGACATATGTAACTTTACAGTACCCACTCCAGGTGTTCAGGTGGACTATTTGTGTCCAAACCTGTGGTAGAGAATTTCAAACTCATATTGGTCTGATGTTTGTCTCAAACATAGTGATGTCATTTTGGTCTTCAATAATGAAGGACAAGAACCAACCAATCAGAATAGAAGGCACAGATTATACATGATAAATTCAGCATATAACTTTAAAAAACTATCCTGTTTCATGAATTCATTACTAGTAGAACAGTGAATTTATGTAGTGATTCTGGAAAACAAGGTGGAATTATGCCCCCCATATTACTAAACTTTGAACTTTGAATGCTTTAATCTAGCAATGCCAATATAAGGCCTGAGCTCCAGTGAGACAAAAGAAAGAAAAAAAAAAAGAACTTATGCATACAAAAATATTTATAGCAGTACTTTTTTTAAGTGGCAAAGAATTACAAACTAGACCCAGATCATCAACTGGAAAATGAAACTGTGTGAATGGAACAGAACACTATTTTGTCCAAAGAAAAGGAAACATTTTCAGAGAAAATGAATGCACTGATACAGACTAACATAATCAAAATCTATGAAATAATTTATAACAACATCATAAAAAAATGAATAAATCTGCAAAGTTTTAGCATTCTGATTAGTACAATGACCAACCCTGATTCCAAAAGAGCTGTGATAAAGAATGCTACTTACCTACTGACAGAGAAGTAATGGACTAAATATATAGAATAAGATAATTTTTTTAGACATGGTCAGTGGAGATTTCTTTGGCTTGTATATACATAGTTAAAACAAAGATTTGCTTTTCCTTTTTTCCTTTCTCACTGAGAAGTGGAAAGGAGAAAAAATAAATACTTGTAATTTGAAAAAAATTTAAAAAATTGTTCTGATTATGATTCTGGCTTCCTTTTTTCTTCTTTTTTGGGGTGTGTAGGAAAAGAAACCTTTTATTTCTCTTTCCCTCCCATTTCCTTCAATTGAGCAAAAAATAAAAATTTAAAAAAAGAAAAGAAAACCACTAAAACAAAATTTCATGAGAAATAAAACAAATTCCATTATTGATCTTTTCCAACAATGTATTTCTCATTCTTCATCTTCAGTTCATTCCCTCTCTGTCCAGAAGTGGGGTAAATATTTTTCATCATGTTTATCATTTCATTGTTCAGAGATATTTTCTTTAAGATGATGAAAATATTGAAAAAACAGTATTTCCAACTGAGGAACTTATACAGTCCTTTCACAATTCCAAAGTGAATTCTTTATACCTTTTCAAAACCCTTTTATTAAGACTCTTAAGGTCTTAAACAGCCACCCATTTCTGATACACACATACAAACACACACCCCTGTATTAAACTCAGCTTGATCACTTGTAAAATGAGGGATGTGGACTAGATGACCTATAAAATTTTCCCAGTTCTAACTTATAAACCTATGAGCTTTCTTGTTTTAATTAATAAAATATTTCAGTTCTTTGAATTGTGTGTACTTCTTTCATACTTAATTGCTCAACACCTCATACAAGAAAAGAAGTAAAAAGTTGGGTAGAATGAGAGATTAGTCATGTGCTAAACAAGAACCAATAGAAAGTTAATAATGAAGGAAGAGGTTAAAAGGAAATAAAGAATGGGTAAAAATCTGTAACTAAGGTCTGGGCAAGAAGAGAAATGTCACTAGAGTTGAAACAGAATGCTTGTAAGTGCTGAATACATATACACATTTATTCCTTTAAATTCTCTCTGTCTCTCCCTCCTCCTTTCTTTTGTCTTATTATATACTTCTTCGTAAAGAAAGTAAGAGTAAGGAGATGAAGAAATGTAAGCAGATAGAAAGGTATGCACAATTAACATTAATTTTACCATGAAGGTGAATGGATTGAATTTATCTATAAAACAAAAAATAATTACAGAATAGATTAGTAGTATCAGGTCTCATCCTATAAAGCAGTAATCATCAATACAATTCGGAACTGATCAAAAATAGAAAAGCTGATTGGGAACAAAATATACAGAAACAAATAAAGATGATAGTCTCACTAAATCCAATGACCCTAAATACTGAAGTATAGGCTTAACTATTTGACAAAAAACTGCTGGGAAAACTGGAAAACAGTCTGTCAGAAGTTAAGATTTCAAACAACATCTCGCACATACACAAAAATAACCTCCAAATATATATATGACTGAAGATATAAAAGGTCACATTAGAAAAACAAATTAGAAAGAAAGAAAATACTTTCTCAGGTCCAGGGTAGAAGATGAATTCATAACCAAACAAGGGATAGAATAGATAAGAAAATAAAATGGAAAGTTCTGATCACATAAAATTTAAGAGATTTTAAACAGGAAAAAAAGGAAAACAACTAAAACAAAAAGGAAACTTATTTCAGGGAAAAATCTTTGCAGCAAAGATCTCTCCAATAAGCAAAATATCAGCAACTGACTCAAATTAAAAAATCATTCCCCAATAGGTAAATGATCAAAGAACATCTCAAGGAAAAAAAATCCAAGCACTCAACAATTATATAAAAAATGCAGTATATCAATAATGATGACAGTAATATAAATTAAAGCAACTCTTAAGGTTTACTTCATACCCATCTGATTAGCAAAGTTGATAAGAAGGATTAAAGTCTGAAGGGGCTACAGAAAAACAGGTCCAGTAATACAATTTTTTTTTTAGAACTGAATTGGTACCTCTATTTTGGAAAGTAATCTGTAACTATGTCCAAAAAAATCACTCCACTGTAATTAATTTTTTTAACTCATGATATCACTACTAGGTTTGACCACAAAGAGATCAAGGAAAGAAGAAAAGGATTCATATGGACAAAAATATTTATAGAATTTCCTTTTTTTTATAATGGCAAAAGAACTGGGAAACTAAAAGATACCCATCAATAAGGAATGGATGAACAAATTATGGTACTTAAATGCAATAGACTATTACTGTGATCTTAGAAATGATAAAAGATAAAGGTCCAAGGAAATCTGGAAAAACTTATATGAACTGATTCATAGGGAAGTAAGAACAATTTATAAAATAACATCAACTGTGTAAAGAAAAATAACTTTGAAAGACCTAAGAAATATTAATGAAATGATCAATAATGATTCTGATAGAGCAATGATGAAGTATTCTACCAGCTTCCTGATGGAGAGGTGATAAACTCAAGAAATATGTAACATATTAAATATGGTAAATGTGTGGATTTATTTTTCTTGACTATGTATATTTGTTACAAGAGTTTTGTTTTTTCCTATGGGGGAGGGATAAAGAACAAAGAGAATTAGGGGGTTTCCCTCTGGTCCTCTCCCAAGACAGAGACAGACAGACAGAAAGACAATGAGAACATAAGGAAGGTTGGAAGAAATCAAAGACCAGTAGGCTATCTATATGATAAACGTTATATACTTTAAAAGCAGAAAGCAAACTATACACCATTTTACATACACGGTTTTATACAGATTCACAATTTTACATACAATTCGCTCTAATTCTACAACATATGTGGAAATGTTCATTTTATATGCTAAGGTCAGGAAAATATTTGAAAATAAAATAAAAGATTATTTCTACATGTATCTTGGAATAGTGGGGTAGAAGAAATCATTTGTGACTTTTGGAAAGTTGAAGTATTTCCATGACTAAGCCAAGTCACAATGTAATCAATAGTTTTAGAAATGTTCAACTATTTCTTTGCTATTTTATCCTCTATGGAAGGTTGTTAAGGAAAGTCACAACCAGAACATGGATTCAAAAATGAAGTTAAGTATCAGGTCATAGTTTTTCCCTACTAAGGTAATCCACAGAGGTCAAGTCTTGCAAAAAAATCTTTCATTTTGATATAATCAACATTTTATAGGCATGAATATTTTTTACAGACAAGGCAGAGACAATGTAAAGTAGTCAAAGGCTTCACAGTGTAGCTGGGCTTTCCACTGAAGAGCACACATGAACATTCTTTAGGGATAGCATGAACAAAGGCCCAGAAACTGAAATGAGAATTATATACAGTATCATCCATCTGGCAAACAAAATATTTTTGCTAGATTACTAATATCTCTGAACATTTTTAACAACATTGTTTTTCTCAAGACAGCCTCAGGGATGCCCCAGAAATAACTTATGTAAAGAAAAAAAAAAATATATATATATATATATATATAAATAAAACATTTTAAAAACAAAAATACTTCTGTGAATTTTCAGAAACTTTATATTACTTAAGATTAACAACCTGGAGATACAGGTAGCATGTTCACCATTTTAATATGATACCAATAACAACTAACAGGTATAGTTAATGCTTTAAGATCTGAAAAGGGTTGGACACCTATTATCTCATTTGATTTACAGAATGGGATATCATCATACCATGTTTCCAGCATAAATATAATTATATATAATTATAATATATAATATATAATATAATTATGTTACTTCCGTGTCCATTATTTATTATTTCTCTTTTATATATTTTTGTTGCTTGTTACTGTTAGATTTTCAGTTGTGTCAGACTTTTCATGACCCCATTTGGGATTTTCTTGGCAAAAATAGAATAGTTTGCCGTTTTCTTCTTTAATTCATTTTACTAAAGAGGAAGGTGAAGCAAACAGCCTTAAATGATTTACCCTAGGTCACATAGCTAATTTAGTCTATGAAACTAGATTTGAGCTTAGGTCTTCCTGACTCTGGACCTGAAACTTTTTCCACTATAGCACCTAGCTGACCTTTTTTACATATTAGTTTTCCACAATATAAGTATCAAAGAATCAGCTGTTTAGTTTTTGACTTTCTATTTCGTGTAACTATATAATAAATGCTCTTTAGTTTGTACTGGTTCTATCATTAAAGCTGCCCTAAGGAACAAGGAATTTAATCCTCACCTTTCCCTAAATCACTAAAACAATCAGTATCTGTACAGCGTCCTGTGTATTATACACGCCAATAAATTCCTAATGGCTGACTATAAGCAGGAAGTCTTGAGAAGAGATATTGTTACTCTCGCCTTCTAGTGCCAAGGTCCAAATGAACAACCACTCCCCTGGGAGGTGTGCGGGTACTACATAACATTCACAACTATACAAACCAGTTCTTGTCAAGAATTCATTTGGTATATTAAAAACAAACATTCAAGCTTTCTAAGGAGCACTGACAGGAAGGAAAAAAGACCATAGTAACCATTAAAAGGCATCTGGGAAAACTATCACAATGACCAATGACACTTTTCCCCCAGGTAAGAAGTATTGATTTTTTAAACTACTCTTTGGAAAAGGTCAAAGTTGGTTAATTCTCAAAATGTTTCGGGTTTCTTTAGCCTCAAAAATCTAAGAACTGGGTCTCCTGGAGGTGTGACTTTTTATGATTATAATTGCAAAGTAGGTATGAGATCTCTGATGTGCTGAGCAAGCCCCAGTATGAGAATAGGATAACAATCAAGGAAAATTTAGTACCCAAAAATATCTTCTTGTCCACAAGACTACAATAAGATTCATTTTTCTGAATTATTAAACTACTACCAATTCCGTTAAAGCTTAACTATCTCTAGGAATAGTAACTTCTTAAAGCATTTAGCAATTATGTGAATTTGTTCATTTTAAGGAAAAGGACATTTGGAAGTACTAGACAGTTCAATGGAGGAACCCACAAAAAAGGAAGTAGAGTCCACCACCCTATCCAAAAAAAGCATAGGAGAAAGAGTCTGGTCCTGACACAAAGCTTCATTTCAGGAATTAAGTTTAGAAATGTGATTAAATCAACCACTCTACAAAAGTATTATGGCTATAAAGACATTTTAAAAAATAACTTAGGGTGGGCAGCGGGAGGGGGAGGGCCCGGGGGTGGGGGGAAGCTCTGCGAGTATCCGAGCCAGAGAAAGAGGCCCCAGCGTTGGCATCCCAGTTGGTGTATGTGCGGTAACAATGTTTGTCCCCCTGTTCTCACGCCGCGACTGTTTCAGGAGCTGAGCGGGAGACAGCAGCGGTTATTCTTTTACATGGACTTGGAGACTCAGGGCACAGCTGGGCTGATGCCCTTTCCGCCATACCTTCCTTATGTCAAGTACATCTGTCCCCATGCACCTCGGATCCCAGTCACACTGAACATGAAGATGGTGATGCCTTCCTGGTTTGACCTGATGGGCTTGAGCCCCAGTGCCCCGGAAGATGAGGCTGGCATCAAGAAGGCAGCAGAAAGCATCAAGGCCCTGATTGAGCAAGAGGTGAAGAATGGGATTCCAGTCAATCGAATCATCTTGGGGGGCTTCTCCCAGGGTGGAGCCCTGTCCCTCTACACAGCTCTCACCTGCCCCCACCCCCTGGCCAGCATTGTGGCCCTCAGCTGCCGGCTCCACCTGCATCTGGCCTTCCCTCAGGCAGCCAACAGCACAGCCCAGGACCTGGCCATCCAGCAGTGCCACGGGGAACTGGACCCCATGGTGCCAGTGCGCTTTGGAGCCCTCACCTCAGAGAAGCTCAAGTCTGTCGTCCCTCCAGCCAAGGTCCAGTTCAAGACCTACCCAGGTGTTATGCATAGCTCCTGTCCCCAGGAGATGGCAGCTATGAAGGAATTCATTGAGAAGCTGCTGCCCCCCATCTAACAGGATCCTCCCCCCTACCCTCCCCCTTATTCCCCTGGGGGGTCCAGAGGGGGGCCCACAGCAGTATCTGATCTCTGAACATAGTGGAAGCCATGGCAGCCCCCTCCCCTCTCCCAGGGTCTTTTGAGGGCTTGGGAGGATTGAGCCCCCTCTCCCTGGAGATCATTTCTTTCCTAGCTGTTTCCTTGTCCTATCGCTGTCTGGGGAGGTTGGGAATCAAGGGTGCAGTCTCCCATCTTCTGGGAGACCTGAGACCTCAGCTGCCAGTCTGTCCTCCAGGATCTTCAGGGGGAGAGCGTTCCCCTTTCTGTTCCCCCAAGGCCACAGTATTCCAAGGGGTGCGTGGGGGCCCAGCCACTGACCCACTCAGGACCTGTATGTACCTCACGGGTCCAGCTTCTGGGTGTACCTCTCTCCTCTTTTCCCCAGTTGACCTCAGTGTTTGGGCACAGGGGGCCTCCTGGCTCCCCATTTCCATACACCCACTCCTCCCCCTTCTGCAGCAAGAAGATCTGGGGTCCCCTCTTCCTCATTCAGATAATCATGAGTCTTCTGTTGCTTTCCTGTCCCCTTGCCCTGATCATGAATGTCTCTTTTCTGACAATGCGCCTACCCTGGGCCCAAGGCCCCTCTTGCTGCTGTGCCCCATGCTGCAAGGGAGGGGGCTTGGGCCCAGGCCCTTGGGGTGGTGGGGAGAGGACAGGTGCACTGGGCTGGAGTTTCTCTCTCCCTAACCCTACTCCCCATAAAAAAAGCTCCCTGGTGGAATCTCCTTCCAGCCTGCAGGCCTGAGGCTTGAATTAATCTCTGCCCAGACATCTATTTCTGGGCCCTGCCCTCTGAGGGAAGGATGGAGGACCTGTCCCTGCCTCAGCTGGATGGTCCCCAGATGTTCTCAGCCTGTTGTCTTCATCCCCTTCCCCCTAGGGAGGGGGCTGGAACTCAGATTCTGAGCCCAGAAGGGGCTCCTCCTCCTCCTCCTCCATGTGGTTTTGGGTGTTTTCATTTCTTGTTTTGTGTCTCCAAGTCAAATCAGATTAAAGAAAAATAAACCTTCAAAAAAAATAACTTAGGGGTGGTTAGGTGGTGCAGTGGATAGAGCACCAGCCCTGGAGTCAGGAGTACCCGAGTTCAAATCTGACCTCAGACACTTAATAATTATCTAGCTGTGTGACCTTGGGCAAGCCACTTAACCCCACTGCCTTGCAAAAACCTAAAAAAAATTTAAAAATTTTAAAAAAATTTTAAAAATAACCTAAAAGACAATAACAAATTACAGGCATGCTCAAAGAAAACAAAAGAAAAAAAAGAGGATTATCCACAAAAGCTACATAAATACATGGAATATAAAGCAAAAGAAAAGGCACTGATGGAAGTAATTGTAAAGAAAATAAATAGCTGAGAACAAAAGTAGTAAATCTTACCCAAGGAATGGACTCTAAAACTCAGACTAGATCAGACAGAAAGCAATGATTTCATGAGTCAAGATATATTAGAACAAAATCCAAAGATTAGGAAAATAGAAGAAAACATAAGATACCCACCATCAAAAACAGAGAAATAATTTAGACACATAATATACAGAATAAAGCAAAAAAGCTTAGTAGTCACATATTTGAGAAACTCAAAAACCTTAGTTACTGTGGCAAGAACTTTACAAAGACTGCTGGAAAAACTTAAAAGTTGTTTGGCAGAAATGAGGCATAGGCCAACATCTCACACTATTCCAAGTTAAGCTCAAAATAATTGTGTAAACATAAAACATAACATTATGTTTTAAAAAAAAGTAGGGGAACATGAAAGAAATTACCTGTCATAATCATGGGTAGTTCATAACCAAGCAAGAGAAAGAGAGATTCACAAAAAGTAAAATGGATAATTTTGATTACATAAAATCAAAAAGGTTTTACATAAAAAAATCCACTGCAACCAAAATTAGAAGAAAAGTAGAAACAGGAGGGGCAGCTTTGAGACAAACTTCTTGGAAAACAGTCTCATTTATCAAATATATAGAAAACTAAGTCAAATTTATAAAAATTAGAAGCCATTCTCTGATAGATAAATCAATAAAGGATAAGAATCAGCTGTTTTCAGAAGAAATCAAAGCAATTAATAATCATATGAAAATGTTCTATATTACAGAGAAATTAAAATTAAAATAACTCTAAGGTACTACAACCTCCACCCATCAGATTCGGCTAAGATGTCAAAAAAGGAAAATGATGAATACTGAAGAGGGTGTGAGAAAATAGGTTGACTAATATACTTTTGGAGGAGTTGTAAACTGTATATCCTTTAACACAACAATACCACTATTAGATCTATACCCCAAGGAGATCAAAGAAAAATGAAAAGGTCTCTTATGTGTATGTTTATAAAAGCTCTTTTTTGGTGGTAAAGAACTGGAAACTTATCAGTTGGAGAGTGGCTGACCAAGTTATGGTATATGACGTGATGTTGTGTGCTGAAACAAATGATAAAAGGAGATAGTTTCAAAAAAAAAACAAAACAAAACCCAAAACTTTGGAAGACCCATATGAACATATACAATATGAAAGGAGCAGAACCAGGAAAACAATTTTCACAGTAACAGCAATATTATTTAGTATAATGAAAAAAGATTCTGAACCTCTGATCAATAAAATGAGCAAGCACAACTCTGAAGAACTCAAGATAAAAAAATATTATCCACCTCCAAATTGAAAACTGATGGACTGAGAATTCAAATAGCATCATATTTTTTCCTTTCTTTTTTATAACATAGAAATGTGGTTCATATGACTTTAGATGTACAATGGGTATCATATTTTCTTGCTTTCTCAATGGGTAGGGGAAAGGGTAAGGGTCAGAAAAGATATGGTTCTGAAATTTAAAATAATTTTTTTTATTTTATTAATATTTTACTTGTTTTCCAATTATACACAACAGTAGTCTCTACCTATCATTTTTTGTAAGATTTTTAATTTTACAATTTCCCCCCAACCTCTTCCCTCCCCCTTCCCCCACAGTCTGATAATCTTTACATTGTTTCGATGCTATATCATTGATCAAAATTAGATGTGTTGAGAGAGAAATCATATCCTTTAGGAGAAAATAAAATATTAAGAGATAGCAAAATATATAGTATATAAGACATTTCTTTTTTAAAAATTTAAGGTAATTGGGGTGGCTAGGTGGCACAGTGGATAAAGCACCGGCCCTGGAGTCAGGAGTACCTGACTTTGGTCTTTGTTTAAACTCCACAATTTTTCTCTGGATACAAATGTTATGCTCCGTCTCAGATACCCTAAAATTGCCCCTTATTATTGCACTGATGAAATGAGCAAGTCTATTAAAGTTGATCATCACCCCCATGTTGCTGTTAGAGTGTACATTTTCTTCTGGTTCTGCTCATCTCACTCAACCTCAGTTCTGCAAGTCTTTCCAGGTTTCTCTGAAATCCTATCCCTCTTGGTTTCTAATAGAACAATAGTGTTCCATAAATATACCACAATTTGTTCAGTCAATTGATGGACATCCACTAGATTTCCATTTCTTTGCTACCACAAACAGGGCTGCTATGAATATATATATATATATATTTGGTTTTGCAAGGTCTTGGGGTTAAGTGACTTGCCCAAGGTTATACAGCTGGGTAATTATTAAATGCCTGAGGCCGAATTTGAACTCAGGTCCTCCTGACTCCAGGGTCAGTGCTCTATCCACTGCACTACTGAGCTGCCCCACTGCTATGAATATTTTTGTACAAGTGATGTTTGTATGCTTTTTCATGATCTCTACAAGTATAGACCCAGTAGTGGTATTGCTGAATCAAAAGATATGCACTAAAATAAATTTTTTTCATAAAGAATCATGAGACTCCTTAAATAACTGATCAGAGTACTTTGGATTATAAAATAAAGAATGCTTTATGATAATTTTTCCAGAAACCTAGTCACTATATTTCAAGAAAAAATAAATAAAAACTGTCTAAATCTATTAGAACCAGAGGGCAAAGTGAAAATAGAAAGAATCCACCAATCACCTCCTGAAACAAATTCTAAAATGAAAGATCTCAAGGAGCATCATACCCAAATCCAGTTGGGAAGTCAAATTTAAAAAAAAAATACTTCAAATAGCCATAAAAAAATTAGAAATACCAAGGAGGCTAGATGGTGTAGTGGACAGAGCACCATAGAGTACTGGCCCTGGAGTCAGGAGTACCTGAGTTCAAATCTAGCCTCAGACATTTAATAATTAACTAGCTGTATGGGCTTGGGAAAGCCACTTAACCCCACTGCCTTGCCAAAACCCTTAAAAAAAAAAAAAGGAAAAAATATTTAAAAAACCAAGAAATCAATCAGGATCCAGTAAGACTTGACAGCTTCAAGGCAGCTAGGTGGTGCAATGGATAGAGCACTGGCCCTGGAGTCAGGAGGACCTGAGTTCAAATCCAGCCTCAGACACTTATTACCTAGTTCTGTTAAATCACTTAACTCCACTATCTTTCAAACCACCTCCCCCTCCCCCACAAAAAGACTTGACAGCTTCTACTATATACAAGAAGAGGTTTTAGGATACAATATTCCAAAATGTAAAAGATACAACTAAGAATAACTTATCTTATATTGCTGAGGAATAATTCTACAGAAAAGAAAAAAAAAGAATATGCATGGAAATGCTTGAAGAGTAGGAAGGTTTACAAGAACCTTGCAAAACAAAGATCAAACTGTCCTAAGAGTTCTTGGGGTCCTCTGGGCCTTATAGATTCCGTAAAGATGAAGGTCTTCCTATATTTATCACTGTTATATGAGGACACTTATTAAGAAATCATTGATTTATTTTCAAGGTTTTCAAACTTTAAAAAGATCTAATTCAGGACGAATAGCCAATAGTCCTTTCAACATATGGCTATATTTCATTCACAGGAGTACAGTTTTAGAGGTAGAACAAAGCTCATTTTATAGATGGAAGAAACTGAGGATGAGAGAGATTTTAACTATCCTAGTATCACAATCACTAAATGTCTGAGGCAGGATTCAAACTCAGATCTTTATGACTTCATAAGTCCAGTGCCCTATCCACTGCACCCCCTAGATACCCCATCTCTTTCAGGCTCAAAACAAACTACTATATTCAGGATATTAAGGATTAGAATTCTACCAGAGACTCAAAAATCAATGAATATAAGGAAAAAAGCTTTCAATGGAGTAGAAACCTGAATGCTCAGTGGCCCATGTTCTGCATAAGCAGACCAGGTATATGAGACTATGAACTCATATTAATAAGCAAGATAAAGTCATTTAAATATGCAAGCTAGTGAAAGGTTATGTTATAGGGGTGCAGAATTGGCCAAGTCCTTCTATCCTTCACATAGGCAAGGATAATATCCAATATTCAAGGTTGCAAGAAGCCTGGGTTCAGTTAGAGGGTAAATTCAGTTATAGGACAAATTTATCAAAAAAAGTTTTTTGATCATTAACATTTTCTCCATCACTTTTTTAAAGCTAGACAATCAACAAACGTACTGAAAAGCTTGAACTGAAAATTTAACAAGTTTTAGGCGAGTTTTAGCTCACCTTTGCCTATATCTCACCTCTGAAACTAAATCCCATCAAAAAAAAATAGTGAAGCAAAAACGGATAGTACTGGACAAGGAAAGTAATCTTTAATCTCATGATCCATAAAGGAAAGTAGATTTTAGTGTGTGTGTTCTGGCCAAAGAGGCTATTCCAATCTTCTCCTCCACTTAAGCACAGGTATCCCTTGGTTCTCCTTCTAAGTTTCCTTTGCTAGTTCATCATCCATATCATACACAGTAATTAACTACTGATATATGCTAAGAACCTGTCCTGGGGTCAGCTAAGTGGTGCAATGGATAGAGCACAGACCCTGGAGTCAGGAGGAACTGAATTCAAATCCCACCTCACATACTTAATATAGATATAGATATAGGTACATGTATATTTGGTGAACTCATTAAATGCAGTTATCATCTTTAGGTAAATGATCTCAGATCTATATATCCAGCCTTTGATTTTCTCCCAAGCTGCATGCTTGCATCCCCAACTGCTGCTCATTTTACATTCTGAACTGATATCCCAAAGATATTTCAAGTTCATCATGCCCAAAATGGACCCAATCATCTTTCCTCTAAAACTCTGTCATCATCCAAACTGTCCTATTACTCCAAATCTTAAATGTTCCTCCTTTTACTCTGGTACTGACCTACCTAGCTTCTTTTAAGTACCCCTCTTTTATTGTAAGCTTCCCCCAATGCTTCTTAACTCTAGTGCCCTCTCTCCTAATTCCTTTCTATTTATCTTGCAAAGTTTGTTCTAATTAGATTTGTTTGCTTCTTGTCTTTTTTTATGTGCTCAAGTATTGTTTGAGGAAACCACAATCCTCCAAGTCATCCATAGAAACAGAACCAGAAGGTTCCAAGTCTCAGGTTTCAAACTTCAATGCAATTCTCAACCCACTCCACATGTGGTCTTTTTTCTCTCTTCCAAACATCTCTTGCATATAAGTCCCCTTCTATCTACTCACACAGCCACCAGCCCAAGTTCAAGCCTCATCATCTCTCACCTAGACAATTTCAATGACTTCACCTCCAAATTCAGTGGCTTCCTGCTTCACATCTCTCCCCAGAGGTCACAAACTGATTTCTGTAAAACATAGGTCTTACACATATCTTTACACAAACCTCAATGGCTTTTTCCTATTATTACCTGGAAGATCAAATATAACTGATATATTTGACATTTTATTCCCTTAACTGATCTCAATCTATCTCAACACAGAGACTCACACATACACATACACATACACATACACATACACATACACATACACATACACATACACATACACATACAGACACATACACAGGCAAGGTAGTTTTGTTATACAGGATATTCCTTCATCTCCTTTACTTTACCTGACCCCAGTTATACCACCTCCTATGTTCAGCCTCTGCAGATTCTTAAGATTCCTTCAAAGTTCAGTTCAAGAACCATAGACATAAACCTTTCCTTATTCTCAAGCATGTAGTGCCTTTAGTATAAAATTTGTATCTAACTTTTTATATATCTCTTATGTGATAGTGCATAAAGGGCAATTACTAACTAGTTTTGGATTGATTAAAGAGGCATACCTAAGAATTCCAACAACTTAAAGAAATTTAGTCTAGCTTTGAGATGAGACAATAGTCTGAGGTGGTTGGGAGGGAAGTGGGGAAAGCAATAATCCTATGCAAGCTATATGAGTATAATAATAGCATGGGTGACTCCTTGGGAAGAGAGAACTTAAGTTTTCACATACTAAACATATGGTGCCCAATGGAAGAAAGTGACAACCACAGAACTTTAAGAAATGGCTGCCAGGGAGTCATCTATAAGATGGCTATAGGATCCAAAGACTGGGAATGGATTGGGAATAGGAGGGGAAACACAATGATTGGTCTCCCTGTCACTTCAATTTATTCTCCATTCACTCATGTACTCAAATGATTTTCTTAAAAAATAAAATTGACCATGCTAACCCTCTTCAATAAATTCCAATGACTCCCTATTATCTGGTCCCTTCTTACCTTTCCAGTCTTCTTACATTTTACTCCCCATCAACCCTCTTCAATAAATTCCAATGACTCCCTATTATCTGGTCCCTTCTTACCTTTCCAGTCTTCTTACATTTTACTCCCCATCCACCTACTTATACTAGCCTACTTGCTATGGCTGTCCTCATACCTGGCCAAGTACCCCTTCTTACCTTTTTGCCTCTGAGATTTCTAGGTTTCCTTCAGCACTCACCTCAAATCTTACCTTCTAGTTTTTCCAAGCTGCTGGTGCTTTCCCCTCTGAAATTACTTTGTTTTCTGTAGTCTCTTTCAAACAAAAAAAGGTGCTAAATAAATCATTATGTGCTGATAACCCACCTGAGAATACTGAAGCTTCAGGCTCATTTTTGCTCTGGTCAGAAGGCCTAAGTTTAGTTCTGCTGCTTGGTATGTGACCTTGAGACACACCATTTAAACTTCTAAAGCCTCAGTTTTCTCATCTGTAAAATGAAGTGGTTGAACTAGATTCTAAGTTTCTTTCCAGTTCCACAGCTATAATCCAATGATTTTTTTGAAATCACAACGAAAGGACAGTTGTCTCAAGCCTTTTAAATCAAAAAGTTGTAAATGAAAAATAACCGTTCAACAAAACAATCACTTGGATTTATTCTTTTAAAAGTTATATTAAGGAGCGGCTAGGTAGCGCAGTGGATAGAGCACCAGCCCTGGAGTCAGGAGTACCTGAGTTCAAATCCGGCCTTAGACACTTAATAATCACTTAGCTGTGTGGCCTTGGGCAAGCCACTTAACCCCATTGCCTTGCAACCCCCCCCCCCAAAAAAAAACCTAAAAGTTATATTAAGGGCAGAGTCAAGATGGCAACATGGAGGCAGGAACTCCCAGAAGCTCTCCTCCAGAATGCTCCAAATAACTTAAAATTATCTTTAACCAAATTCTAGAGTTGCAGAATTCACAGAAAGACCTAGTGACACAACTTCCAAGATAGCTTAGAAGATCCACAGGAAGACTGTTTCACCAGGTTTTGAAAGGGCTGCAGGGCAGCCAGGGCCATGAACAGCCTGTGGGGTGCCTGGGCTCATGACAACAGGGGCAGTTTACAGATCTCTCAACCCAGGGATCACCAAGGACAACTTGGAAGGCCAGTGGGACTGCACCAGAGTGAGCATGGAGACCAGGGCAGCACAGGCCAATCGGAAGCAAATATATGGATTCACCCAGCAACTGCTTCCAGAGTGCTCAGCCCACAGATAGTAAGAGGGTGGAAACTGTTGAGGTCTCTCCACTATCCCTGGGTCAGGACTCTGTTGCTTTGCCCACACTCAGATCCTGGTGGCAGTCTGGGACCCCCTACTACCAGAGAAGGGATCCTCCTCACATTTCCGGAGCAGAGGGGAGTGTTTGTGGTCATGAACAGACCAGAAGAGCAGTCAGAGCCTCTCATGAGATTTTGAAGGAATTGAAGTTCCTGGAAGAGTGTCCCCAAAACACTCAAAAGCTTGTGAAATACTGTTAAAACCAGGTCATAGGCTGGGGAAATAAGGAAACAACATAAGAAAAAGAAACTAACCATAGATGATTACTTTGGTCCCATGGAGGATTAAAACATACACTCCGAAGATGTCAAAATCAAAGCTTCTGTATCCAAAGCCTCCAAGGAAAAAAGCAACTGGTTTCAGACTATAGAAGAGCTCAGAAAAGATTTTGAAAATCAAGTAAGGGAGATACAGGAAAAATTAGAAAGAGAAATGAGAGCAATGCAGGAAAATCATGAAAACCAAGTCAGCCAATTGGTGAAGGAGATATCAAAAAATGTTAAAGAAAGCAACATGTTAAAAACAAGTTTAGGTCAAATGCAAAAAAGCAGTCTAAAAGGTCAATAAGGAGGAGAATGTCTTAAAAAGTAGAACTTCAGATGGAAAAAGAGATAAGAAAGTTCTCTAAAGAAAAAACTCCTTCCAGTGTAGAATGGAATTAAAGGAAGCTGATGACTTTGTGAGAAATCAAGAAATAATAAAACAAAACCAAAATAATGAAAACCTAGTAGAAAATGTGAAATTGCTCAGTAGAAAAACAATTGACTTGGAAAACAGATCCAAAAGAGATAATTTTAAAATTATTGGGCTACCTAAAAGTCATGACTATGAAAAGAACCTAGATTTCATTTTTTTAAAGAACTTCTCCAGGAAAAATGCCCTGTTTTCCTAGAAGCAAATGGTAAAACAGAAACTGAGGAAATCCACCAAAAACTCCTGAAAGAGATCCCACCCAAAAAACTCTCAGTAATAACTGTAGACTAATTCCAGAACTCCCAAGTCAAAGAGAAATCTTACAAGCTGTCAGAAAGAAACAATTCAATTATTGTTGTGCTACAGTCAGGATTACACAAGATTTAGCAGCATCTACATTATGGGTTTGTAGGACTTGGAATATGATATTCCAGAAAGCAAAAGAGTTTGGATGGCAACTGAGAATCAAGTACCCAGCAAAAATGAACATCTTATTTCAAGGGGGAAAAATGGACATGCAATGAAATTGGGCAATTTCAGCTTTTCTGTTGAAATGAGCAGAGTTCAACAGAAAGTTTGAGCTCCAAGTGCATGACTCAGGTGAGTCTATCCTCCTATAGAGAGGAAGGGCAAATTATGAGGGATTTAATGCTGTTGAACTACTTGTATTCCTGCATGGGAAGATGATATTAATAACTCCTATGAACCTCATTTATTAGAGCAGATAGGAGGATATATAGACAAAGCACAGAAGAGAGCTTAATATAAAGGTATAATATTTTATAAAGATGGAGTCAATGATTGAAAAAGAAATGTACTGGGAAAAAAGGGAAAGGAGAGAGAATGAGCTAAGATATTTCACATAAGAGTTAAGAAAAAGCTTTTGCGATGGAGTGGAAGGGGTGAAGGTGTGGGGGAATGAGTGAACCTTCATTCTCATTGGAAATGGCTCAGAGAGGAAACAATAGGGTATAGAAATGTATTTTACCTTAGATGAAAAAGGAGAGGAAAGGGATAGGAGAAAGGGGACAAGGGGAGGGGAGAAAGGGGTGTAGGTGATAGAAGAAAGGGAAGATCAGAGGGTAGTCAGATACAATACACTTCTTTTTTTGCAAGGAGGTAGGGCTGGGTGGCTTGCCCAGGGTTACATGACTGGATGGTTGTTGGGTGTCTGGCTGCCCCACAACACACTTTTGAGGAGAGACAAAGTGAAAGGAGAGAAAGAACAAAATAAATGAGAGTGTGGAAGAATAATGGAGGAAAATACAGTTAACAGTAGCAACTGTGGGAAAAAAATATTGAAGAAACTTCTCTGATGACTTATGATAAAGAAAGCAATTCATTCAAAAGACAGCTGATGGCATATACAGACTGAAGTACAGTTTTTTTTTCTTTTTTCTCTCACTTTATTTTTTGTGAGGTTTCTGTCTTTTTGAGGGGAGGAGGGATATTTACTTTTGCAGCAGGACTGTTACAGTAATGAGCAAATAAATTTAATGAAAAATTGTTACATAAAGTTTTTAGAAACTAAGTAACTTAAAAATACATATATTTAATAGAATCTTTCATAAATAATTTGTAAAGGAATAAACATTATAAAAGCTCATTTCCTAATTCTGACTCTAAAATCCCAATATAATATAGAAATAAACCCATTCTCACTGATCAGGGACAATCAGAAATGATGAAATTAGATTACACTGGCAGCAAAGAAATTTTCATGCCAAATTTCAATTTCAATCAAAAATGTTAAAACCACAGAATACAAAAACAAAAATGAAACATTCCTACTCTCAAGGGGCTTACATCTTACTAGGAAAACAGTGGATAAAAAGTAATTTCAAGTGGGAAAGAATGCCTAAAAGTATAGGAGATGGCACCTGAGATATGCTTAAAGGAAACCAGGAATTGTACAAGGTGGCAGCACATTCCATAAGTAAAGAAATGCTTGAACAAATTTATGGAGGCATAGAGAGATATAAGGTTCTATCCTGGGAACAAGTAGCAGGCCAGTTTCTCTGAAACAAAATGCAAGACGGAAAACGTTATGAAATAAGAACCAGCATGCTCTCCCTTTTGAAATTTTCTAGTTGCTTAGTCATGTCTGATTCTTTGTAACCTCATATGGGGTTTTCTTGGTAGATCTTGGAGTAGTTTGCCTTTTCCTTCTCTAGCTCATTTTACAGATGAAGAATTGAGACAGACAGGGTTAAATTTAAATGACTTACCCAGAGTCACACATGTGGAACTTACTATGATGAGTCTTCCTGACTCCAGACAATACTCTATATCCACTGTGTCATTTAGTTGCCCTTTGAAAGCTTGGATTCTAAAAACTCTAACTTTCCCCCTCTCCTTCCACTATCCCATGGAAGTCATTTCTAGTTGTCCTATTCAATCTTGCCACTACCCAAAAGACTTGAGGAGGAAGTCAGACTGGTGACTTTGAACATCCCTCCTCCCTTTAAATCTAATTCAATTACAAATCATGGCATCATCTTCCTAATGTCAGAAGCCTCTTCAAGAATGAAGGACAAACAATAGTTCAATCCTCTCCCTAAGCAATATAAGCCCAGGAAGGTAGTAAGCAAGAAGTTATTCTCCTAGTATTCATAATCCAATCTACAACTACTACACTTAATTCCCACCCCCCCAACCATAGATTGATATGTAAAGTTTGGGTTTGACAGGAATAGGGAGGAGGAAAAGAGGTTATTAAAGCTTAGTTAATTAAAGAGTTTGCTAAAAACTTTGGAACAGTCCCTTGCTTTCATTCTACACAGGACAAAAGTCAGGATTCATTTTGAAGAAAATGCATCTAAAATGTGCAGGGGCATAATCTTCAGGCCTCTGATCTAACTAAACAAACATTAGGAACATTATCCAGAGACTGACACCATAAGAAAATGATTACTCTTAAGGGAGTAAACCCTTTTCTTGGTTAAAATCACAGAATCTGGAGTGAAATCACAGAGTTGGAGTACTTTTAATTGGAGTACTCTAATTCCAGTTGCAATTCTCTGATTTTACGGAGGGGGAAAAGGAGAAATAATTTACTTAAGGTAATACAAAATTAATCTCAATCTTCTGACTCAAAGTTTAAGGCACTTTCAACTAAATTAAGCTTATTTGAATGACCAAATGTTGGCATTATCTCTAGCTTTTAATTCCTAACATTTCCTTAGACTCAAGGTAGTAAGGATAATAATAAAGTTATTTACATCTCCTTTCAAATTTACAAAGCATTTTCTTCACAATTAGGCCTGTGAAAATGAGCTCTGAAAGGTATTACCATGATCGTTTTTTCTCTGGCAAGTTAAGTGATTTGCCCAAGGATAATAAGCAGGAAGGGCTGGAGAAGAAATCGTAACTGAGCATAGAGCACCGGCCCTAGAGTCAGGAGTACCTAAGTTCAAATTCGACCTCAGACACTTAATTACCTAGCTGTGTGGCCTTGGGCAAGCCACTTAACCCCATTTGCCTTGCAAAAATAAAAAACCTGAAAAAAAAATAAATCGTAACTGCTGGATTTGTATACCAGAGACAATTGAAATAATCCTATCTTCCATGGACTAGTGCAAGTAACCCTCTGTTTCCTCCTGTAAAAAATGAGATTAACATTAGCTATTTCACAGGATTATCTGGGAAGTAGTTATACCTCATCAATTTCTGTAAGGTTCAAAAGATTATCTACGTTAACTTTAAAGTCTTATGTTCATTTTTTTTTTTTGGAAAATACACCGCATATCATCTTTTCTTTCCCATGGCCTGATAAAGTTTCATTTTCTACCTTTACAAAGCCTGTGTTACATAGTCCGGGAGACTTGGAAACCTATCCCTAACTTACTTACAATTCAGACCTGCCCACTCTCCCTCATCTAGAAGATAAAGACTAATGGAAACTCAATTATAACAAAAATGCGACAAGAAAGAAAAATCTGATCGGAACTAAAACAAGGTGGAGGTGAAGGAATCTGGAGAACAAATCCTTTTCTGAGGGCAGCATTTAACTCTGGGAAAGAAAGGCTAGGTGGAGCCTCCAGAGCAGACAATAAGTAACTACATTCCGGCGAGGGCGGCCCGCCCGCGGGAGGAGCGCCCGGGGCAGCGCAGCCCAGGCCGACTCACCTTGAACTCCACCGAGAGGTGCGGCGTGTAGTCCCGAGTCCAGAGCGCCCGCACCAGCCCCGCCAGCTGCTCCGTGACCTCCGCGCGACCAGGCTGGGCCCGGTAGCGTCCCAGCGCCAAGAACTCGGCCAGCAAGTCGGTGTTGCTGAGGCACTGCACCACCGCGTTCATGAAGCAGGTGTTGCCGTGGTTCTTCAAGCCCTGCGTGCCGGGGGGCCGCGCCCTGCCTCTGGGAGGGGGCTGGGGGAGGCGCGTGTCCCCAGCCTCCCAGGGGACCCCGTCCCCGAAGCCGGCCCAGTCCCCGCAGCCCGGGTCAGGGTCATTCTGCTCCTCGCCGGCTTGGGTCCCCGGCGGAGCGCCCCCGGGGCGGGAGGGGACGCCCAGAGCTCGCAGAAAACGGTCAAAAAGCCGGCGAAAGGAGCGGCGGCGACGGGGAGGAGCGGGAGACCCCCCACGTGCCGGAACCCAGGCCGTCTCGGCTGGGCCCGGATCAGTCATTGCGCATTTCGCTCCCCCTCTTCCCCAGCTCCACTCCGGCCTACCCGGCAAATCGGCAGCTCCAGGCCCGAGAGTGGCGAGCCTACCGCCGGCCTGGCTTGGGGTCAGTGGGTGAAGGGCTGCTGCTACCTGCGGGGCAGGTGAGTTCGGGGCGTGGCCAGGCTGGGAAGAGCCTGGTAGTCCCCGCCCTGCCCCGAGAATCTGATTGGGAATGGGAGGAGAAAGGGTCTGTCTGGAGGGTGTGCAGCCATTGGGTCAAGCGATGCTGAGCGCCCCTGGTCCTCTCCACCACTTTTTCCACAAATAAATCTAGACTGAATAAGTAGCTGGCTGTACTAACTAGGACAACTTGAGGTGAGGAATAGGAAGTAGAAACAAAATGAAATTTTACTTGTAAGCTTAAATCATCTCATTTCTCCGTTGTTCATGTAAGCTCTTTTACCTTTTAGAACATTGTATCCTCTAGATTTTAATAGTATTGTCTTCAGATAGATTTTGGAAATGTAAAAGTTTTAGGATGTGGTTTTTGACTGGCTTGCTTCATTTTGTTTCCAAGTAACTTTTGCTTGTTTAGTTTCATTTCATTGTGGTCTGAAAATTTTTCTCCCAGAATAGCACTCTTAGCAAGATTCATTAGATTTTTTTTAATAAACTAGTTGATAGCTTTTATTCTCGTCTATCTTCCACCCAACTACCAAAATATATTAAGACGGGTGCTGAACCTGGCCTTCAAATCCTGCTTTGGACGCTTTCGACCTGAGCAATTAATTACTTGACCTTGCAAGGGTCAAGTCAACAAGAACTTATTATCTACTATACTAGTACTTACCAAAAAAATAAAAGCAAAACCCAATTCTTGCTCTCAAAATACTGAAAGTCAAATGTGGAATGTTGCATCCAAACATGCAATAAGTACATCAGTTATATAAATTAGAGATAACCAACAGAGAGAAGGCACTAGAATTATGGAGGACTGGCAGACTTTCTATAAAGTTGGGGCATTAGTGAAGACTTTAAAGAAACTAAGGAAGAAAGTAGGTGGAGAAATGAGAGAATTTCAACATGAGGAATAACGAGTTAAAATGCTTGAAGTAGGGAGAGCAAGGATGCCAGTGCCACTTGTAGAGTATAAAGAGTTTAAGTAGGAAGGAACCAGGCTATAATAAGCTTTAAAAGCCAGAGGATTTTATATTTGATCCTGAAGGTAATAGGGAGTCACTAGAAGTTAATTGACAAGGTGACATGGCCAGATCAATTTGATCACAAGGGAAACATATCATGAACTTGAGTGTGAAGAGAGACTTGAAGCAGAAAAAGCAATCAAAAAGCTATTTCAAGCCTAGACCTAGGGTAAAATTGATCAAACTTGAAAGGAATTCTGAATGATAATCAGGTTGGGAGCCTGGGTGACTGGTAGGATGGTATGATTCACAACAATTAGAGGAATATTAGGAAAAAAGAAGTTTTGGGGGATTGTGAGAGATAAGAGTTCAGTTGTAAGGGACCATCCAGTTTTATAGATCCATTAAAATATGAGAGTTTAGGAGTCTGGAACATTATTAGTAGATCTAAAAATCATCAGAAAAGATAATTGAATTAATGGGAACTGATGAGATGACCAAGCAAAATATAGAAGTACACCTGGCCTTGGGAGACACTCACTAGTGACCACACCCTGAAGATCCAAGAAAGGAAACTAAAAAGGAGCAATCAGATAGGAGAACCAGGAAAGAACCAGTGTGAATGGCAAATCAGCAACCCCACAGACTACAGAAAGATCAAGACAAATGAGTATTGAGAAAAGGTCATGAGATTTAGCAAGTAACTGATAACTTTAGAGAGAATGGTTTGAGTTGAATGAAGTCAAAAACTAGACTATAGAGAATTAAGACATAGATGCATCAGTTGTGAATGATCTCATGGGTTTTAGCTGTAAAAAAGATATAGGATGAAATTGGGGATGGATAGAATAGATGAGGGGTTTGGGATATTTTTTGTTTGGAAAATTGGGGAAATACATATTTGTAGGCAACAGGGAAGCAACTGATAGGTAGAGTTCGATCTAATATTAAGAGAGTAGAGATGATAGAAGGGAGCCATCTCCAGAAGGTGGTAAAATTAAATGGGAACACTTAGCTAGGAGAAGGGTTACCTCTTCCTGGGAGATAGGGATAAAGGTGGAGGTAATAGCAGAAGGCATCTGAGTGATATAAATGAAGAGAAGGGGAATAGAGGAAGCTCTCAGAAAATGGTTTCAATTTTTTTTAGTGAAATTTGGAGTGAGATACTTGAGCAACAGGGTGGTGCAAGAAGAAATGGAAAATTTAAAGGAGGATGTAAAGGTCTGAAAGAGCTTCTGTGATAAATGAAAAAGTGAATCAATTAGGGATATGTAAAAAGGATTGCCTTGCTAAAGAGAAGGCCTAACTGAAATTTGTAGGATATCCTGTTAGTGTATTTTTATCTAAAAAATGGGGAAAATATTAATACCCTACTTCAGAGGTTGTGAGGATCAAATAAATTAATATAGGTAAAGTGCCTTGCAAACCTTAAACTCCTATTATACTCTAAAGTACAAATCTGATTATATCACTGCCCTCCTGTACAAATCTGATTATATCACTTCCCTCCTCTATAAGCTCTAATACTTTCCTATTATTTTCATGAACAAATGCAAATTCCTGTTTGCATTTTAAAGTCCTTTATAACCTGACTCCAATCTATACCCTTCTAGTTTAATCTATGTCTTTCCATTCTTATTTCAAATTATTTCCTTCATATTCTTCTCAGTCCAACCAAACTGGTCTTCTTGTTCTTTCTGACACAACATTCCATTATCCATTACTATGCCTTTGTACTGGCTGTCCATTACCTAGAATATGCTTCTTCTTCACCTCATTTCTTTGAATTCCTAATTTATTTCAAATCTTAGCCCAAATGCCACCCCTTACATGTAGCATTTTCTGATACCTGAGTTGTTTGATATCCTACCATGTATCTTGTAGTCATTTTGAATATATTTTTATTTACTTATTTGGATGAATGTCCCCTCCACATAGAATATAAACTCCTCACAGACAGGGTTTTATTTTAGTCTTTGTATTCCCAGTGCCTAGAATGCCAGATTTAGTTGAACTTTAATCAGTGTTTGATTAAGAAGTAGTATATGAATAATTTCTGTTTCTTAAACATTTATGTAGATTCTTTATGATCTGTTATTTTTTATTTTAAACCATTATTTTTTAGTGTTTTTAGTTAGTCCTTTCTTGACAAAATAATTCTTTAAACCTGTTAGTTAAAAAAGGGGAGAGGGAATATGCCCTGCTTCTAGAGTTTAGTTCTATCTCTATATATCTATTAATTCTAACTTATTAAGTATTTCAAAACTATTATTATTAATCTTGTTTTGTCAAGTTCTGATAAAGGAGTATTAAAGTCTTACACTGTTCTTTTATTACTTCTTATATTCTTTTATGAATTCCACTGCCAAATTGTATAATGAATATAAATTGAGAATTGTTACTTTTTTCCTTTCATTCTTATATCAAACCCTTCCTTCAATTTTTCTAATGTGAATTCCACTTTAAATACTATTCCCTGATTTTTAAACTGAAGTTGTATAATACCTGTAGATCAATTTCCTATCTTTAATCTAGCTATATTTTTATATTAAATATATTTCCTATAAGCAACGTAATGATGACTTTTGTTTATTGATCTATCAAGTAATTCTTTTTTTTAAATAGGAATATTCAGACCATTCACATATATTCTTAGATAATAAATTTTGTTTTTCTCTAATGTTATTGTTCTTGTCCAGAGGAAACAAATTCCCTTTAACCACATATATATCTATTTCAACTAGTATATAAAACAAGTTCTATCTCTAGTTTTCAGACTACTCCTATATATCCTGAGTTTTAATCCCAGCTCTTTTATTGTTTCTGATTTGTGTGAAATACATTTGTTATTATTAAAAGTGGATATAACCTAAATATCTAATAATAAGAGAATGGTTAAATAGTGATACATTCATACAATTTAATTCTTTAACAGTTAAAAACTCAAATAATTGAAATATAAATCTAAGAGTAACAAAACAGCATGAGGGGAACAAAAGCAGAACAACAATAACTATATAAGAAGGAAAAGCAAATGAAATATAAATCCTGATGGAGATTTACAATGACTGATGACAATTTCATACATTGAAATTAATGTACATAGTTACAAAGTAAGTTTAATATTTGACATTGAAGTTACAAAAATTATCAAAAATTTTATTTCAAATTCCCAAAGTAAGGAAATTAATCTACCTATCTTCAGATGTTTCTAGCATTACTTGGTGGAGCCAACATTTTCCATCAAAACTGCTTTGTTGAGTAAGGAATTGGTGGAGCAGCAGGTATAGGGTGAAAAGTATGGTTAAGGGAATAAAAATTACCTTTTAAGAACAATGCTAGAATACAAGAATCTTAGAGTTTGAAGAGATCTCAAATGCATGTTATTTTAGTTCAATTTATGCTAGAACAGGACTCTCTTACAAATGGTGATCTATTGTTCACTTGAAGTACAGAGAATTCACTACTTTTTAAGAGACACCATTCTAATTTTGGACAGCTCAATTTTAGGAAGTTTTTCCTTACATCAAAACAAAATCTGCATCACCAAAGCTTCTCTTATTCAAGTTTAACATCACTATTTCCTTCCATTGATACCCTTATGGTAGATTCTTTTGGTAGATTTCTCTCTATAATAACTGTAGCCTTCTAAACATGTTTCAATTTGCCTATATTCCAAGGGACCTGTTAACTCATAGGTATAAATAGTCCCTCTAGTAATTCAATCTGCAACCTATCTGTGCCTGCACATTCTGTACATCCATATCCTCCCACATGCTCAGCACAACACTGAGCTTGGTACTCTTTTTCTATTAGAATTATATGGAGTACTTGGGCACATGAGTCTTTCCGCATTTTTGCTATATGACCAGCTCAATTTCTCTGATAGCACCCCCTTATAATTAATCATAATTCACCCATCATGCTCTTTTATTGCCCCTTTAAGTTATCTATAATATGTATTCTTTTGGAAATTCTAATTTTCTGTAATTCTCTGGCACATAACATCACAAGAAATGGAAATGTATAGGGTCACAGGTGGTCATCTTCTTAATTCCTTTGCTACTATCCTTTGCTTATCTTCAATTTAGCTTGTATATATTTTATTTGTGCATAATTGTTTGCAGTGTCTTCACCATTAAATTGTGAGCTCCTTAAGACCAGGCATTGTTTTTGCTTTTCTTTGCATTTCCCACACATAGTTGACATTTAATGTTTGTTGATTTGACATGAGTCAAAGGCAGAGTGGTATACTAGACCACTAGACTCAGAGTCAAGACAGCTTGGGTTCATGTCCCAACTCTGATATGCTGGATCTATAACTGATTAAATCTCCTAACTTTTCAATAATCTCAGCAGTTTTCTCAGGTAATAAATTGCAGAGTGGGTGCTAATCTGCATTAATAGAAGTAATCTCTCTTTATGATAACAAAATCATAATCTAATTCTTTTTTTTTTGGTTTTTGCAAGGCAATGGGGTTAAGTGACTTACCCAAGGTCACACAGCTAGCTAATTATTAAATGTCTGAGGTCGGATTTGAACTGAGGTCCTCCTGACTCCAGGGCTAAATTCTATCCACCAAGCTGCCCCCTTCATAGGTCTAATTAAAGATTTCTGCTTTTGGATTTTTTAACCTGTCACTGTAACTTACCAAGAATTCTTCCTCCCATAGAATTCTCCCTTGGAACAAGCAAAGTAAAACCAAAACTATTCTACCTTATCCTACCTTATTCTGTACCAATAGTCTACCATCTCTTTAACCTAAGGAGGAAAATACATTTCAGTCTTTTGGTGTCAAGATTGATCATTGCATTGTTCTGAATTCTGATGTCTTTTCATGTTATTTCCTTTTACATTATTGTAGTCAATGTATATATTTTTTCTCCATTTTTCAGCAGAAATAAACCTCTCAAACTTCTCTGAATTCCTCATATTTGTTGTTTCATGTGGTGCAATAACATTTGATTACATTTACATGCTATGATTTGTTTTAGGTTGAGGAGCCATTCTTTGTTTTCAGTGTTTTTGTATGACAAAATACTACTTATATACACATATACAAAACTACATACACACATATATACATACATATATCTTTTCTTCTCTCCTTGACTTCCTCATGGTAGCCATATCAAGGCATCAAGGCATGAATAGTTTTGTTTCTCTTATATAGTGAAAACTGGGTTGTGCTTTCTATCATCAAATAAATTTTATAATTTTTTTTAGTTTTATAAAGAAACCAGATGCTATCTTGATTTAGCATAGCATGTAGTATTTTTCATTAATTAATTAAATTAATACAACATTAAATTGTATTGTAATTTTTATTCTTTTGGCATGCTCAAACCATGGGTATTGCTCTCCAATATTTATTCTCCTTTAGTTCTGTAAATAATGTTATATATTTAAATTTATATTAATCTTGAGTGCTGTTTGATGCCAGACATTTCATGAATTTTGTAGTTATTTTGAATGGAATCTTTTTCATCTGGACTTGCTGAGTTTCATTATAATATTTAGGAACAATGATGATTTTTTGGCTTCTTTTTTATTTTATACATTGTTATGGTACTGAGGTTATTTCAATGAAGTTTTTCATTAACACTCAGTTTCTCACAGCATCCAAAAGAGAGCATTATCCCTTTAACTTATTCTCTCAATGCTTATGTTTTATCTTATTGCTAGAGCTGGCATTTCTCACACTATTTCATGCAATAGTGGAAGCATTAGACATCTTTGGTTTTGACCTGCGCTTTTTGAAAAAACTTCTCCTGGCTAGGTGGTACAATGAATAGAGTGTCAGGCTCGAAGTTAGGAAACATTCATGGTCCAAAGTTTAAATCTGGCCTCAAATACTCTTAGTTATGTGACATTTAACCCTGTCTGTCTCAGTTCATCATCTATTCAAAGGAACTAGAGAAGGAAATGACAAATCATTGTAGTATCTTTGCCAAGAATCACCCCAAATTAGGGTGACAAGTGAGCTTCAATTTCATCATTAGGTGACAGCTGAAGTTCTTACCAGTTGAAAAGTATGTTATTGGGGGTGGAGCCAAGATGGCAACAGGAGAGGACCCTCTCTTAGTTGCTCTGGAGCAAAACTTATAAACCAAGGACTCTAACTACATTTTCGAGAGACAGAACCCACAGAGGGATACAGTGAGGCAATTCTCCAACCCAAGGTAACCTGGAAAAGAGCAGAAAGGCTTGGCTCCACGGGGTCAGAGGGGAGGCCCGGCAGAGCAAAGGAACTTCAGCCTCCCAGAGGCAGCCGTGGGGTGCTGGGAGCCTCGGCTCAGAGCAGCGGGGGCAGTTTCCTGACCAACACCCTGGGGAGCACCAAGTACAACTTGGGGGAAGAGTGAGGGGAACCCCTGCCAGAGTGAGCACGTGAAGCCTAGTCTTCAGGGCACACAACAAGCAGCCTGGCCAGGGCAGCCCAGATCCAGGAACCAGAAACAGGCAGAGCCGGGAAGCAGGAGCCCCCAGGGCATGAGCTCTGAACCTAGGGAGGGGAGTGAAGAGAGACTGCCTAGCTCTGTCCTCTGTCCCTGGAACAGGACTCTGGGGCTCTGACCACATTCAGATCCTGATTCCAGTCTAGGCCCCACCATAGAACAACAGGGCCCCCCCCACCTCAGCCCAGTGGCAGAGGGGTGTGCTTGTGGTCATTCACAGACCAGGAGGGAAGACAGAGCCCCACACACAGAGATCCTTGTGGGGGTATCCCACTAATATTCAGAAGCTCAGGAAGCACCCCAAAACCAGGCACAGGCTAGGGAAATGAGTAAGCAGAGAAAAAAGAGGAACACCATTGATAAATACTTTGCCTGTGATCTCAAGAAGGATCAAAACACTCAATCTCAATATGAGGAAGTACAAGCTCCTGCATCTAAAGACTCCAAGAAAAACAGAAATTGGGCTCAGGCCATGACACAGCTCAAAAAAGACTTTGAAAATCAAGGGAGATAGAGGAAAAAATTGAGAAAAGAAATGAAAGAGATGCAGGAAAAACACGAAGAAGAAGTCAGCAGCTTAGTTAAGGAGATCCAAAAAAATGCTGAAGAAAATAACATGTTAAAAACCGGTATAGGTCAAATGGATAAAACAGTTCAAAAAGTTATTGAGGAGAAGAATGCTTTAAAAAGCAGAATTGGCCAGATGGAAATGGAGATAAGAAAGCTCTCTGAGGAAAACAAATTCTTCAGACAAAGAAAAGAACTCAGGGAGATTGCTGACTTTATGAGAAATCAGGACTCTATACTTCAAAACCAAAAGAATGAAAAATTAGAAGAAAATGTGAAACATCTCATTGAAAAAAACCAACAGATATGGAAAACAGATTTAGGAAAGATAATTTAAAGATTATTGGAATACCTGAAAGTCATGACCAGGAAAGGTGCCTTGACATCATTTTCAAAGAATTATTACAGGAAAATTGCCCTGATATCCTAGAAGCAGAGGGCAAAATAGAAATAGAGAGAATCCACCAATCTCCCCCACAAAGAGATTAAAAAAAAACAATCCCCAGGAATATTATAGCCAAGTTCCAGAACTCCCAAGTCAAAGAGAAAATATTACAAGCATCCAGAAGGACACAATTCAAATATCATGGAGCTGCAGTCAGGATCACACAGGACTTAGCAGAAACTACATTAAAAGCTCATAGGGCTTGTAATATAATATTCTGGAAGCAAAAGAGCTTAGAATGAAACCGAGAATCAACTACCCAAGGTCCTCTTCCAGGGGAAAAAGATGGACTTTCAATGAACCAGGGGAATTTCAAATGTTCCTGTTGGAATGGCCAGAGCTGAACAGAAGGTTTGATCTTCAAATACAGAACTCAGGTGAAGCATAGAGAGTGGAGGAGAAGAGGAAAATATGAGGGACTTGATGATGAACTACATGTATTCCTGTATAGAAAAATGATACTGAGAATACTCATATGAACCTTCTCATTTAATAGAGCAGGTAGAATGAGCTTTTATAGATGAAGCACAGGAGAAAACTGAATTTGAAGATATATTGTGGTGTAAAAATGGAGTCAATAGATAAAAGGGAAATGTAATGGGAGAAAGAAAAAGGAGAGGAGGAATAGGCTAAGGTATTTCATATAATAAGATTTTTCTTTATTACAATGAGCTATTGCAATGATATGGAAGGTGAGGGGGAATGAGGGAATCTTTGCTCTCATCAGAAGAGGCTAGGAGAGGAAACAGCATATATACTCAATGGGATATAGACATCTGTAGTAAGAAGGAGAGAAGAGGGACAGGGGAAGGGGGGGGGAATGTGAATGATGGATGAGAGGATGGACCATGGGGGGAGAGTGGTCAGATATAACCCATTTTCTTATTTACTTCTTACAAGGGGCTAGGATTAGAGGGTCTGCCCAGGACCTTAGGGCTGGGTGGATGCTGGGTAAGGGGTGGTATGTGGGCTCAGTGCCTCTTGACCCCAGGGCCAGGGATCTGTCTGCTGTGCCACTCAACTACCCTACAGCAGAGACAGAGTGAAAAGAGAGAGAAAATATAGTTCATGGTAGTAGAGAAGTATGAATGGAGGGAGTTGCAATCAGCAATGGCAATGGTGGAAAAATATGGAAGTAACTTTTATGATGGCCTTATCCTAAAGAATGTGATCTACCCACAACAGAGCTGGTGGTATTGGAACACAGACTAAAGCACATTTTTTATTATTATTATAATTATTTTCTGGGGGGGGGGGGGTGTTGCAGGACAAATGGGACTGGGTGGCCTGCCTGGGGCAACACAGCTAGGGGATTGTTGGGCGTCTGAGGCCTGATTTGGACCTGGGTGCTCCTGGCTCAAGGGCCAGTGATCTGTCTGCCACCCAGCCGTCCCTACTATTATTATTATTATTACTATTTTATTTTATTTTGGGTTTTTTGGTTTTTGTAGGGCAATGGGATTGGGATGGCTTGCATGGGGTCACACAGCTGGGTGATTGTTGGGTGTATGGGGCCAGATTTGGACTCAGGTGCTCCTGGCTCCAGGGCCAGTGCTCCATCCACTGCACCACCTGGCCATACCTACTATTATTATTATTTTTAATTTTAATTTTTTCTCTCCCCTTTACTTCATCATTTATGCAGGTCTGTATTTTCTTGGGGGGGTATTATGTTTACTCTTAAACAAGAATATTTTATAATGTATAAAAAATTATTTGTATAAAATAAGAATAAAGAAAAAAAAGAAAAGTATGTTATTGAATCCTAAATTGTATTCACATTGACATAGTACTTTTTTTTTTTAGTTTTTGGAAAGGCAATGGTGTTAAGTGACTTGCCCAAGGTCACACAGCTAGGTAATTATTAAGTGTTTGATTTGAATTCAGTTCCTTCTGATTTGAACTCAGATCCTCCTGACTCCAGGGCTGGTACTCCATCCACTGCACCACATAGCTGTCCCAATATAGTACTTTTAAATTTAGAGAGGACTTTTCTCACAACAATATTTTGAGTAAAGTATCCCTATTTTATGGAGAAAAAAATAGGTCAGAGAAGTTGAGTCTTGCCTATAGTCCCATAGCTAAATAAAAATCCAAGGAGAGATTCAAAATTAGGCCTCTAATTGCCAAATCCAGCCTTCTTTCTAGTCTATCACACTACCTATCACCATCATTTCTGTCATTCCAGCTCCATCTGGGTCAGATGTTTTTAAACTTGTGTAATGGATCTCTTTGGCAATCTGATAAAACCTATGACTCCATGACAGAATAATGGTTTTAAATGTACAAAATAAACAGGATTACATAAGAAGCCATTTATATTGCACTAAAGACATAATTTTTTTCGCTATCCAAAGTTTTCAGGCCCCTCCCTGAAATTTATCCATAAAGTCTTTGGTGTTTTGTGGATTTCTTGTTAAGAATTTCAGATCTAGGCTATCACTTCACTAGGGGTAAGAGCTATGTTCCCCTGACTCTAGCATAATGCTTTACTAATAAACATTTGCTACACTGAATTTAACTGAATAAATTACTGTTTGAGGAAAAAGAAACATTGGTGGTAAGCTATAAATTAATGCAAAAAATGTTATTTGATAAAAGACAATATAACCTGGAGCTCTATGAGATTCCTATCTTGACCCTGCCAAGCCTAAGATCCATTTAACTCAGCAAATAATTATTAAGCATCTACTATGTGCAAAACATTGGGGGTTAGATTACAGAGACAAAATCAAATGATCACTGCTTTCAAAGGACTTTACATAGTCTTGTAGAAGAGTTCTCAGTATAGGATTGTCTGACAGCTATGCTTCATCTAATGTTCTTTCTAATGATTCTACTTCCTATTAGGTAAGTATATGAGGAAAATTTTTATCACCTATAATAAAAAAATTAGTGAAATTAATATTTAATCTAATAGATAAATATCCCCAACAATATACAGATCAGAAAGCCATTGTTTTTGCTATTTGACAATGGTGAGTTTTGATTAAGAATTGAGAATCAAGATTTTTAAAGGGCAACAGCACTGCTAATTGAAGAACCATGAGGATAATTACTCAGAAAGAAGTTAGGTATTACAAAGCCTTACAGGAATTATAAAGGAAACCAATCAATGAGATTTTTATTTGTAATAAATGTATAATTAAAATATGAATAAAATCCTTAAATTGAAACCAATTACATTGTAAATGTCTTCTCTTTCCCTGAAGATCTGTTTAAAATATAAATATCTGAATCATCCCATGTTACAAAATTTAAAAGGAAATAAGAAAAAATAGATATATAATCAAGTATTGTTTTAACAAAAGAGCAAACATACAAATGTGAGAAATGAGCACAAATTTTTGCTTAAAATACGTTTGCTCAAGCAAGCTCAATGATGAATAAGGAGTATGAATAATGTCCTTCAAGAGGTTCCAATACTAATTCAGGAGGAAAAAGGGAATTTCCATCTCAAAATGGCTCCATCAGTACTTACACTAATGATGTGTTTATTTTGGGGGCTTATCTTCATGCGAATAATGTTACCACTGTGTCCCACTCCAACATGGGTCACTTCACCATCATTATAACTCCATACTTTGACTAAATGATCATCCCCGCCTGAAATGAAGGAATATACACATTTGAAACTGTGGGTCTGGAGTTTTACAAAAGAGAATATTTTTCTGTGAATGGACTTAAAACACAAAATGAGATGAGAAATAAAATCTCTGTTTTGAAAATTAAAAATAGCACATTAGGATTAACTTAAAGGTAAGAAAACATTTCTGTCACTTTAAATACTTATCAGTTTATTAATGTTCTAAAAAATGAAAGTTTGGAACTCAATATGCTCTTCTATCCTAATAGGAACTTTTTTTGTGATAAATGCCTTTTTTTGGAAAGTTGATTTTTAAAAACAATGTATTTAATGCCAAAGTTTCAGTACATTTATAACCTGATATGTGACATCAGGAAAATCTATATTTAGATTCAACAGGAAATATTAAAAAAGTGAAATAGTTCTTCTCTCTCATTGGGATCATAGATTTAGAATTGAAAAGATGATCTGAAGTTATCTAGTCCCTTCTCATTTACATATGAGAAAGTTAAGACTCAAAAAGTAAATTTACTTACTCAAGATCATTAATGAATGTCAGAGCAGAGGTTCAAATTCAAGTTCTCTAACTCCAAATCTAATTATCTTTCCATGTACCACCTTGTATACTATTAAGGATCAATTCTTCAGCTCTTTTTCCTATTGCCCACCAAATAAAAGCAATTCCTTTGAAATGTAAATCTTACTCCATTCTTACCTTGTTACTAGTCTTGTTTTCCTGAGTTATCTTTCTAGTATTTCCTTCTCAGGAAATATCTGACAGTTGAACTCTCATTTTTATGAGAGCTTCAGGGCTCCAAAAGGAATTTGATTTATCTTCTTCTTGGAGCTACAAAAATACTTCTTCTCCAGGCTAACTTGCTAATAATAAGGAAAAATTTGCTTCCTTTTCTTATTCCAGTACTAACCTGTGACAAAATGAACTCCTTCTGTTGAAATATCCATTCCATTGATTGAACCAGTCAAGGAACCTTCTAATTCTCTGATTACTGACCCATCAAACACTTCCCAGTAACCAATCTGGATATCAAGATAGAAGAGTTTAATAAGAATTTGTGGCAATGAAAAAACATGCAGTAATATGTATATGAGCCTTATAAAATATATTCTAACAAAAGGAAGTACTTAGAACTACTCAAAAAGTGGCACAGAATAAAAAGATAAAAGAAATTAAGGAAAAATTGTAAAGAAATCATTTTTAATGTTTCAGCATTTTAACAAGCCATGACTTCACCTATATGATTCCACCATCATTCTGTCCCTTAAATGGAAGATTTCATTAGTTGATTAAAAAACAAACAGAAAAGCTTCACTATTTACTGACCAACTAACGGAGTAATTTTGAGTCTCTCTAAAGTGGATTGATCTGTCCTTGAAGCCTTTGAATTCTATCTAACCTTCAAGAACTCAAATCATCTTGATATCACAGTAAAGGCATTAGAATAGAATGTTTGTTGGAGGATCTCTTTGTTTAAAAACCTTTAAAAGGTACATTAACAAAAATTAGGAGAGCATTTGGAGTAAAGTCAGCAAGAATATTTGAGGGGTTTTTTTCATGTTGTATCCTTTTAAAACATTAAATTCTATTATATATATTTAAATTTATCTTGAATTTTTGGTTTAATTTGGATTTATTTAATTGAAAGTTCTCTTGCTGCATCATAAGCAGTCTAAAGAAAACTGTAAAATCGAGGAGCAATTTAGAAATCATATGCACTTTTAAAAAATAACTAATAATTACTATGGGTGATTTTAAAGGTCTGTGTAAAACTAAAGTTTTACATAATTTAAAATAGTAACTCTGCAAGATCTGTGATAAAGTTTTTATGGATAGTAAAAGAGAACTGATTCTCAGCTCCTACCCAATTATCCCCAGTAATAAATTAGAGAAGTTCCAATTAGTAAGCTTGTTTGTTTGTTTCAGTCGTGGTGAATTGGGACAATTTATGAAGTTAGGCGTATCTAGTCTTTCTCCCTTTGAATTTAGTCAGAAAATAATAGCAATAATAATTGGTCTAGTCATAGCCCAGTAGTGCCTTTCTGTAATAAAGCTTAACTCTTTAAATCTTGTCTCTTGATGGTATGACACTTACTTTTCTGTCTGTCCCACTGGTGATAATCTGAAACTCTTCTGGATGGTAACAAACACATTGAAATAAAGTGTTGGCCAGAATCATCTGGTTCCTCTTCAGTCGCCTGAAAAATAGCTAGCCGTAAAAAGCTCTGGAATTCACTTGCTCTTCCTGCACCAGACTAACTCAGGATTATTTCTTCCAACCCAAGAAACCTCAAGATCTTAGATTTCAAGTTAGAAGGGACTTTCAAGATCAGCTAGTTCAACCCTACCTTTTATAGATAAGGCAAAGTAGACAGACCCCAAAGAGGTTCAGTGAGTTGCCTAACCACACAGCTAATAAATCCAAAATCAGGATTCAAACCCAGGTATTTGACTCACCTGATCTGAGATGATCATATAGGGAAGGAAGTCAATCATCTATCTCCTTATTAAATAGTTTTCCAAAGGGAAATTAGACGGATAGAGATAAAAGATATCTAATCCAAACTTCTTATATTACAGATAACAAAGTTAAAGATCATAGAAATGAGATGATTTGCCCAAAGTTAAAATCAGGACCAGGATTAGAATCTAGTTATCCAAACTTCCATTTTGTTCCATTATCCTCAGATGGATGGAAAAATGCATCTAATGTAAGTTTCAAAACCTTTTGACTGTTTTTCCAATTGTTCATAACAATTATTTCTCTTTGTCCCCAACAGAGTGCATTGTGTTGATGCTTTTTTTTCCCCTCACTTTGTTTTATTCAAGACTTTCCTATAGAAGCAGTTTTTTTTAATGGAAAAAATAATTTCCCTCCAAAATTCCCATATCCTAAAAGCCTTTGAAAAACCTAGTAATAACTCCCATAAACTAATAGATTATAGTGAAAACAATCCTACTGAACATTTATAGATCATTTCTCAGTGGAATGGCTTCCATAAGGTCATAGATTGAGAACTAGAGGGAAATCTTAAAAGTTATCCAATCCAGCTTCCTCATTTTATAACCAAGGAAACTGAGGCAATAGGGGGTTCTATGACTTGCCTTATGTCACATCCTTTGATTTGAATCATCTTCCAACTTGGATTCAAGCCTAGATCCATGTACCCTCCTATACCATAACATTACATTTTTAGGGCACATGGTCACCATCCTCACCATCACAGTGTACGTACACAAGGTCCCAAATTATGCAAGTCCCATCTGTGCTGGCTGTGACGCACTCTTCATTATTCTTCTTTACCTTAATACAGGACACTGATGATTTGTGCTCCTTTAGCGCTTCTGCTAATTTCTGGGATTGAGGGCCTATTTCCCATACCCTCACCTCAAAGCAAAAACAAAACAATAGTTAAAAAAAAAAACCATAAACTCAACATTTGCAATAAACTAGTTGAGTAAATCACAAGTCCTGACCTTCCCCTCATCCTCACCCCCAAAGAAGAAAGATTTCATTTCTGAGGTGGTTACTAAATTGAGAAACTCAAATATGCTCAAATATATAAGATTATAAAGTTTCATAGAAGGAAAAAAAAGAAAATTAAGGAAGGATTTATGAAATATTCTCTATGAACTATATGCTACTGTACTAAGAGCTTTACAAATATTATCTCATTTGATCTTCATAGCAACCCTGATCTCCATTTCACACTTGAGGAAACTGAGACAAGAGAAGTTATTTGCATGGGATCACACAACTAGTAAGAATTTGATTACAAATTTGAACTCAGATTTTCTTGACTCTAAGACCATCTATCTACTATGCTACCTGTCATCTACTTTATATTTTTAATCTGAGAGCAAATCTAGGACTAATCTTGGTGATGATACCTTAACTCGGGGGGGTATTAATACTGATAAGCTAAATGAAAATTTTCCATTTCTCTTAAACAGTCAACTTTTAGCACCAGGATTAGAATCTAGTTATTCAAATGCTCATTTTTTCCCATTTTTATTTAAATGGATGAAAAAATGCATCTAAGTTTCTTGACCAACCACTCTTCCAATTGCCCTTAGAAATTATTTTTCTTTATCTCTAACAAAATGAATTAAGCTCTCCCATTTCTCTTAAACAGTAGTTTATAATCTCATTTTACTGAGTCTCTCCATTGTCTAAATAGACAAAGCATTGACACAATTTTATGTAATCATTTTCAGACTTGTCTGTCAAATCTTATAATAAAAATTTGAGCTAATCACTATATATCCTACTACTTAAATACTACTAAAATATTACTACTTAAAATAAGTGATTTGTTTTCTTGATAGCAGTTTCAATAACACATGCTCCCATAGGCTACAAGGCTGGAAAGAACCCTTCATTTAATAGATGAACAAATTCAGAGAAGAAGTTAAGTGACTTGCCCAAGGTCACATCATTATTAAATAAAGGGTTATCAGGCTCCAGGCATTAGACATTGAATAAAATTTATTTAATCAGTAAAAGAAACAAAATGGTCTGAACTCTTGACTAAGAACTAGCCTATTCCAATGAACCTTGTTTTTTTTTCCTCAGAGGTTCTGTACAGGTTTTACAAAATTGAGACTCTACATTTAATAAAGTTCCTGCTGTGTAAGGAGAAAGTAAAGAGTTATCATCATTGATGCAGATACAGTTTCAGTATTTCTGTTTGGACTGAGTCTGAGCAGCATCTTAGAATGGTTTTCATAAGCCTCTAGTGCCTTATGAGGCACTGGTTCTGCCTTTCTGTGGTTGCAGCCATTGATCAAAACTCTATGCTTCCTTGGCAAAGCTCTTATTCTGGCAGTGAAGTACTCTGCTTCCCTTTTCCTTCATGGTTGTCCCTCTGACCACAACAATGCACCAGTCTAGAAGCTCCTACTTAGTGTTTCCTTCAGAAGCTCCTATCCCTTACATATTGGGAAAAGGAAGATATTTGTCCAATTCATATGGTTCATGTTTGTTATATATATCAGCTGGTTGCCTACTTATTGGGATAGGATCTGTAGCATTTATATGCCTGAAAAGTATGAGTTTCTGAACCAGGAGGAGGGACTGTGTTGTCAAGATATAACATGGTCAGGGTATTTTGATTCTCTGAAAATGTTCTGTGAATTACTCTCTTCCTCTAAATATTTTTCTGTTTTAGGTTCATGGAATCTGCCAGGAATAGGCAACTAAGTGATGCAGTGGATAAAGTGTTGGAAACTCAGAAAGACCTAAGTTCAAATATGGCTTCAGAGGCCTGACTAGCCATGTGACCTTGGGCAACCTACCTTACAAGAATATTCAAACTCTCATTCAAATTCCCACCATAATACATTATTTCTCTGATTACTAAGACAGGAGGAGGTTTTTGATTAGGAATCAATGCATAACATGCATATATACATACAAATATGTATAAATATGCATATTAATGTTTGTCCTTTATTTCCAAAGACCACAACATCAGGGAGGTGATGCCATGGCAAGCATGTGAATTGGATTTGAGTGAGGGAGTGCTAAGTCACCAACCTCACTTTCTCCTCCAGAACTATCTGGCTCCAGTGGCCAGATATGAATCAGGATATCTGGAGATGACCTTGGATTTGAAGCAATCAGGGTTAAGTGACTTGCCCAAGGTCACACAGTTGTTAAGAGTCAAGTGTTGGGATGGCTAGGTGGTGAAGTGGATAAAGCACCGGCCCTGGAGTCAGGAGTACCTGGGTTCAAATCTGGTCTCAGACACTTAATAATTACCTAGCTGTGTGGCCTTGAGCAAGCCACTTACCCCCATTTGCCTTGCAAAAACCTAAAATAAAAAAAAGAGTCAAGTGTCTGAGGTCAGATTTGAACTCCTGTCTTCCAGATTCCACGACCAGTACTCTTTCCATTGCACCACCTAGCTCTCAAATGTATATATGTACATTATACATTTTATACACACACACACACACACACACACACACACAAATTCAGAGGCAGGAAAGACTACTGTGAGCGGGAACTACATATATAAATAGGTCCTAACAAGAAGGAGGAGGAAGAGGAGGAGGAGAAGGAAGAAGATGAGAAGACGATGATGATGATGACAACAATGATGATGACAACAATGATGATGACATGGTGGTGACAATGATGGCTTTTATTTTTTTATTTTATTTATTTTTTTAGTTTTTGCAAGGCAAGGGGTTAAGTAGCTTGCCCAAGGCCACACAGCTAGGTAATTATTAAGTGTCTGAGGCCGGATTTGAACCCAGGTAGTCCTGACTCCAGGGCCAGTGCTCTATCCACTGTGCCACCTAGCAGCCCCAAAGATGACTTTTAGATAAAAAAACAGAGGGACTTTGGTTCCCCTTAGCAAGTCTAAAGTTTAGTGACTGACAAGAAAAAGATTTTGAGGAAATGCTAACTTGACTTATCAGAATCAGATAATTAGGAAACAAATAGAGATAAAAAATAATTTATAAGAATTTTTCTGGGGCGGCTAGGTGGCGTAGTGGATAGAGCACTGGCCCTGGAGTCAGGAGTACCTGGGTTCAAATCCGGTCTCAGACACTTAATAATTACCTAGCTGTGTGGCCTTGGGCAAGCCACTTAACCCCATTTGCCTTGCAAAAAAAAAATTTCTTTTTCCTTTTATTACTACATTTTGGGCTTATGGCCATTTTGCTAAAATATTTGGCTGTCTGAAACCTATCATCCTGCCAATATTAACCTTATGTGGTTAAAACAAGGAGTTTTAATGGCAGCTTTAAGTGACATTCCTGAGATAAGAAATCAAAAGAGAAGAAGGAAATATAACATTTAAGAAAATTTTAAATCCTTTAGGAAATTTAGCTTACTTTATTTGTGAAAGTATCCCTCTAGCTCCTACCCTTTGGCTAACTTTGTAACATGTAAATTTCTCCTTCTCAAATAATCTACTGTGAATTCTTTAAATGTAGCCTTGTAGCATTACAGAGTAAATTTTTTCAGACTCTTTATTTAGGTCTGTAACTTAATTTGTTTACTAACTTGTTCTTAGTTTGTTTAACATTCATGATATTGGAGAGAGCATGTGAAAATGATCCTGCTTGACTAGACCTGTGTGACATTTATGACATTTAAACATTATTCTATGTTTAAAATTTTTTCCTGTGTCCCTCTGACATAATTTTTCTCTATTAAGGCTTGGTTTGAACCCCAATCTGGATTCAGGGTTATTTTTTTGAAACCTAAATCTGTGCTTAAGCATTGTGATTAGTTTAATTAGCAACAGTTACCTATTACATGAAATCAATGAGAATTTATTTTCCCATAACAAAGGAAAAGAGGAGTAAAAATAATAGCTCATATTTCAATAACACATAAAGTTTATGAAGTACTTTTATCATAGAAATATAAAAGCTAGATAATATGAATCTATTTCCTTTTTACAGATGTGGAAATAGAGGCCTAGGAAAATAACTTGCTTATAGTCACACAACCAGTAAGTGTCAAAGTTAAGCTGTTTTAATCAACATCTTTTTAAAATGTCAAATGAGATTTGGAAAAATTTGTGGTGAACTTGAGCAAAGAACTAACATCTTGAATCTCAGACAAAGGGCATGATTTAAGTCTGGGTCCATTTGGTCTCCTGCAAGCAGAGTATCTAAATTTCAGGGCTTTTAGAGAGAAAAAAATTCCCATGAGATTGAAACTTCAAAAATAATGTTGAGGTGCCAATTTTTTTACTTCTTTTTTGCCATTCTTACTCTCCTAAATCTCATATATAAATTTATTCAACATCCTGCTTCTGAGAAGAATTTTATTTACACATATGAAATAGCTCAAGCACTTCATAGTGTCCATCAAAACAATTAAATACTTACTTACATCACCTCAAAACAGTATTATCTTCAAATACCATACCTGCCCTCCACCACCTCCACTGATGATTCTTTTACAGTCACTTGTAGTAGCAATGGCAGTCACTCCAATGCTGTGAGCATTATTTATGACATACATCAGTCGACCTGTCTCTGGAGTAAATGCACGGATTTTACCATCATTCCAAGCTAAGGGAACAAAGAAATGAATTGCAAACAAGGTAATTAATTTCACCTCAATTTAAGACATAGAATCACATAAAATATAAATAAGAGATAGTTTGGAAGATGATATAGGGAGGGGGTGGTGAGGAGAGCCAAAGGCTAAGAACTGTTAATTTTCAAAAATCATACTCCCCTCCTTTTCGCCTCACATATATTAATCTCCTAAAGTTTTCCTAGACTGTCCACTAAATACCTGCTGAAAAAAAAATCCAGATTTGACATTTAAGAGGTTTTTGGTAATTTCAGTATTGTCTCCTGGGACAACAACAGATTATAGGAAATTGAAGCAAAAAAAAAAAATAAAAGCAAATTTAAGTAACAGAATCACACATTCATATGACGACTGAGAGAGAGAGAGAGAGAGACAGAGAGACAGAGACAGAGACAGAGACAGAGAGAGAGAGAGAGAGATGGAGGATATATGTGTGAAGAATATCCTGGTGTGCAATCATGCTAGAAAGCTAGATGCTGTAATGGATAGAAAGTGAGAGTTGGAGTCTGGAAAACTTGAGTTGGAATAGTGCCTCAACATTTACTAACTATGTGACCCTGGGTGAGTCACTTTCCTCATCAGTGAAATGAGGAGTTGATATGTAGAACAAAAGAGTGATCAGACTTTGCACTGGTTCAGATCACTTTCAGAGCACTGAAAACTTGCAGGTCTCCAGCCTCAGCAGTCCCTGAAATTCTGTAATAACTCAATATTCAACAATCCTCAGAAAGTGTCAATGCTCAATCCAAATGTTGCCTCACCAAGTGTGCAGAAACCAACCCTAACATAAAGCCTAAAGACAAGAAATAGGTTGGAAGAATAAATAAAAAGCATTTTAGCAAAAGAGATGCTCAAGACAAAAATCCAAAAGTACAGAATTGCTTCAAAATATTTATAAGCAAAGCCTTCAAGAAAAATTCTTGGGTCCAAATTCAAGTAGATTTTCTGGAAAAAAATGGAGGAAGAGACTTTTTTAAAAATATTGTTATAAATGAAATTAGGGGCAGCTAGTTGGCACAATGGATAGAGCACCAGCCCAGGAGTCAGGAGTACCTGAGTTCAAATCTGGCCTCAGACACTTAATAATTGCCTAGCTGTATGACCTTGGGCAAGTCACTTAACCCCATTGCCTTCAATAAATAAAATTTAAAAAAATAAATGAAATGAGAGGAAATTTGAAAAAGAAAATAGAGTTATCAAAGAATGAATTAAAAATAGAATTAGCAACTTGGCACAAGAACTTTAAAACCCTGTTCAAGCAACAAACTCCCTGAAAACTTGAATGGACTAAACAGAAGTTAATGAGACAATTAGAAAAATTAAAAACAAAGTCAAAAGATTTTAAAATAGACAAAGATATAAATTATATTATACCAAAAACAACTGAATTTTAAAAATATTTAAAAATCACCATGGGGGTGACTAGGTGGTGCAGTGGATAGAGCACTGGTCCTGGAGTCAGGAGTACCTGTGTTCAAATCCAGTCTCAGATACTGAATAATTGTCTAGCTGTGTGACCTTGAACAAGTCACTTAACCCCATTACCTTGCAAAAAACAAACAAAAAAAATCACCATGATGAAAACTAGAGCCTAAAGAACTCAGTATGAAGAACTCAAAAGAAAATTGCCTAGCTCTCTAGAGCCAGAGGGCAGGGTTGAAAAATAGGAAAAAATCCTATGGATATCTCTGAAAGAAACCCCAAAATAAAAACTCCTGGGAACATCATAATTAGATTCCAAAGTTTAAAGAAAAACACTGCTAATAGATGGAAAGAAAGAATTCAAGTTCCAAGGAATTACAGTCAGAATCACAACATTCTGAAAAACAAAAAAACAGATGCTTATAGCCAAGAATAACATATCCAGAAAATTCTATGGAAGTAGCTTTGTGGAATGAATTTTTAATGAAATAGAGAATTTCCAAGAATTCTTGATAAAAAGAGAAACATAAAAAAGCTAATGAACAATCATAAGAAACTAAACAAAAAACAAGCACTCTAATATGAAGAGATGTTGCAAATGTCTTATTGAAATCTCTTATTAGAAGTCAAGGAGGCAGTCTAATAAGAGAGGAGTAAATCTTACTTGAACCTCACCATTATCTGACCTAGTCAAAGAAGGGGAGAATATAAATAAACACACACACACACAAATATCTGGGTATAGAAATATTCAACAAGGAAACAGAAGACACTAGTACTGAACACACATTCTCTTTTACTACCTTCTACTATATAAAGAGGAGTGTGAAATAAGGAGAAGGAAAAATATAAGAGAATAGGACAGTGGAAAATACAGTTAATGATTGTAGCTGAATTCAATTAGGGTGAACTTAAATATAGAATGGAAGAGGATGGTAGAATGGATTAGAAATTAGAACAATCTGTAGCTCATAAGAAATCACACTTGAAACAGAAGATTCTCACAGTTAATATTAAGTTTCAACTGAAGAAAAGACTTAAGAACTCAGTGCAAACAATTAACCATGATTCCAGAAGGCTGATGATGAAGTTTACTATCCATCTTTGGATCAAGAAGTGATAGATTCAGGATTCAGAATGAGATACACATTTTAAAAATACAGCCAGTGTGAGAACTTTTTTTCCTTGAATAATGTGTTTAATTTTTTTTTTAATTTTCAATGGATGGGAGGTGGGAGCAAGAGAAAATTAGTACTTATTAACAAAAAGTAAACTGTATTTAAAAAAATAAGCTCTTGAGCAGGGGCACAATATGGAATCAACAAGTCTTTGTCTTTAAGGAAGAATAGTTTGCAGCTCTGTGAAGGTGAATTGGAGAATGGAGACTAGAAAAACAATTAGAATATTATTGCAGTATTCCAGGTGAAAGGTAATAAATCCCTAAGCTGGCAGTGTAAACAGAGAGAGGTTAACAATTGAGAGTATGTGGCACTGATTAGTTATGGGGCATTAGGCAAAGGGAAGTTAGTTCGGAGATTCTAATAACTGGGAACAGAAATAATGACATTAGTAAGGGAGGTAAGGTGATGAGTTCAGTTTCAGATGTGGAGTTTTCAGATGCAAAAAGGACACTCAGATAAAGTTATCCAGTCATTGGAGATGAAAATGCTCACAGCTGCCTTGTTTGAAATTATTTCCTACAAGAATGGGACTTGGAAAAGGGGTTTAAACAAACAACAGGTAAAGGACTTTTCTTGGTCAAATATATTGTAGAAGTCAAAAAGAACTAAAAACTCTAATAATCAAATCTATGGTATGGGTCTGAATCTCAATCAGACTACAGCAACATTACCTGAAACAATACTTTTGCCATCCTTCATGAAGTCAATAGCATAGCAGGTCATATTGGGCACAGTGATCCGTAATAGCTCTCGGTTGGAAGAAGTATGCCAGATTCGAATATCTTCCATGGAACAAGTGGCAAACAACTCAGCTGTGCCACTAAAAAAGCAAAATTATCACCAAAAATGATATACATGCATTCTCAAATTCATTTTTCTAAGTTAAACATTAATTTTTAAAGTACTTTTTAATAAAAAAGGATGAGAAAGATTTTTAGATGATATTTTTAATTTTTTTAAAAGATGTAGTCTTCTTTTAATATTTATGCTATTTCTTACATTTAATTCTAGATAACAGGACAACAGGATTTTCCCCATATAAAAAGGAAACAAACTTATTCAGAAATAAAATACAACTATTCTCAGAAAGAGAGAAGTTTATGGGAATCATAAAGAAAAAAACAAGTGAATGAACTAGGCTATTGTCCAGACTATGACAGTAGTTGGATGTTTAATTTAAACATCTGTCCATAAGCATAACCTTAGCCAAGCACCACTTATCATACAATGGATTGGATCCTCAAATTTATAAGATGGGAGCAGGTTGCATCATATTTGGAAATTTGTAAAGTTCTTTTGATGACCCTAAAATTCTCCCTGGAAAAGAGTTCCATTTTTTTTTAACATCAATGTACTTCCATAGAAATGCTATATGACTGGGAATCATGAAACACTCTAGTCTCTGAAGGTAAGCTTCACATAAGGAAAATGGAGCAGACATTGCAATGAATTTAGAAATAAGAGGTAAAAAGAATATCATGAAAGAACTATATGACTGAAAAAGAAGATAGGTTGAAGGTAAAGGATAACTGAAGAATATCTGTTTACTCCACTGGTATCCTCATGCTATCAAGAGAAAGAGATACTGAATTTTGTTGTTTTTTTTTTAAAGGTTATTTTGCAAGGCAAATGGGGTTAAGTGACTTGCCCAAGGCTACACAGCTAGGTAATTATTAAGTGTCTGAGGCCAGACTTGAACTCAGGGACTCCTGACTCCAGGACCAGTGCTCTATCCACTGAGCCACCTAGCCACCACGAGATACTGAGTTTTTAAGATGGTTCCCAAATGGCAATCTTATGTTAAGGACATAAAAAATTGTGGTCCAAGATGAGCCAGCATATATGAGATGTGAAATGCTTTGTTTAATGGAATATACACATTGATGAAATCAGAGATTCACTGCAGCATTAAGTAAAGAAACAAAATATCTTTCAGTGTTAAGATCTGATGTTTGTCCTTCATTCTGGAAGATCATGACATCAGGGAGGTGATGCCATGACAAGCACATGAACTGGATTTAAGTGGGGGGGCTGTGCTAAATCACCAGCCTCACTTTCTCCTCCAGGGCCATCTGAGTCCAATGGCCAAATATGAATCAGGATGACTGAATGGATGCAAAACAGGGTCAAGTGACTTGCTCAAGGACACATAGCTAGTAAGTCTCAAGTGTCTGAGTCCAGATTTGAACTCCTGTCCTCCTGACTCCAAGGCCAATGGTCTATATCCACTGTTCCACCTAGTTGCCTTCAATGTCAAGGAAATGAAAGAGGAAAGGAATATATTAAATCCAATGAAATCTTTGAATAATTAATGTTAAAAATTCTGTAAATTAAACAATTTTGTTAAAATTCTGTTGATAATAAGGGAAGGAAGGAACAAGTATTTATTAGGTGCCTAATTTGTGCCAAGCAATTTACAGATATCTCATCCGAACCTCATAACAGTCCTAGGAGATAGGCACTATTATTATTCCTATTTTCACTTGAGGAAACTGAGGCAGGAGTTAAATTGATTTGCCTAGGGCCACTCAGCTTGTAAATGTCTGAAGTAAAATTTTAAATTCAGGTCTTCCTGACCCTAGACTCACTTTTAGCCAACCCATACCAACAAATTGTTCTACAATATTTGCTTATGGACAGATAATAAAACATTTTTTCATACAATTTTGTTTTTGTTCTTTTGTGAGGCAGTGGGTTTAAATGACTTACCCAAGGTCATAACTAATAAGTATCAAGTGTCTGAGGTCATATTTGAACTTAGGTTCTCTTGGCTCCAGGGCTGGTGCTCTATCCACTCTACCTAGCTGCCCCCTTTCCTCATTTTTAAAATACAGAATAAGACAGATAATTCTTAGATTAACTTGTATAGCACTGACATACAAGAAAAATACTTAAATTTTCCAACCATTTAAACAATATTTTATTTCTGAGCACCTCTGTTCTCTCCTTCCTATACTAAGGGAATGCCCTTCAAAAGATAACTAAAGAAAAAATAAAAAGAAGGAAACTAGCTTTATAAAATCCAACATACAAAGAAAGTAGAACTATTTAACTTATTCCAAATTTGCTTGCATCTTCACTATCAAGGAGAAATATCTTCAAATGGCAAAAGGTAAAACAATTAAGATTTTGAAACCCAGATAGGTGAAGTACTAGCAGAGGATCTATTTGATTTAAATGAATTTAAGTTCCCAGGCTTAGAATAATCATATCTTTAGATATAACCCCCCCCCCCAAAATGCCAAAAGATAACTACTGAACCATTATCAATTGCAAAATTATGAAGACAAAAGAGTCATAAAATTAGAGATTTTAGAGATTAGAGATTAGGTGCCAAAGAACTGGACAGAACTGAAATGACTAAACAACCACATAAAGATACAGTTAGAAAGGAAAGTAAGGACACTGAATGAATGACTTGAAAGTTGAAGATATTGTCACATGGACCAAACTTAGATCAATTTAAGAAGGTTAAAAAAATAAATGTAGTATCTTATGTCTTAAGTCCTGCATTTACTTGAGGTAAACAAAAGAAAACAAATGTACAAGTGCAAGATGTCAGAAAACTGATGATAGAATTACAGGCGAAAAAATCTTTGATGTTTTATCAGACTTTAATATCATCATAAGTAACCAAAAAACACTCTTGCAATCTTGGACAGCATTAATAGAATAAGGAAGTAACATTCCCACTGTCATTCATTCTTTTCAAGTCACACCTGGGTTGGTTATTCAAATCCAGCCAGTATCTGAGTTATGGGATACATCAACAGCAAAATGGAGATAATAACAGCACGTGCCTCATGCAAAAGCACTTATCAAAGTGCTAAGGCATTACTTAAATGCTTATTCCTTTGAATTCTTCTTACCTTTTCATGAAAAATGATGGAGGAAATTAGAGATCATTTGTCTGATAAAGATCTAAAGGGAGAGGAGAGACATAAGAGCTTTCCTCAAATATACAGTGAACATTTCCCACACCAGTCCTTTTTTCTCTACTCACATGACCACTGTCCTGGGCTATTGCCATAGCATCCAACTAATCTCTCCCATCCAGCATGGTAAATGTGAGTTCTATGTGGACAAATTATGACTTTTTTAACTTTTGAAACTACCTCAGGACAGCACCTGTAACAACATCTAATAAGTGTTTCTTGTAAGCCTATTTGGCCAATTATATTGTGAACAGTTTATATTTCCTATGACATTTCAATCATTTCTGTAGATTAATTGCTAGTGTGAACTCACACTGTAAAAAACACCAGGAATATAAATATAACAAATGGCAAAGTTCCTGTTCACAAGAGCTTATATCTAATCAGGAAAACATCAAGAACATAGCTAAGTATGTGTGTGTGTATATATACACACACACACATATATATGTGTATGTATGTATTACGGGATAAATAGACTTCCATAGAATAAATATAATAAATAAAATTCAAAAATAATATATTAATATGTAATAAATATAAAAATAAAGATATAATAATAAATATAAAGAAATTAAATACAAATAATAAAATAACTAAATACAAAGTAATAAGAAGTAGCAAAGAAAAGTGAGGAAAACATTTAATTAAAACTTTAGTACATCTGGTTTCTAATCCCAAATCAGTATCTAAATAGCTGTGTGATTTTGGGCAAATCACAGGCAATTAATTAGCTTTGAAGTCTTATCAATCCATAATGTTTCTGACATCTATATCCACTCCAATTAAGTCCCTTATCACTTTTCATCTACAATTACAATAGTTTTGTTATCGGTTGCCATGCTTCCAGTATCTCTCCTCCATGCAGTTTTCATTCTCCATACAGTTGCCAAATCAGTATTCTGAAATTACTGGCCAGTATTTATTCCTTTGCTCAGGCTTCTTAAATAAAATATAAGTAAATAAATAAAAAACAAATAAATAAATTTTATATAAACTAATGCATGTGCATACTCTTCTTTGCATTTTATACACTGAAGTAAATTAGCCTCCTAAATAAAAACAAAAATTCTTCTGTTTGACATTTAAAGCCCTTCACATTCATGCACTAAATTATCTTTCTGGGTTGATCTCATACAAACACTCTACATCCCAGCAAACGACTATTTAGTGTTCCTAGTACACAGCATTCCATTGCTTATCTGGTACAGGTGGTTCCCTACACCTGGAAGGCTCACATTTGAAATTCCCAGTTCAAATGACACTTCCAATAAGAGACCTTTCCTGATTTCCCAAGCCATCTCACTCTTCATCCAATTAATTTAGCAAATACTTTTAGTTCAATCTGTCAGTCATCAAAGTTTATTAAGTATTTATGACATGCCAAGCACTATGCTAAGTGTAGAGATACAAAAAAAGCAACAAAACAATTCCTGCTATATCAGAGCTCACTTTTTTGTATTTGATTTTTTTCAATTTTTATTTTACATGCACATAATTATCTTTGACTCTTACCTCAATAATGCATTTACTAATCCTAATCTAGGAGAAGAATTAAAACTTTTCTTAGAAGTGAGCCAAAAGATCATAGTGAATTCATAATATTGCATCCTTCATCAAGTGGTCTGATTTTATTAGTTACTGTACTTATTTATTTTTTCTTTGTTACAAAGTAGGGAGTCAATGTTGAGGGGCATATATGTAGTATTTGAGGGTTTGCAAAGTACTTCATACATTTTTTTTTTCACAACAATCCTGAGAAATAGGTGAAATTATGAGGAAACTAAGCTAGGTAGAAGTCAGTTTAGTTGTGTCCAACTCTACATGACCCCATATGAGGGGTTTTTTTTTTAGCTTTTTGTAAGGTAGTGGGTTTAAATGACTTGCCCAAGGTCACACAGCTAGGTGTATCTGAGATCAAATTTGAACTCAGGTCCTCCTGACTCCAGGGCCAGTGCTCTATCGACTGCACGACCTAGCCGCCCCCATATGAGGTTTTCATGGCTAAGATTCTGGAGTGTTTTTCCATTTCCTTTTCCAGCTCATTTTTGCAGATGCAGAACTGAGGCAACCAGAGTTAAGTGATTTGCCCAGGGTCACACAGCTAACAAATATCTGAGGTCAGATTTTAACTCAGAAATTGAGTTCACCACCTAGCTTTCTCTACACAGCTAGTAAGTGTCTGAGGTTAGATATGAACTCAGGTCCTCCCGATTCTAGATCTAACGTGTCATACATGATGCCACCTAGCTACCTCTAATATTAGAAAATAACCATGATATGTAAAAAGTTTCATTAAGCCTAACAAAAAAAAACTGAAATATCATCACAGTACAGTGTAATCTCTCAGGCGACTTGAGAGATTCACTTCTTATTTTTTGATGAGAGGTGTACCAAGTTTGAGTCATTATATACTGGTGGTCTACCAGAAGGTTGCTTTTCTCATTAGAATTTATTTAAATTAAGGAGGAGTCAGAATTAATTCTCAGAAATATAATAGCCTAATTAAGACTATAATATTCACATAGACTGACATTTCAGCAAATACTGAAAGCCAATACTTATATTTTTCTCAAGACTTCACATTCTGTGGGCAGCTAGGTGGTGCAGTGGATAGAGCACCGGCCCTGGAATCAGGAGTACCTAAGTTCAAATCTGGTCTCAGACACTTAATAATTACCTAGCTGTGTGGCCTTGGACAAGCCACTTAATCCCATTGCCTTGCCAAAAAAAAAAAAACCTAAAAAAAAAGAGTTCACATTCTGTTGGGACACACAACATATGATTCACAAGGTACATATACAAGATGGTAGAATAGATGGAAGGCACTAACAGCTAGTGCTTTCCAGGAAAGCCTTCCTGATGAAGATGAAATTTAAGCTGAGGCTAGAAGGAAGTCAGGGAAACTGAGAGGTGAAAATGAGAAGGGAAGCATCCTAAAGCATGTAGGGTAGCCAGTGTCAAGATATGGAGATGGCAAATGGAGTATCAGATATAATGAACTGTTAATTAGGCCAGTGAGGCTGAATGAAAGAGTGCATGGAGAAAATAATGAGTAAGGAGCCTGGAAAAGGGGGAAGGACCCAGGTTATGAAGAGGTTTATATTAAATATTAGACTTGTCCTGGAGATAAAATTGGATGACACCAAAAAGTAGTACCTATTTTCTTTGTTCATTCAACCCCTTTCAACACCAAAAAAAAAATATGTTGTGAATCCCCAAGGTAATTTAACAAACTCAAAATATCATTTAGATTAAGTGCTAATTCTGTTAACTTTTATCCAAATTTTTGCTCGAAATTTAAATTCATGTTATATAATCATAAAATATGAACTTTTATTCTACCTGTATTAATGAAATCCTTAAGTATGAGGTTAAAAACTTTAACTGTAAAATAATTATAAGTATTTATTATGAAATATTCTACAAGACCTTATAAGACCTCTATGATTACTATCATCTGCAAGACTTTATATGAAATTTTTATATTTTATAAATTTCATTAAATACAATATGCCAAAAATTGCCAAGAAATTGAATTCATTTTCTTAGTTTTAGCCACCTGAGTGATGAAAATGCATAGCTAGTTACAATATAAATTATTTAATTTTCTACTAGCCAACAACAATAATTGTATTATGATACGTGTACCTAAACTTCAATTTTCATATTTTGCTTTGTTGTTTTTTATAACTGTTTATATTTAAGGAAAGAATCTCTTCAGCTGAGATTGTCTCTCTTTTACTGGCCCCCTGACTATGCTTTCACAAAATTTCTACTGACCAGTGCTGTCCAGTAATTCATTTAATAATCAGATAGATCCAGATCAGGCAGCTGCAGCCTCAGCAGCCTGGAGCCAAGGCTGGGGAGGGAAGCACAAAGCCAGCTGTTCCCCAAGGCCTTCAGAAAATCAAAGTTGGGTTCCAGAATAAAACTGAGAATTCATGTCCTGGGCAGAGCCAAGATGGCAGCATGGAGGCAGGAATTCCTAGAAACTCATGCCCCAAAAGACTTCAAAAGCATACAAATTATGACTCTAGCCAAAACTTAGAGGGGCAGAAGCCATAGAAAGACTGAGTGATACAATGTCCCAGTCCAACAACTTAGAAGTTCCACATGAAAGATCTGCAGCAGCAGCCACAGGGCAAAATAGTGGGGTTGGGTGCCTGGGTCCATGGCAAAGAGGGGGTGGTTTCCAGACTCCTTGGCCCAGGGATCAACAGGAACAGCTTGAATGGGTGGTGAGAGAACTCTGCCACACCACAGTGAGTGCAAAGTGGAGCTCCAGCCTCAGAGCAGCCCTGTGGTGAGCATCTGCAGCAGGAGTTGGCAGGGCCACCCAGCACATCCAGAGCTCTCAGTCCATAGATGGTAAGGGGGTTGGGGTAGAATGTAGAGATTTCTCTGCTCTCCCTAGGGCAGGGAGGACTCATCTGTTTGCCCATACCCAAATCTAGGTTACAGTCTGGGCCCTCACACCACCACAGTCAAGCAGGGATCCTCCTCACAGTTCCAGGACAGAGGGGAGGACTGTGGTCATCCACATATCAGAGCACAGGCAAGAGAGCAATCAGCCTCTCATAAGACCTTGGAGGAATTACGGTCTCAGTGGGGTGTCCCAAGCCCCCCCCCCCCAAGCCCCCCCCCCCCCAAAGCCTTGGAAGTGTGGTAAATCAGTCTTAGGCTCAGAAAATGAGCAAACAAGAATCTGATCATAGAAAATTACTTTGGTCCTATGGAGGATCAAAATATATACTCAGATGATGACAAAATCGAAACTTCTGTATCCAAAACTTCCAAGAGAAATATGGATGATCTCAAAAAGGACTTTGAAAAGCAATTAAGGGAGATAGAGGAAAAATTGGGAGGAGAAATGAGAGTGATACAGATAAATCATGAAAACCAAGTCAGCAACTTGGTGAAAGAAATACAAAAAAATATTGAATAAAATAACACATTAAAAACCAGTTTAGGCCAAATGGATAAAGCAACACAAAAGGCAAATGAGGAGAAGAATGCCTTAAAAAGCAGAAATGACCAGCTGGAAAATGAGATAAAAAAAGCTCTCTGAAGAAAATAACTCCTTCAAATGCAAAATGGAACTAAAGGAAGCTGATGACATTATAAGAACTCAAGAAGAACTAAAACTATACCAAAAAAATTAGAATAAAATGTGAAATAGCTCAATGGAAAAACAACTGACCTTGAAAACAGATTCAGAAGAGATAATTTAAAAATTATTGGGCTAACTGAAAGTCATGACCTGGAAAAGAGCCTAGACTTCATTTTCCTTTCTGTTTTTTAAATTAATTTTTATTAAAGATATTGAGTTTTACAATTTTCCCCCCAATCTTACTTCCCTCCCCCCACTCCCCACTGAAAGCAATCTGTCAGTCTTTACTTTGTTTCCATGTTGTACCTTGATCTAAATTGGGTGTGATGAGAGAGAAATCATATCCTTAGAGATCAGACAATATGATATCTGTGTTTTTCTTAATTGCATGGGATAGTCCTTGAACTTTGTTCAAACTTCACAGCTCCTTATCTGGATATAGATGGCACTCTCCTTTGCAGACAGCCCAAAATTGCTCCTGATTGTTGCACTGATGGAATAAGTGAGTCCTTCAAGTTTGAACATCACTCCCATGTTGCTGTTAGGGTATACAGTATTTTTCTGGTTCTGCTCATCTCACTCAGCATCAGTTGATGCAAATCCCTCCAGGCTTCCCTGAAATCCCATCCCTCCTGGTTTCTAATAGAACAATAGTGTTCCATGACATACATATACCACAGTTTGCTAAGCCATTCCCCAATTGAAGAACATTTACTGGATTTCCAATTCTTTGCCACCACAAACAGGGCTGCTATAAATATTTTTTGTACAAGTAATGTTTTTACCCTTTTTCATCATCTCTTCAGGATATAAACCCAGTAGTGGTATTGCTGAGTCAAAGGGTATGCACATTTTTGTTGCCCTTTAGGGGTAGTTCCAAATAGCTCTCCAGAAGAGTTTGATGAGTTCACAGCTCCACCAAGAGTGTAATAGTGTCCCAGATTTCCCACAACCCTTCCAACAATGATCATTGTCCCTTCTGGTCATATTGGCCAATCTGAGAGGTATGAGGTGGTACCTCAGAGAAGCTTTAATTTGCATTTCTCTAATAATTAATGATTTAGAGCATTTTTTCATATGGCTATGAATTGCTTTGATCTCCTCATCTGTAAATTGCCTTTGCATATCCTTTGACCATTTGTCGATTGGGGAATGGCTTTTTGTTTTAAAAATATGACTCAGTTCTCTGTATATTTTAGAAATGAGTCCTTAGTCAGAATCATTAGTTGTAAAGATTGTTTCCCAATTTACTACATTTCTTTTTGATCTTGGTTACAGTGGTTTTATCTGTAGAAAAGCTTTTTAATTTAATGTAATCAAAATCATCTAATTGGTTTTTGGTGATGTTCTCCAACTGTTCCTTAATCATAAACTACTCCCCTTTCCATAGATATGACAGGTAAACTAGTCCTTGATCTTCTAATTTGCTTATAGTATTGTTTTTTATGTCTAAGTCCTGTAACCATTTGGATCTTATCTTGGTAAAGGGTGTGAGGTGTTGGTCTAATCTAAATTTCTTCCATACTAACTTCCAATTATCCCAGCAGTTTTTATCAAAGAGGGAGTTTTTATCCCAATGGCTGGATTCTTTGGGTTTATCAAACAGCAGATTACTATAATCATCTCCTGCTTTTTACACCTAGTCTATTCCACTGGTCCACCACTCTATTTCTTAGCCAATACCAAACAGTTTTGATGACTGATGCTTTATAATATAATTTTAGATCAGGTAGGGCTAAGCCACCTTCTTTTGCACTTTTTTCATTGTTTTATAATTATTTCCAAAAAGATTCTGAGTCTGTCTCGGCAAATAGACTCCCAAGTATTTTATATTGTCTGAGGTTACTTTGAATGGGATTTCTCTTTCTAGCTCTTCCTGCTGTATCTTGTTAGACAGCTATAGAAAAGTTGAGGATTTATGAGGGTTTATTTTATAACCTTCAACTTTGCTAAAATTGCTAATTGTTTCCAGTAGTTTTTTGGATGATTTCTTGGGATTTTCCAGGTAGACCATCATGTCATCTGCAAAGAGTGAGAATTTTTTCTCTTCCTTCCCAATTCTAATTCCTTCAATTTCTTTTTCTTCTCTAATTGCTGATGCTAACATTTCTAATATAATATTGAATAGTAGTGGTGATAATGGGCATCCTTGTTTCACCTCGATCTTATTGGGAATGCCTCTAGCCTCTTCCCATTGAATATAATGCTTGTTTATGGTTTCAGATAGATACTGCTAACTATTTTAAGGAACAATCCATTTATTCCTACACTCTCTAGTGTAAAAACACATAGGAATGGATGCTGTATTTTGTCAAAAGCTTTTTCAGCATCTATTGATATGATCATCTGATTTCTAATTGGTTTGTTGTTGATATAATTGAGTATACTAACAGTTTTCCTAATATTGAACCAACCCTACATTCCTGGAATAAATCCTACTACATAATGTATTATCCTAGTGATGATGATGATGAAGTCAATGGACGATAAAGGAAAAAGATTGGGAAGAAAGGAAGAATGGGGGACTAAGATATTACACATAAGAGTCAAGAAAAAGCTTTTACAGTGGAGTGGAATGGGGGGAAGCAAGGGGGAATGAGTGAGCCTTCATTCTCATCAGAGATGACTCAGAAAGGAAATAACATACACACTTAATAGATTATAGAAATCTATCTTATCCTAGAGAAAAATGAGAGGAAAAGAATGGGATAAGGGAGAATGGGGGGAGAGGAGGGAGAGTAGGTAATAGAAGAGAGGGAAGATCAGGGGAGAGGGTACTCAGATAATGTACATCAATGTATTTTTGAACAGGGACAGGATGAAAGGAGAGAGAGAGAATGGAGGAACAGAGTGGAGGTACAGCTAGTAATAGCAACTGTGGGAAAAATATTGAAGCAACTTCTCTGATGGCTATGATAGGGAAGGCAACTCATCCCAAAGACAGAGCCATTGGAATCTGAACACAGATTGAAGTACACTTTTTTTTCCTCTCTCACTATTCTTGAGGTTTCTCATCTTTTTGCGGGGAAGGGGGGTTTATGATTACTCTCACAACACGATTATTGTAATAATATAAAATAAATAAACAAAAACCAAAACAAAACCAAACACCCTATCAGTTAGAATAGTAACATAACTGTAGTTTAAGGCTAAATCACAAAATAGCTGTAATACTACAAAGAAGGGAAATATTACATTTATTTCTATAGAATGTCTAAATTAGTCAATGATAATTTCAAGATAGCTTGTAATGTACTTGTTCAAGCTTGGTTTCTCAGTCTAATATTTAGTTGCAGGAACTTAAAATTCATAACATCTGGATCATTTATAAAAACTGTTTAGAAAATTGGAAGTTAGTATGGCAGAAACTTGGATTAGACCAACATCTCACACCCTATATCAAGATAATATCAAAATGGGTACAGGATTTAGACATAAAAGAAAATATTATAAGCAAACTAGGAGATCAAGGAATAATTTAGCTGTCAGATCTATGGAAAGGGAAACAGTTTATGACCAAGAAAGAGATGGAGAACATCATTAAAAACAAATTGTGAACTCATCCAATCTTTCTAGGGAACAATCTGGAATTATGCCCAAAGTGTAATAAAAATATGCATACCCTTTGATCCAGCAATACCACTTTTGAATATATACCCTGAAGAAATTATGAAAAAGGGTAAAAACATCACTTGTACAAAAATATTCATAGCAGTCCTGTTTGTGGTAGCAAAGAATTGGAAATCAAGTGAATGTTCATCAATTGGGGAACAGCTGAACAAATTGGGGTAAATATATGTTATGGAACACTATTGTTCTATTAGAAAACAAGATGGATGGGATTTCAGAGAAGCCTGGAAAGACTTGTATGAACTGATGTTGAGTGAGATGAACAGAACCAGAACAACATTGTATACCTCAACAGCAACATAGGGGTGATGATCAACCTTACTGGATACCTCAACAGCAACATAGGGGTGATGATCAACCTTACTGGACTTGCTCATTCCATCAATGCAATAATAAGGGACAATTTTAGAGTGCCTGCAATGGGGAATACTACTGGCAATGGAGAATATTACCAGTATCCAGAGAAGGAACTGTGGAATTTAAACAAAAACCAATTACCTTCAATTTGTTTTTAAAAAGTGTCTAATGGGGGCGGCTAGGTGGCACAGTGGATAGAGCACCGGCCCTGGAGTCAGGAGGACCTGAGTTCAACTCTGGCCTCAGACACTTAATAATTACCTAGTTGTGTGGCCTTGGGCAAGCCACTTAACCCCATTGCCTTGCAAAAACTAAAAAAAAGTGTCTAATGTACAACATAATTTTGCTATTTCTAATATTTTATTTTCTCCTCAAGGATATGATTTCTCTCTCAACACATTCATTTTTGATCAATGTATATCATGGAAACAATGTAAAGATTACCAGACTACCTTCTGGGGGGAGGGGGAGGGAAGGGAGAGTAGGGGAAGATTGTAAAATTCAAATCCTTAAAAAATGATAACTATTGTATATAATTGGAAAATTAATAAAATATTTTTAAAAATCTGGATCAAATGATTAATACTAGCTGATAAGATACCATTACAGGAAGGAAGGAAGGAAACTAATTTAGTTCAATGTACATAATACAAATGAGACAAATACACATGGATTTGATCATTCATTGGAAATTGTTTTATACTTGAAAAATGAATATGGCATTTTGGAAACAATTTGATGATAAGCTGAGGAACTGCAAAAACATGTTACATTTCATCAGAAGTGGATAAAATTTTTTGAAATCACTTTATGAATATTGAAATCATTCTGAGTATGATCTTTACAATTTTGAATTCCTATAGGAGAAAAAAGCCTATAACAATGTACACATGCACATATGCTTGTTTTCATGGAGGGAAAATATATTTATGACATAATTAAGCTTCCATTTACTGTTTAAGGCACCACTAAAGAATTTTTAACCTTAAGCTCTTGAACTATCATCATGAACTCTCAAAGGCTTCACAAACTGCTAAATGGGAACCATTGCACTATAATTCACTGAGATAAATGAATTGTCACATAATTAGAACTACATTTTAGAGAATCACTTTGGCAGATAAGTGACAAATGGTTTGTAGTAGAGACACACTTGTGGTTAAAAGAAAAATTAGAAGGCTATTGAAAAAAGCCAGAAGTGATGGATTGAACTAGGGTGGAACTAGGATGGAAGCTATATAGAGATATGTGGCAGACTCATAAGATTTTTCAGTAGATTGGATATGTAGGGTGAGAGACCTAGAGAATGACCTTGAGACTGTGCTTGGGTGAATTGGAGGGTGAAAGAAAAATAAGACTGTTGTAAAGAAGAGAGTGTTTGGGAAGGAAGATAATAAGTTTAAGAAAGAAACCAGAGATTGCTAGAAATGTAAATATTGAAATCTGCATAGAGATGATAATTGAATCCATTTGTTTATCTGTATATATGTTTTTTCTTGATAGAATATAAAACTTGTTGCAGGTAGGTACTATTTTGTCACAGTATCTCCAGGATTTAGCACATAAATCCTTTGGTCCACAACAGTTAAGACACTTAGAAGCTTGTAGAATTGAACTGAAAGGTTATCATATGTAATTGAAATTTGACCTGTTCTACATTGTCCCAGAAGGAAAAATGATCTGTAAGGTTCCTTTCAATTTTTAGGTTCCGTGACATGGGAACACAAAATCTTCATGGAATTATAATCTGCTCATCTCATTCTGTGCTTTTTTGTATTTCAGTTAAGCTACTAGTTTTGTTCTGAAATAACCAAAGAAATGTGGACATATCACATAACTAAAGGTACCTAGACAATGTCCAAATAGAATGTTTCCTTTAGCATGAAAATGTCTTCATCAATTTAAGAATCATGGAATTTTAGAGTTTGAATGGACATTTGCAGGCAACAAGTACATACAACATATTCGTAATGCAGGAATCCTTTGTCCAACCTCACCTTTACAAACAGCTAATACTACTCTAGCCTTAGATATTTAGGTAGTGTGTTGAAATCTTAGAACTTTCTGGCACACTTTATTAAACTCTACATAGCAGTATTCTCACCATGTATTGAACTGTTTTAAAAAGCTTACCTTCAAACAACCCTGCCTATTTGGGTTGTTACCTGTTCAATGCCTAGACCATTAAAGAAGCTTAATATTTAAACCAGCAATGACAAACTTTGTAATACACTTCTTTCAGATTCTTGTATCTTGATGATAATCTGTTTGTTCTTTTGCATGTTTGTACTCTTTGAATGATTATATAAGAGACATAATCCCTGCTGCACATCATCCTGAGTTTTTCATAAATATGTGATGCTCACAAATGCAAAATAACAAGGGGCCTGATTATATTCAGTAACTTTATTTTTAACTCTACTGAGTTAACTTTTTCTCCAGTGTTAAATAGATATTTTAGGTGCTGAAAAGGAACAACGACTAGATGTTTTATCATCTATTAACTTAATAAAAACAAAGTACACAGTTTTCTTACATAAGCAACTTAAAATAGTAAAGAAAATGTCCACAATAATACTAAGAATGGTAATTAAAATACATTTTAACAGTACTAAGTTCATAGACAGAAAAAAAGCAATAGGAAATAGGAGATGTATCCTTAATTTTCAAAGAAGACCATGACATCAGGGAGGTGATGCCATGACAAGCACATGAATTGGAATTGACTAAGAGGTCCTATGCTATGTCACCAGCCTCACTTTTTCCTCCAGAGCCATCTGGGTCCAATGGCCAGATATGTATCAGAATGTGGAAATGGCCCTGGATGCAAGATAATGAGGATTAAGTGACTTGTCCAAGGTCACACAGCTAGTATCTGAGGCCAGAATCTAATTTCCATCCTCCTGAATCCAAGGTCAGTACTCTACCCACTGTGTCACCTAGCTGCCCTAAGAGTTGTATGAAGGATTAATGAAGATAAATGAAGATTAACTAGGAACATTTTAAGTAGTCAGTTCAAAACATATGAAATCTTTGCTCCACTGAGATTGGCTGCCTTAAATACTTTCTTAAGAAAAAAAAATCTGTAAAAGGATGTATAAACTCATGCTTAAGTAAATGAGGCTTTGATCTAATCTGCTCTGATTGGAATGAACATTCTATTTGAAATCCACTCACTTTAACTTTATTATTAAGATTATAGCTTATCTTTATGTAGGACCCTATGGTTTACAAAATACATTATCTCATTTTAATCCTGTTAAAACTTCTATGAAATAAGTATTTCAACTGTATTAATCCTTATTAAACAAAGGTTCAGAAGTAAAATAACTTGCTAAAATACACATAGTCCTAAATGGGACATCCAGGGCTCAAACCCAGGTCTTCTTCACACTCTGAATTCATAAATCTTTCTGGGGAAACATACTTTAGGGTGCTATGAATGACTGTGTAAAGACCATTGGATTTGGAGGCATGGTTGCAAAAGACCCCTAAAATCCTTAAGAATGGGCCCGGGTGGGGGGCAGCTAGGTGGCAGAGTGGATAAGCACCTGCCCTGGAGTCAGGAGGACCTGAGTTCAAAGCCAGTCTCAGACACTTAATAATTACCTAGCTGTGTGACCCTGGGCAAGTCACTTAACCCCATTGTCTTACAAAAAGCAAAACAAAACAAGGATGGACAGGGCTGTACTACTTACCACAGAGGACAGACTCTATAGCTGCTTCATCTGCACAACTTTCAACTCCACACATAACAAAATTTTGGAAAACAATTTAATTTACTTAGGGATTTTTTTCAGGGGAATAAAATAATATCCAAGTGGAATATATCAAATTCTCAACTTCTGATTGAATTTAAGTTTTATTTTATTTTAAGGCAATGGGGTTAAGTGACTTGCCCAGGGTCACACAGCTAGGCAATAGGTAAGTGTCTGAGGTCTAATTTGAACTCAGGTCCTCCTGACTCCAAGGCTATCCATGTACCAACCAGCTGCCCCCTCTGATTGAATTTAAGAAGTAAAAAAAAAAGTCTCCCATTCCTACTTACTATGGGAAAACGATGTCTTGAACAGCACCACTGTGACAGGTGGCAATGAGTTCTTCTTTAAAATCAGTGTAACTGAGGCAATAAATGTGGGCTGCTTCTGTTCCAACAAAGAACTGGTGCCCTTGACCTCGCAGTGCAATGGAAGTAAGTCCACCTTGTAGCTGAATTTTTCTTAAAAAAAAAAAAAAGTAATGCGTTTACAGATTTGATGCAATTCAGCAAGTACAGTACTAAACATTTGCTATGTTTTTAGCAGGGAAGGAGAACACAAAAACTTGTTATGCTGTAGTTAACAGACAACACTGAAGACCCATGAGACAAAGAATTTGAGATTTAGAGATAGAATATGATCACTTTAAGGTCAGGGAAAGGAAAAAAAATAAGCCTGGTCTTACTAGAGAGTTAAGGATGGGTGAATGAGGGGCTGATATCTTGAAAACAATATTGACAGCTATCAGAATAGAGGCAAGACCCCTCCCCCCAACCTCAACATACCTACTACTCCCCACCAAAAGCAAAATCCAATCAGAATGAGTTCAAGAAATCCATTGAAAAACCTCAGGAAGTGACTTTTTCCAACCAACAACTACACAAACCACACAGCTTGAGAGACTAGAGAGGGAAGTTGCTAGTCAAGCCAATGCCACTTCAAGCAAATAAGGTAGATTGATATCTATTAGATGTGCTATATAACTGCTGCTGCTATGGTTGTTGTTGCTATCTTCCTAGCATGAGCAGAGTTCAGCAAGACTCAAATATAGCTTATAGGGCATTATTTCTGGAGGCAAGAAAAGCACAGAAATCCTAGAGAAAAAAAAGATCTAGGGTGGCGAGAAAAGCACAAATAGGGCATTAAAAACCACAAGGAACAGCAGTGACCATTGGAGTCCATTGTGTGCTCAGACAGGGACAGCCCAGGCACCAAAAGCTATAATGTCCCTTCTATTCTGTCTTTTTTAAAAAAAATTATTTATTCATGTTGGACTTAAATAAAAAAAAATAAAAGAACATTTCCATGTACACAGCACAACATATAAAGTGTATTCAATATAAAATCATGAATTTCCATTTTATACAGTTCACTTTTAAAAAAATTATGTAATATGACTAAAATGAAAATAAATTTAATATGATTTGTACATGTTCACTGTCATAGGGAGAGGGAAGATAGAAAAATGTGAAGCTTAAAAGCTTACAAAAAAGAATACAGAAAACTATCTTTGCATGTAATTGAAAAAATAAAAGAAAAATTATGTAATAAACATTACAAAACTCTTTCAAAATTACCTTACTTTTCTTTGCTTCCTTCTAGGTTTTCTTTTGTTCTCTGCTGTGTACTTTTTTCTTCCTCCCCGCCTTACCCCACCCTAGAGAAGGCTACCATTAGATATGTGCATATATACCAAATAATTAATTCTTATCCCAAAAGCTTAAATCTTTACGTTGGTCAAACATAAAGTTACTATAATCATTTGATACTGTATATTGGATATCTACTCTATTCCACTAATTTACCTTTTTATATCTTATTAGCCAATACCAGGTAGTTTTGATAATTACTGTTTACGATCTAGTAATGCTATATCTCCTTAACATTTTTTTATTAGTTCCTTTGAAATTTTTGTCCTTTTGTTTTTCCAAATGAATTGTGTTATTTTTTTCTAACTCAGGAAAATAGTTTTTTGGTCACTTAAATGAGATGGCTTTGGATAATCAGATTAGTTTAGGTAAAAATATCATTTTTTATTGTATTAGTTCTGCCCTGCCTTGACAGACTTTATAAAAATAAATATATTTGTATGTAAACATATAAATAAACAAATGAAAAATAAAAAGCATTTTAAATTATGTTCATGTAATTTCTGGGTTTGTTTTAGTAGTTATACTCCCAGAATTTTATATTGTCTATAGTTATTTCAAATAGGATATCTCTTACTATTTCTTCTTGAAGGTTTTTGTTGGCAATATATAGAAATGCTGGTGATTTATGTGGATTTATTTTATATCCTCCCACGTTACAGAAATTATTAATTATTTCAACTAAGTTTTTAATTGACTCTCCAGGGTTTTCCAATTATATCATGATAATATCTGCAAAAACAGTTTTATTACTTCATCATTCATTCTGATTCCTTAAATTTATTTTATTTCTCCTTTTGTTATCACTAGCATTTCTAATACAGTATTTTTTTCAGACAATGGGGTTAAGTGACTTGCCCAGCTAGGAAATTATTAAGTGTCTGAGGCCAAATTTGAACTCAGATGTCTTCCTGACTCCAGGGCCAGTGCTCTATCCATTGGACCACCTAGTGGTCTCTCTAATATAGTATTGAATAATATTCGTAACTGGGCATCTTTGTTTCACTCCTATTATTACTGGAAAGGCTTATAGTTTATTTCTATATTACAAATAATTCTGGCTGATGGTTTTAGAGAGATGCTTTTTATCCTAAGGAAAGATTCACTTATACCTATGCTTTTAGATGTTTTAAATAGGAATAAATGTATTTTATCAAAGTTTTTGCCTGAATGCATTGATACAATTATATGATTTTTGTTTATTTGTTATTGATATAATTGATTATATTAATAGTTTTCCTTATGTTAAACCATCCCTATATTCCTGGTATAAATACCATTTGATCACAATGCACTCATGGCTAGTGTTTTATATAGGATTTTTTACATCCATGTTCAATAATGAAATTGGTCTATAATTTTCTTTCTCTGTTTTTGTTCTTTCTAGTTTAACTTTTTAATAAAACATATTTTGTTTCATTCTTTGCCTGCTATGACAAATAATTAATATTGGAATTAATGAATCCATGAATGTTTTGTTGAACTCACTTTTAAATCCATCTAGTTCTGTAGCTTTCCTAAAATAATATTATGAAGCTATTTTATTTCCTCTTCTGTTAATTGAGACAATTTATTTTTTTTTGTAAATATTCTTCCAGTTCACTTAAACTGTTAAATTTGTTGACATATAATTGGGCAAAACAACTCCTTATAACTGCTTTCATCTCATCTGTTTAAGTGGAAGATGCACCTATTTCATTTTTTATGATTGTGATTTGCTTTTTTTCTCTATCTTTTAAAAGTTATATTAACCAATAGTTTGTCTACATCAATGATGTCTTCATAAAATCAACTCCAAGTTCCATTTATTAAGTTAATGGTTTTCTTACATTCAATTTTATTAATCTCTCTTTAATTTCTAGAATTTCCAATTTAGTATTTAATTGGGGATGTTAAGTTGTTCTTTTTTTAGTTTTTTAAAAAATTGCATTCCCAATTCATTGGTTTGCTCTTTCTTTATTTTATTAACACAAACATTTAGAGATATAAATTTGCCATGACAACTGCTTTCACAGTATCCCATAGGTTTTAATATGTTGTCTCGTTGTCATTCTTTTTAATGAACCCACTTTTTAACTCACTCATTCTTTAAGATTAAGTTATTTAATCTCCAATTAGTTTTTAATGCATTGGGAGGATCAAGGGAAATTAGCAATAATGATACCAGAAAACAAAAACGGTCTTTGACATACTTTCTTAAATGTACAGGAAAAAAACAGAAGAAAGTTCAGAATGAAACACAAACAGGATAGTTTCAAAAGTAACATGTGGAATGTAATGTGTGCTGTTTTAAAAAGGAAGCAGTATAAAAAGGAGAGCCATAGTTTCACAAACAGTTCTCTTTTTCTATTCTGTTATGCATATGGAAATGTTCATTTCTGGCATTTAAAATCAAAATTTTTTAAAGTACAATTAATTTAAAAATTAATTTTAAGGGATAGGCTAGAGGCAGGGAGATGAACTGTAAGAGAAAAATAAATAGTTTGAGTAAGAAGTGATGAAACTGGATTGATAGTACTGACAAAAACAGTCAACCTGTTAACAAGGACAAAAAAATGGGACAATGGAATGATATGCCTTTAGAGAATCATGAAAGGACTCTCACAAATAAGAATTTGTAACTTCATTTAAATTATGTGATACAAAAGGATAAATTGGTGCCACAGATATAGCTTGTTTGCAATTGTTTACTTCAAGTCACTAAAGTTCATTATAGGGAGAAAAGGAAGCTAATGTTACTTAACTTTAGCTACGCAAAAAAAATTTTGGGATAGGAAAACTGGAATAAAAATCCTTGTATCTGCTAACTTACTCTTGCATCACCTTGTTTGAACCATTACATCCTTTCCCTCACTGTTTATATTTATATCTTTAGGATTTCTGAAAGCAAAGTGATGAATAAACTTTTAAATGTGATATAATTATGGCAATCATTATCACTAGCAGTAACATTATTATTATTATTATTTTATCATGGCTGAGTTAAGTTCTCCTTCACCCAACACCTACCACACTGAAATAATTTCAGACTTGTGTTTCTCTAAACATGATTGACTAAGAAGTTCTTTCCAATTACTCCATGATAAATCATGCATATTAATGGAGAACATAAAGAATTTTTCCCAGTCAGTTTTCTTGCCAACTACTTTGGATTTTTGTATGTTTGATAAGAAAGTCTTTTATTGTCATTCACTTTATACTGTCAATAAGTGGGAAATTATATACTAAGGTAAATTTCATCTCAGGGTTTATGAATTATTTTGATTCTTATAATGAAATCACAAATTGTAGAGTCAAGATGAATGAATTTTAGTATTTAAACTTATCTCATTACATTTGAACAATCTTCTGAGATTGTTAGATAAGCATCAGTATCATCGATCAGTCAATCAACAAGCATTGGCCTTGGGAATACAAAATGAAAATACTCTCCAAGTACCTACACTTCAACCCAGGAAGAAGATGAGTACATATCAAAGGTTTATGCAGAACACATACAAAGTTGATGTAAGAGGGAGAAGCTGAGGCCAAATATGTGACCAGGCCTCTTCTGATGAGCAACACACTCTGGCTTCTTGAGAAGACCCTGAGAGCAGCTCCTGGACGATCTCATCTGTGTAACCCCCTGACTGGTCTGGGTCAAAGAAGCCTAGCAACTAAGCTAGGAACAGCCATCCACTTCCTGGGCTATAAGGAAAGAAACGCCTTTCAATGTGGCCTCTTTGTCAACAATATCTCTCCCTTGGAGATGGAGTGGGGTAAACGGGAAAAGAGGGAAGCTATGACAACTACATGCTGTCATTTCCTTGCTAGAATGAGTCAGAAATGACCTCAAATCCTTGGCTACCTCTTCTGCCTTATGCTCCCCCACCCATCCAAGCACAGGTGATCTCACAACAATTCTGAAAGGTAGAATGAAATTACCATCCCTAATAGCTACCTCATAAGCTCAGAAGTCATGTGCTAGTCAACTAGCAGGAGGTGATTTTTGCAAAAGCTTTTAAAAGTGACTGAAAGAACAAAAAACCTTGTTTCACTATATAGAAGACCTGTACTTTATAACTTTATAACAGGTGAGCAGACCTACAAAATTTGTCTTTATCTCCTAGAACATAATAGGTAATAAGTGTTTTAAATATGTTAATACTTCTAAATCTTTTGTGTTATATGCAATTTTTAATGTAGAGGAAAAAATAACTGTTCTATATCAGATATCTATATAGGTGTATATATATGTATATCTACATTTGTATCATGTATATACACACACACACACACACACACACACACAAACACAGAGAGAGAGTCCATTTAAGTACCCTTTCTAAAAGGAACCCCATTAATTCCTTTAGGGAAGACCCTAAACATGATTAAATATCAATTTTATGTATTTCCTCCAAATCTCTCTGGTGTTCAAGTTGCACCACCATTGAATCTAAGTCCATCTGAACCCCTTTTCTGAGAAGAGGTCTACCTTGTGTCCTAAAATGCCAAACTCCTAAGATGCTACCAAATCCCAGGGGCATCTGCTCCTATAGAGGGATCCATGCACCTGAGTTCAAGGGGAAACAGATCTTTTGGGAAAGGGGGGGAAAAAGAAAAATGTAATCTTTTATTCAATAACTGATTAATTTGCTTTACTAAACAAAAGTTTAAAAGAGCAGATTGATATTATTCAGGAGCAGCCTTCAGTCTATCTGCCCAATATATCTTACCAATCCAATTTAGCAGAACATAGACATCAAAACTCACTTGATTGGTTTGTAGCTTGGGCTTTTACAAAGAGCCAGTACCCCTGCTCCAGAGCCTACTAGCAAACTTCCCATCTTCAGACACTTGATAGTTGTGACTCCCTAAGATAAAAATACCATCATCACTGTGTGAACAGTTCCATTGTAAAGAATTAGTACAAGTTATTCCCTTGAAGAAATGGTCCCTCAGATTAGCAAGAGCCTGTTTAAGGTTTGGTAATTAGATCAAATCACTTCAATTCAAGAAACATTTATGAACTTCCTAAAAGTAGAAGACAGTGTACTGGTTCCTGGGGAAGCAAAGAGCAAAAAAAAAAAAATAAAAAGTCTGATCTTTGCTTTAAAAGAGCATGTATTCTAATGTGGTAAATGTAGGCTTTATAACAGGCTAGTTACCTTAGGAGGTTTTAGACTCTGGTGTGAGAAGTGAACCTAATGAATTTATCATTAAAAACAATGCACTGAGGGACAATATAAATTGCCCCTTTTTAGGTATCAATATAGGCATAATGTTGTTATCCAGTTGTTTCAGTCACATCTGACTGTGTCCCTAGGCTGAGTTTTTCTTGGCAGAAATTCTGCAGTGGTTTACCATTTCCTTCTTCAGTTCATTTTACAGATGAGGAACTGAGGCAAATAGGGTTAAGTGACTTGCTCAGGTCACACCACTATTATGTGACTGAGGATGATGAGAATTCATAAAGTCTTCATGGTACTAGGCCCAGTTGCTTCACCTAGCTGACTCATAGGCATAATAATTGTAAAGAATTCTGTTTAACAGTTATAGAAAGAAATCAGCTATTATAAATTTATCTATACTTCTTCTTGACAACCATGTCATTAGCAATTACACATTTTGCTCCATAGACACACATGCTTTTCTGCTCCTGCTGTTATAAAACCTCTTAGGGAACAAGCACATACAAATGAATTGAAGAAGTAGCTTTTTTGTTGTTAATGGGTTTAAACTTAATTGTTTTAAAACTGATCTATTCCTTTAAAAAGGGCATCAATCTCCCAAATGTCATTTGTAGCTCAGACTTTAGAATGCCAGTGATACTGATTTTGGCTCCAAACTCTCAGAAGGCTCTAGCCAAAATGGTCATCATTAGGACATTAGTAGTTAGGAGAAAAAGATACTCAAGATTTTTATTCTCCCCTTTGGCTCTTTTCTCTTATGGTCTTATTAGATGAAGCAAGTACAATCCTCTTTCTTGACACATTACAGCTACAATCGACAGCTTTCCATTGTCTCTTTCAGGAAATGGGAGCATCCTGTCAAGGTGTATCCAACAAGGACCTAGTAGGAATCAGGTCAACATCTAAGTGATGCATGGTTAGAGTGATGGGTCTTGAGTCAGGAGGTTATAAGTTTAAATATGACCTCAGATACTTACAAGCTATATAACTTTGAATGTCATTTAAACTCAGTTTCCTCAACTGTAAAATGAAGATAATAATAATGCCAATCTTCCAGGGTTGCTATGGGGATCAAATAAGATAATATAAAAAGTGTAAAATGCTTGCTACATAGTGGCTACTGATTGATAGTTATTATTAATTCCATATTCTTTGCAGGAATATTTGTGTCTTCATTTTTAGAAATAATGCTAAGATATTATATTCTTCAATAATTAGGAGTAAAGTAGTTTTGTATGTATGCATTATGAAAATTTTACTATAATAGGAATTTGAGTCTGAAGGGAACTTATATATCATTTAGTCCAAGTCTCCATCTGATATGTATATATATATATATATATATATATATATATATATATATATATTTTTTTTTTTTTTTTTGCAAGGCAATGGGGTTAAGTGGCTTGCCCAAGGCAAGGTAGGTAATTATTAAGTGTCTGAGGTCAGATTTGAATTCAGGTATTCCTGACTCCAGGGCTGGTGCTCTATCCACTGCACCACCTAGCCACCCCATCAAGTCCATTTTATAAATGAGACTCAGAAAGGTTAAATGATTTTCTCAAGGTCACACAGGCAGTAAATAATTCAATTTAACTAACATTTATTAAGTACCTGTTAAGTACAAGGTGGAAACAGCATGGCAAAATAGTTAGAATTAGAATCTGAGTTCAGATCTGGTTTCTTACACATTATTAGCCATGTAACCCTGGAAAAATCACTTCTTGGTGCTCTATATCTTTCATGTCTTTAAAATTATAAAAGATTTGCAGGTTGGCCTTGGTGAATAGAATTTACCCACAAGGAATTCTCTACACCAATGAAACCATAGATTTATATCAAATGGAGGAAAAAAGTACATTTCTATATTTATACATATATACATTTATGATATGTGCTATGTATACAGATGTATCATAATATATGCTTTGGTACCTGGAGAAGCAATGAAAAGATCTGTGAATTTGGAGATAAAGGTCATGGGTCAAGTTATAACAAGTTGCTGATTTGTATCAATGGCAAAATTTTCTATGTCATGAGTTTCTTACATTGATGAAATAATGGATCCAGGTTCCTCCCCCACAGAAGACAAAACAAAACAAAATAAAACTCTCAAGGAGCTTCTGTTTTATTGAATGTAATGTAACCATAATTCAAACCCAAGACCACTGATTCCAAATCTAATATACTTTGCACTATACCATGCTTCCTTAAACTCATGTTTGCAAATATTCATTAAACACCTCTCTCATGGGCAAAATCATTATGTTGAGTTGGACTCAGTCTACTAAAGTGTCCCATAATAAACTACTTTTTTAATATTAAAACTTGGCAGCTGTAAGAGGGGCTAACTCCAAATATGGCCCCATATCAGTGTTGCTAACACAACTATATTTAAAGAAGATTTTTTTGAAATGCATTTTACATGTGTCTATGAAGGAAGCTATATTAAAATTTTTCACAATTTCTTGTCTATCCCATTATTCTAGTTCCTCTGTTCCTTTTAGTTACCTCATCCTATAAACCCATCTTTAAACCTAGGTCCTTCTCTAGATAGATGTCTTCCTCTATTATTTTTTCATATTAACTTTCATACTCTTCCTTGATTCAATTAATCCTAATGTCCCACAACCCTCTTTTGAATCCCACAGGGATTGAATTTAGAATTCCTCCTTCATGATTTCCAGAGTATGTCTGCCAATAATTCTCTGCAATTTTTTTAGGAAGAATACTTTTCTAAAGACTTTTCCCTTGTAAAGCACCAAAATAATCTTTTGAAAAAGTATTTAAAAATAATATAATCCATATAATTTTAAATAGTTTAAGCAGCATTGATTTTTCCAGATACCACAATTATCACATGTACCTTAATTTCTAAGAATCCTGTATTTCACATCCCAAGGAATCTATAAAACATTTCATATTTTTCAACTTCTCTCTGAAAAAGCACTTGTTTAAAAGAAGACAGTTTGGCAACAATAAGGCACAATTTTGGGGTGTCTGTGATGGAGAATGCCATATGTATTCTGAGAAAGAATTGTGGAGTTTGAACACAGACTAAGGACTATTACCTTTAATTAATTAATTAATTAGTTTGTTTGTTTGTTTATTTATTTATTTGAGGGTTTTTTTTAGGGTTTTTTTGCAAGGCAATGGGGTTAAGTGACTTGCCCAAGGCCACACAGCTAGGTAATTATTAAGTGCCTGAGGCCAGATTTGAACTCAGGTACTCCTGACTCTAGGGCTGGTGCTCTATCCACTGTGCCACCTAGCTGCCCTATTACCTTTAATTTAAAAAAAGTTGTCTTATTATGTAATTCTTCTATATCTCATACTATAAGTTTCTTTCTTAAGGATATGATTTCTTTCTCATCACATTCAACTTCGATCAATGCATACTATGGGAATGATGTAAAGATTAGCAAACTGTCTTCTGTGGGGGGTGGGGGGAGGGAAGCAAGATTGGGGAAAAATTGTAAAACTCAAAATACATAAAACCTTTCTAAAATTAAAAAAAGAAGACAGTTTGCTCAAATCACTTGAATTTTATGATTTTTCTATTAGTCCTCCAAATAATGAAGATAGCTTCATTTTGTACATTATAATCAACAAAAGTCTCCATGTTAATTATATTTGAATATATTGTGGTGATTCTGTTGTCTTAAGTCCGTAAAATTGCATACTATTGCCCTTTTCAGTACTTGGGGAGGAGGGAGAAAAAGAGGGAAGGAATCTTTCTCCTAAATGGAAATGCAGTGGGTCAAGACAAGAGGTAAAATATCCTCTGTAGACACATCTCTCTTGCTAAGCTTTAATACTTCAAAGTTCTGTAACTCCATTGTTTTAAGTACTCTCTCAACCAAAGCAAATCAGAGATTATTATGACTAGAAATTCATAATCATAATCCTACAGCCAATTTGTTAATAACTCTCCAAACTTTGATGTTTGTCCTTCCTCCTCCAACAAGAGGAATCATTGGCACCATATTTAATATCTCTCTACTTTGGCAAAGCCTACCAGAGTTTGTGCTATATTGTCATCTACAAAAACTATGAATTATCTCCATGTCATGATGAGCCATCAAAGCCAGACATCAATGAAGATCTTCTAGCTTAAGTAATATTAAACTGTGACTAAAAAATGAGAGTAGTAAAAGCTCAAAAAAGACATGTTATCAAAGTGTTTTCATTGCCATAACTTCTAGAAGTCACACAAGATGAAAGATGAAAATTTTGCTATTTTGTGTGTCTGAAGAAATAGTGTTTAGTTCATAGCTTACTACATACAAGACCTTGTTTTCCCCTCAGTGTCCTTTTATAACTTTTATAACTTCACCTGATGCCAAAATCAAAAAAAGTCTGCCAGTGAGACATGATCAAAAACTGTACTCTCTGTAGGACAACTAGGATTCCATAGCAACCAGGATGTGACATGAAGATAGTCGATGTGACCACATAGCCAAATTCCTCAGAACTTTTTTCTGGGACTGCCAGTAAAGGCATTTTCAAATGTCTCTGGTTGAATCTTGGTTTCCTAACAAATGAATAACATAAGCCATCAAGGACAAAACTTAATAAAATGTGTATTTTCCAGGAAAAGTCAACTTTTACAAATGAACTTAAAAGATTAGAAGGTTGGAACTAAATGACCTTTCAGAGCCTTCCCAGAATTAATATTATGATCTCTTACTTATGTCCTCATCAGGGACAGCAAATCTGTTAGGAAGAGCTTTTTGTACTCATTAACCATGTTATCTCTCTTCCCACTGACTTCTCAACTTCTTGTAATCTGACTTCCAATTTTATTACTTTGGAACTCCTCAGATGATCTCTCCTTTGCTAAAGTCCAATATTCTTTTCTCCAACTTCATTAAAAAAATTCTCTTCAATATTTGACACTGCAGGATGTTGAACACCTCTCCCTCAATACTTTTGTCTCATTAGGTTTTCATAATTCCTATCTTCCCTGGTTTGCCTCCTGTCTGGCTGATCCTTTTGAGTCTCCTCTACTGGAAATCCATCCATGTCCTTCTCCTTTGTGTTAGTGTACCTCAGTTTTCTATCCTGGAAACTTTGAGATTATCTCCAATTTATACTTGTTTGTACATAGTACAAAGTACTTAGTTTGTACTTTCCCAAAAGAATGTGATATCCTTAAAGGTAAGGACATTTAGCACTATCAAGGACATAGTAAACTCTTAATAAATGCTTAATTGTCTACTTGACTGCTTCTCCTTTCTCTTGGTGATCTTATCAACTTTCCAGGGTTCCACTATCATCTCTAATAGCCTCCCAAATCTACTTATCCAGCCTTATTTCTCTCCAGAGTAAGAGGACCACACCTCTCTATGCTAGATAGTCCATCTAGATGTCCCAGAAATATCTCAAACACTGTTTCTGAAACAACACAAATTATTTTTCTCTCTAAATCCACCCCTCTTCCTAACTTCCTTTTTCTGCTGAGGGGTTTATCTTTTTTCTAGTTATCTAAATTTATAACATAGAAATCTATCCTTGATTTTCTTTTTCACTCACTCCTATCTTCATAATCTATCAATTGTCAAGTCTTCTCTATTTTACTTCCACACCTCTCTACTTGCTTGGCCACAACCTTAGTTCAGGTCCTCATCACTTCTATACACATAGTTTCCTAAATGATCTCCCTAACTCTGGGTACTTCCCCCTCTAACTCATTCTCATCCCAGCTGTCAAAATGATTTTTCTAAAGCACTGGTCTGACTGCACTATCACTTCACTGCAGAATTCCAATAGTGCCCTACTGACTTTAGGCTAAAACTACAGTCTGACATTTTAAAGTCCAATCTTGCTCTAGCCTACCTTCCCAGGCTGATTACACCTTACACCTGTTCTCTAAGTTACAGTGACAAAAACTGGCTTACTCCCAAACTCCCACATCTTTTTTTCTCAAGTGCCCCAATGATCATAGTTTATTATCAACTCAAGTCCTAATCTTATATCTGACCTCACTCACTTGTTCTTCCCCACCCAATTCCCCCAATAATGATAGTCTATATTAGTTTTGTATTTACTATGCCTTTTCTAATTCCCTCCAGTAGAATATAAGCTCCTTGAAAGGACTGTTTTGTTCTTGTCACTGCAACCTAAGAAATTAGCATAGTGCTGCATTGTTGAAATGATCAATGAGTTGAGTTGAGGACAGCTTCTACTCACCAGACTGAACTTTTCTTTGGTAGGACCCATGTCAGCTAATAGTTTTGTTCTGGGGTTCAATTTAAGGATGTCACCAGTTGTTGTGCCAATATAGAAAAAACTATCATCATCTGCCATCTGAGGAAAATAGAATAGACAATGATAAAATCCAGTTATTCTAACTTTGAGTATGTCCTTAATGATAGCTAAACTTTCTGAAAAATCAGCAGTGACACACAGAAGCTCAACATTATTACAAATGTCTTTCTAGACTCAAAAGAGAAATAAAAAGTAGTGAAGAACAGGGTAGTGTATAGATTGCCATGACTGGGGGAAAATAGGTAGCATAGTAGATAAGAGTGCAGAACCTAAAAGCCAGAAAGATTTGAGTTCAAATATATCTTTAGACACTAGCTATATGATTCTGATCAAGTCATTTAGTCTCTGTTCGGTTTTTTCAACTGTAAAATGGAGATTATAATAATATTGACCTCCTAGGATTGTTATGAGAGTCAAATAAGATAACTTGTAAATTGCTCAACACAGTGCCTAGCATATTATACATTTCTATAGTGCTTGGCACTATATAAATATTAGCTATGATGATAATAGTGATTCCACAAGGAAATACTTTTATTTCAAATAGAATTCACATTTTCTTTCAATTTCTTAATTATTCTGAGAAAGTATCTCTAACAAGAAAATAGCATGGAACACAGTAAAGTAATGCAGATTCACATTTAATGCAATAGGTATGAAATCTCAATGATACAACTATTCCTTCCCTTAATGAACGTCATGATCTATCATCCTGTGTCATGTTTGTCAATCACTTCCCATTAGGTTACCTAAAGAAACTGTTTTACTTTTTCTTGACATTGGCAAGTATACCAGTAGAAGATAAGGGTTTGTTCATGACTTTGCTTAGCAGAAAACCATTCTGGGAAAGATGAGTATTCACAGTCATTCTAGACATTACACTACAACTATGGACATATTAATTCACTGCTTTATATCTCCAAGTTTCAGCTCCATCATCCCTAAGTGGATGTTCAGTTTTTTCTGTGAAAATTTAATAACTATATTCATTTTTTATAGGTGGCAATGACTGTAATCAGAGGAGAAAAAAAATAGTGAGGTTGAGAAATAGAAGAGGAAAGGAAACAAGCCCTTAGTCCGAGAGATGCTTTTTGATTGTTGGTATTCTCTAAGAGGTAAATATATTTATATATAAAATAAGTATAAAATATGAAGGGAAAGTTTTAAGAGGTGGGTTTGCTGACCGGATGTTACAAATATAGCATATCTGGAAGGAATAATCATTCATAAATATGTACATCCATCCATCCATGTAACTACTAAATACAAACATGAATTAAAAAACTCTGTCCTCCAAGAGCATGCATATGCATATGAAACATATGAGACATGCTACAAACATTTATTAAGCAGCTGCTTTATGCAAAGCACAAAACTGGGAATCATACAAAACCAAGCTAATAAAAAAGCCCTAGAGCTTAATGTTAAGGACCCCAAAAGTATCTAATTAAAAAGTCATAGAAGTTCAAAAAAGGGAAGATAATTGGACCTGAAGTCTCTCAGAGCAGATGGAATTTCAGCTGGACTTTAAAAAAATGGACAGAGTTTGATCAGGTCAAAGAGAGGGAGAAGGGCATTCCAAATGAGAAAATAACATGAACAGAGATGAGAAAGGAGTAACTTGGAGTGTTCTGAGAACAGAAAGGAGACAAGGTTTCCTGGAACAATCATTTCATGAAGAGGGAAGAAAAAAAGAGAATAGAAATTTGCATTAGGGGCGGCTAGGTGGCACCACAGACAGAACACTAGCCCTGGAGTCAGGAGTACCTGAGTTCAAATCTGGCCTCAGACACTTAATAATTACCTAGCTGTGTGGCCTTGGGCAAGCCACTTAACCCCATTGCCTTGCAAAAAAAGAAATTTGCATTAGTCAGTGGGGACAGATTCAGCATGGAGAGGAGAAAGAAAAAAAGGTTCCTAAATTTAAATCATGCTAAAGTCAAGGATATAGACTGCAAGAGCCAGGCTGACATGGTATAGGTAATATTTGCTCAATCCTGCATAAGATATTGAGAGGAAAATGATGAAATTGAGACTGCTTGTGGGTCATGACCCTTTAATATTCTGCCATGAACTTAACTGTGTCCCCCCCCCCCCATGTTGAGGATACAGGGAAATTGAATGGAGATTTAATGCAGTGTCCCTTGGAGCATCAAGTGGCAGCAGCAACTAATTAAAGGCATCAAGAATTCTTGCTGCCTCATTCATTTTATTGTTAATTTCTACTTCTATTTCAATAAATGTCTTTGGATTTAATTTCATGTCTCTTCTGTTTGTATGTTGATGCAGTCACTATTTCTTCTCTTTCTCCACATACTCTGGGCTGAGCCCATACCAGTTATTATGAATTCTGTACACCCACCCTCAATCCTTTATTTAAAATTTCTTATCCACTTTTTAGATTGGTCATGAGAGAAGAATGTTAAATTATATGTCAGTTGGCATTGTCATACTATGGGCTCACATCCAGCCTTCTAGAGATGTAGTCTGCAAAGACTTTCATCAATTAAGCAAGGATTCCCAATCCAAAATACTTTCAAATGTAGTCTGTAGTGTTTCCCTTGAAAAACTATTATTATGTCATATCCTCATAAAAATATATGAGAGGCAAGGAATTTTGTCTTATTTATTCTTTGTATCTTTTCTGTATTAAGTAGAGTGGGTACTTAACAAATATTTAATTGAATTTAATTAATGAGAGTGTGGAACAGAACATTTTGAAAGCTGCACTATGGATTATGTATAATAGCAATATTCTTCCATGAGTCACATGACAAAAAATGCAAGTAGCTGATAGCCACCTTCCCTGATAAACCACTTGGCTAGACTCAAATAATAGATAAGCATTCCAGGGTTCTGTTGGCACTTGTGCTTTGCTGGCAGAAACTTCAAGGATTTTCATTTCAAGAAAAGTTATCAAGGTAGAATTTTACTTAGGAAGAAAAACACATTGAGGGTAATAGGCTAAAAATTGCTAGGGAGAACAAATTCAGTCAGATCCTTTCACCATGCAATTTTTTTTTCTTTCTTTTAGATTGGTATTTTATTTTTCCAGTTACATGTTATGAAAATTTTTCAACATTCAACATTTTTTCCTTTATAAAACAAAAATACTGAAACCCAATTGCTCTAATCATGTAAAAATCAAGTCTGAAGGCAGTCAATCTTAGTGACCAGTCTTTGCCAACAAGTATTTGAATGGGATAGTAATGAAATTTCTGAAGATTAAGCTCATGTATGTTTGATATTAAAGGTAGGGACATTAATGAGGGAAGCTACTACAGTATTACAGGCATGAGTTGATGAGCAGTGGGGATGGCAAGAAAGGGACAAAAGTGACCGAGATTTCAAAGGAAGATGAACTACTTGAATGATTGATTATATAAGACAGCCCAGGAATTTGCTTTTAGATTTGGATACCTTTCTTGATGATATACCTCATTCTCTCTCAGACAGATGAACCTGGGCAGGATGTTTTCCAGACAAATGTCAATCACATGCATAGGTAAGATCTGAGTTATATGTTATAGCTTGCACCCAGGAAATAAAGTGCCAGAAATATATCCCAGTATATCCGGAAGTATTACTTGGTTGGGCAAGAAATCACTTTCAAGAATCTTGAATTTAAGACCATGCCATAGCTTCCACCTAGACTCTTGCTGCAAAAGACTCAATGCAGAGGAATCCATCACTTCCTTTCATCCCTCTGCTTTCAGACTAACTTTATTAAGAATTTTTTTCCAACTGGAATTAACAACTGAAATATCATTATACTTACTGCAATACTTAGAACTTTTCTTTTCATCTGCCTTGTTTGACATTCAGTTGGCCAGATTTTCCTGTTTGGGAAATCTAGTTCCCATACCCGGATTGTTCCACTGAAGCCAAAAACAAGAAATTCGTAATCAAACTCAGAGCTGTTGGGACTTAAACACAGTCCATTAGTGACAAATATAAAAAACATGTCCCAAAAGATGAGCCAGATAAGATGGATAGGGGCTAGGTGGAGAGTGGGAAAGTTAAAGCAGGGTCTATCATGTGCTTTTCTAATTCTCGTTCAATCAACAACCCTACTAGAGAATTCAATGTACCTATACTAAGGCATTTATGAATGCCCCTTTCAAATTAATTTAAATGAAATTATTTTTAGTCAAATGTAATTAGGAAAGGTAAGTTTCTTCCTCATATTGTTATATTAGGCCCCAAGAATGCATACATATTCTTAATAGTTTCATGGATTCAGGATCTCATTAATCTCATTAATCTAATCTCTCCAAGGATACAAATCATGATCCAGTTGTCCTCTGGCTTATGTCTTCACATAAATCCTAGTCCACTTAATGTGCTAGAAGGTCTTCCTCTGGATATCTTGATATTGTGTGAATAAAATGGAGTATGAGATCTGCCTACCCCACACTCTTGCTATTAAGAGGTACATTTCTTTTCTCAGTCACGTGTATCTTCATTGAGATCATTTAATGTCGTTTCTGCTATACAATTCTTCATTGGTGATGTGTTGCAATATGTTCATGTCTATGAGACATCTATACTGTACTTTGTGTGACCTGAATTTTTCAGCTGTGGTATTCCATGACTTATAGCCATACAGACTTGCCAGGTAAAGAAGTGACTTTAAAAAAGGTAGGGTTTTGTTCTAGGAAAAAATTTGGGACCATTAAGAACCCTATACAATTTCTCAAATGGAATTCAACCCACTCTTATTCTCTTATTTCATTATCTATTTGAAAGGTCTGTCCAAGATATAGATATAAACATACATACACAAATACATACATGTAAAGTACATACACCTATATACACATATGTGTATATGCACACACACACATGGAAGTACTCATTCTATGAGGTTGCTTATGTGTTGACTATTAAAAAAATAGTCATATGGCATGGCTTTTGGGGAGAGGGTAAGGGATATATGGGATACCATGGTGATATATGCAACAGAAAACATCAACTTTTTTTTAAAACAGTGTGAATGGGGAAGCTAGGTAACACAGCGAATAGAGCACCAGCCATGGAGTCAGGAAGACCTGAGTTCAAATCCAGTCTCAGACACTTAATACTTACTTGGCTGTGAGAACTTCACTTAACCCCATTGCCTTGCAAGAAACAAAAAACAAAAAAGCAGTATGTACAATAAACCAAAATACTATCTTAAAAGTTCTCCCAAAAGGTAACTCCTATGAATATTTTAAAATCATAAAAGATACCCCTAAAAGATGTACAACAGATATAAATTTTTTTGATAATCCTCTGATTGCTCATACCAAATAAGGTGCAAAAGGGTGAAAATTATGTTCTTCCAACATGTTTGATACCATCATGGAAGATTTCTTGCAAACATTCAAAAGATTCTGAATTGAAGGATTATATATAGACGGTAAGGTTTCCAATATGCTCCTGTTTGCACATGGCATTGTTCTGACTGTGTCAAATCATGGAATACTGCAGAGACTTCCAAATGAAATCTAAGAAGAGTAACTGAATCATTGAAAAGAGTTTGGTCTATCCACAAGGAAAAAAATGAACTGAATGAAGAATGGTAATACGAGTATTCTTTTGGAGATGCAATATGACTATAAATTATGTAATTTTGCAATTGAGGAAGAATCAGAATTGTAGGTGATACAAAGAGTAATGAAGGAACACAAGGTAGACATAAGTGGAGAACTATATATCACCAGTGATGAATTGTATACAACAAATGGCAGTTATCTCTCTCAAAAGAGATTTTAAAATAGTAATACACTCCATTAAAAATATAATGGACTTTTTAATGCTTTCTTTCCAGAAAAAAAATGATCTTGCACTAGGAAAATGTATATTCATTCACAGAGATACAAACCAATGCTTTTAGCTGAAAGCACTTTGAAATTATATAATTTTTTAAAATTATCTTGTCAAATGTATCTGATTGAAGAACTGCCCTTTTTTGGATGCTAACTTCCTATCTGCATGAGAAAACAAAAATTATTTTCAATTCAGAAAATACTGACAAAACTTACTTTCCAGCAGTAACAAACATCTCATCTCGGCAGTTTGAATAAATAATAGTTGTGGCATTCCCAACATTAAGGCCTGCTGCAGGACTGCCACAGATTGCATCTTGTTTGCTGACACTCCACACCACCACACTGCCAAAACAGAAACAATATTTAACCTAACAACAGAGCATCTGAGTGGAAATAGCTTAAGAAAAATGAAAAGTCAGATTATTTTTAATCATTCTAGCATCATTCCTAGCTCTTTTCTAGCAGGAATTATCTAATTCACACTTTGTTTGTATCCTTAGTGTCTAGCATATTAACTGGCATATACCTAACATTTAATAAATATGTGTTGAGTGATCTTTTTGATGATTGAAAAGCCTGTTGGATAAAGATCTGGTCTCTAAACCAGGATGACCAGCCTCTAACATACATACATACATACATACATACATACACACACACACACACACACACACACTGACTGGAGGATCCTGGGGGAATGACTTATTAACCTGTCAGGCCTTTAGGTCATTCTCATAATGATGATGATGATGACGATGATGATGATGATGATGATGATGATGATGATGATGATGATGATGATGATGATGATGTTTGCCCTTTGTTCTCAAAGAAGATCATGACATCAGGGAGAAGACAAGCATGTGAACTGGATTTGAGTGATGAGGTGCTGTCCTAAGTCACTAGCCTCATTTTCTCCTCCAGAGTCACTGGGTCCAGTGACCAGATATGAATCAGGAAAACTGGAGATGTCTCTGGATTTGAGGCAGTCAGGGTTAAGTGACTTGCCCAAGGTCACACAGCTAGTAATTATTAAGTGTCTGAGGTCAAATTTGAACTCAGGTCCTCCTGACTCTAGGGCCGGTGCTCTATCCACTGCTCCATCTAGCTGCTCCAGACTTGCATTTGTAAAATCATCCTTACTTGGGTGTTCCCTATACCAAGAAAATCATAGGTCCAGAATAAGGACTTCTTATTCCTATCTACTTTTAGTTCAAATTGAGACATTTAAACCAAAACTTCTCAGAACAGAAAAAACATATTAAGAAGTGACTGAGTCCTTTGAAAATAAGGATTGCCTATATCTAAAAGCAGTTTATATTTTGCATAGAATTTTCAACATAATTATCCAACAAATAACTGCAATAACATTTATGAAGCACTTACTAAGTGCTTTTACTGAAGAATAAAAAGACAGAGTTGATCCAGGTTTAACTTTAAAGGAATTTATACATTTTTTTTTTTTGGTTTTTGCAAGGCAAATGGGGTGAAATGGCTTGCCCAAGGCCACACAGCTAGGTAATTATTAAGTGTCTGAGACCGGATTTGAACCCAGGTACTCCTGACTCCAGGGCCAGTGCTTTATCCACTGCACCACCTAGCCGCCCCTTTAAAGGAATTTAAACAAAACTCCAGCATCTCCAGGCTGTTTCTCTGTCAAAGTATTTTTATTATTTTTTTTTACAAAGTACTTTTAAAAAGATCAATGTTACTATTTTTGGTATAGGGAAAACTAGTCCACTATTTTGCTACAGGGGATCCTTTTTGCCTACAAGAATAAGTGCAAACTTCTATGTTTGGTATCTAAATGTCTTTAAAACTTGACTCTAGGGTGCCTTTCAAGGCTTATTATTCCATAAAAATGGACCTCCTATTACAGAGGATAATTGTTTTTTCCCATAAATGATATTACCTCATGTGTCTTTGCACAGCCAATATACCTGATAAGTGGTCATACTTGCTTGGAGAGAAAGGGAAAGGAACAATAAGCGTTTATAGAGTGCCTTCTATAAGTCTGGTGCCTTTTTGAAAAAAAACAAATCTTATCTCATTTGATCCTCATAACAACCCTGTGATATGGAAAAAAAATTATCTCCATTTTACAATTGAGGAAACTGAGGTAAATAAAGATTAATGACTTCCCCTGTCTCACACAGCGTTCTATTAACTGTCCTTTAAGAACTCCAATGAGGGGGAATCTACCATTTATCAAAGCAGCCCTTTGGAACAGTTTTAAATTTTTTCTTATATTAGTCTAAATTCACTTCTTTCCATTTTATTATAAGGATTCTTAGAACTCTGAGAAAGTTTAATTCCTTATTGAAGTGACAGTCCTATTATCAGTAAAGATACTGATTTTTTTAAAAAATAGCATCAGAATTATACACACAAATAAGTATTGTCCTTCAAAGCAGTAACTTTTAAATGTTATATGATATATACATATTCTAGCAGTGAATCCATTGTTCAGAATTTTTTTTCTGGTCTCTTTTTAACTTAAGAACCAATTTATAAGAAATAGAAAGAGGTAAAGGAGCCACGCCAGGGAACATGTTCCCACAAATGAGCCTAAAGCTAGATAGCAAAGGAGACTGGAAGTGCTATAAACCATTAGGAGATTTAGTTATCAGAGACCAGAAGCCAAATTCCAATCTGTCAGATCCTGGTCTAGCAGAACAGAAATAGAGACAGAACCCAATCTATTAGATTACTGCAAAGGGAGGCAGGGCGCCACTTATAGACTCCTTGGAGCACTGGGATTCATAGCAGGAAACAGGAACATCTCAACACCTAGGTAACAGACAGCAAAAGGAGGCTTGTAACTTTTGGTATGGACAATTTGATTTTCTTCTTCTTTTTAAAAATAACTTATTTTTGTATTTATATTAAAATTTACATTTTTGTGTGTGTTTTAAATTTATTTGTGTTTTATATGTGTGTTTAAATGGCTTCTAGTTTTATCAGGTCAATGTTTTTTGGTTTGTTTTCAATTTCATTAACCTTGATTTTCAGAATTTCTCTTTTTTGATGTTCTGGTGCATTTTTTAAAAAATTATTGGTTTTTTCCCGGTTATTTAGTTATATTTGGTTAAATGCTGAATTCATCAACCTGTTCTTTCCTTTTTGTTGATAAAAATGTTTCACTCAATTTTGCTCTGAGGAAATTTTATGACCAAATAAAAAAATGTGAATTCTATATTTCAAAAAACTATAAAAGAAGACTTCCCAGATTTTATACTGGGAGCAAAATGAAAACAGAAAGAATCTATCACTATCTGAAAGAAATCTGAAATGAAAGCCCTAGGAATAATGTAGACAAAATCTATGGTTTCAAAGTCAAGGAAATAGTGCAAGCAGCCAGATAGAGTAATGGTATAATGAATCACAGGATCCTTACAAAACTGCTCTAATTCTCTGAAGGAGAGGTAATTTTGAAAAGATCATACTGAACAATAACTTGCCCTGCAAAATTGATTATAATTCTGCAGGTAGAGAAGTGAATAATAGAATAGAGAACTTTCAAATACTCCTGGCAAAAAGACAAGACCAGAAAAGAAATTTTGAAATGCAAACACAGAAGTTAAAAGAAACCTAGAAAGATAAATATGATGAAGTAGAATTAGAGTCATGTCCCTTCTAAAAAAGTAGGATTAGAGCTATGTCTCTTTAGAATTCTAACATCTTCAAGGGGCACAGAGGAAATTAAATAAAATAAACAAAGGGCCAGGGTGTGATTTTGTTCTGTTCAGTGGTTTTAAGAGAGTAAAGAAAAGAGAGGGAGAAAAGGAAGAAATGAAGTAGAAGAGGAAAGAACTTGCTATTTCAAATAAGTGGAGTATATGGACAGTCAAGGAAGGGATACAAGCAAAGTAAATTTTGAGAATACTTTGATGGGGGCAGCTAGGTGGTTTAGTGGATAGAGAACTGGACCTGGAATAAGGAGGACCTGAGTTCAAATGTGACCTCAGACACTTAATAATTATCTAGCTGTGTTGACCATGGGCAAGTCATTTAATCCCATAGCCTTGCAAAAACCAAAAAAAGAAAAAAAAAAGAATTCTTTGATAGTAGAAATGACAGTTTGGCGAATGAGGATATGAAAAAAAGGAAAAAGTAATTATTAAAGATTCTCATGATTATAGACATAGAAATTTGGGAGATAATGCTGACAGAAGTTGAGGGAAAGAGAGGGTTGTTTTAGTTTCTAGTGAATTAATAGATTAATTTGGAGTTTTTTGGGGGGAGGAAGAATATGATTATATCAATATAGGGAACTCCTGATGAGGAAACTCCCTCTACTAATGTAGATCAGTAATTGTTCCACAAATTGGTCTAAGAGAGTTATTGAAGCAGAGAAGTCAGGTGACTTTCCCAAGATCACACTATCAATATGAGCCAGAGTTATAATTTGAACCCATATTTTCCTGATTCTAAGGGTAACTCTCTCTACTAAAAGTAGCAATCTACAAATTAGGATCCACAAGATGATCCACTAGCATGAAATAGATTCTATTTATTATTTATGTAAAAAGAACAAATTAAGCTATATTAATATTTTAAATATGGATTGATATTGACATGCCTACTTTGTCTTCTTTGTCAACAGGTTCTTTGTAATTCATGAAGGACCCTGAGGGAAACGTTGGAATTCTTATATATTAGAACATATTTTAGTTTTTTACTACAGGTTGAATGAATTTATGTATTTTTGTGAACTCTAACCTATGAGTATATTGTACCTTAGGACTTCAGATTTTAGCTAATGATAAAATGTCACCATTGTAATTAGCAAAATATTTAGAAACTAAGCATTTATTGTTGAAATATTATAATGTGTCATTCCTATGTACTTTAAAAACTTGAAAATTTTCTAACATTCTTAAAACTAAATGAAAAGCTTTCATAGGTTTTTAAAACATGACTAAATAAAAAATGCAGAACCCTTTGATTTGCAAAAAATAATAATTTCAAGGAATATGAAAATTTACTCAAATTTCAAGAAAAACACATTTACTTACTTGATGGATAGGCTTGAATAATGAAGATTATGAATACTAGTCAATATGTGAAGCTGAAAGGTCAGCATAAGCAGGAAAACATAGAGGTTTGTGAACACTGGAGATGGGGCTAACAAGAAGCTATATCATAGATAATATGCCATCACAGGACCTGGATACAGTTACACCAGAGTAAGAGAGAAAATCCCAGATAAAGAATACAGAGTAGCCCAGTTTTATTCAGGGAGAAGGATGTTATACTAATTGACGTCTCTGTAGAACAAATCCCAGAATGGAATCACAGACCAAGGGAACAGATAATAGGGGAAAGGGGCTGTGCATATGGGTAGTGATGTTGGGTAAGGAGTGGTCATGGGTCATAGGTGGGGTACTGGTACAATAAGCAAGAACCATAGTGATCAGCAGCTCTGTGTCTCTAAATCTAGATCAGAATAATGTCAAAACACAGGACAGATTTTTTTTTTCAGAGTTTAGACTATGACATGTCAAAGTCCGCTTCTCTCTCTCAAATCTAATATAAAAGATGTCAACTTCCTCCTTGGAAAACAAGAGGGTCGCCTGAATTATCTTTCTTTCTTTCTTTTAAATTATAAATTAATTTATTTATTTTTCTGCTACAAGTAGATAGTTTTCAACATTCATATTTTGGTAAGATTCTGAGTTTCACATTTTTCTCCTTTTCTCTTTCCCTCTCTCCTCCCTTTGACAATAATTATACATGTATAACTATGTTAAACATATTTTCATATTAGTCATATTATGAAAGAAGAATCAAAACAAAAGGAAAAACTATGAGAGAGAAAAATATAAAGCAAAAAACTAATTTTAAAAGTGGGAAAATAATATACTTTGGTCTGCACTCAGACTCCATAGTTCTTTTTCTGGATATGGATGGTATTTTCCATAATAAGTTCTTTAGAATTGTCTTTGGGGCAGCTAGGTGGTGCAGTGGATAGAGTGCCGGCCCTGGAGTCAGGAGTACCTGAGTTCAAATCCGGTCTCAGACACTTAATAATTACCTAGCTGTGTGACCTTGGGCAAGCCACAACCCCGTTTGCCTTGCAAAAACTAAAAAAAAAAAAAAATTGTCTTTGATCATTGTACTACAGAGGAGAACTAAATCTATCATAGTTGATCATCACACACTGTTGCTATTAATGAATACAGTGTTTTCTTGGTTTGGTTCATTTCACTCAGCATCAGTTCATCTAATCTTTTCAGACTTTTCTGAAGTCTGCCCATTGAATTATTTTTTTTAGGTTTTTTTGCAAGGGAAATGGGGTTAAGTGGCTTTCCCAAGGCCACACAGCTAGGTAATTATTAAGTGTCTGAGACCGGATTTGAACCCAGGTACTCCTGATTTTAGGGCTGGTGCTTTATCCACTACACCACCTAGCCACCCCTCCATTGAATTATTTTGATTAGCAACTATAAATCCCCTATTGTGACAGGATGGCACAGACATTCTGGAGAGGAGAATCATGTTTATTGGAAAAATCTGTGGCATCTAAGGAACAGACAATCCGAATTGAGATAGAAGTATTCTTGTCTCCCCGTGGGTGACTATGGGACATGAGACAGATACCCCGAAAATCAGGGAAGGGATTTATAACTGTGACTTCATTGGCTGCTGCTAATACCCTATGGTCCTTTGTCTCACTATAAAAATGTATCCTAAGACCTCATTTCTAGGGGCCCAGTTCCAAAAGCCAGACCCCTATGTATGTGCATTTTTCTAGCTTCAGAACTTATTAGAACTATTAAACATATTTGTTAATCAAATCTCTGTTGTTCTTCCTTAAGAGCTAACTCTGGAAACCAACACAAGTTGGCCTAATAGAGTTTGTTCCTTATTAGGGAAAACTCTGGAGGTTAACATGCAGTTTGATTCGTTATTATAGCCAAAGCTCATAATATATTTATCAAAGGGAAGCATTTAGAATTTTATCAAGATTAGATTGCTTTGAGAACACTGACACCTTGAAGTTGAGTTATTCCTGGGATCTTTGAATAATACAATACTCAATACCTGAGAAAACAGCAGGAGAAACCAAGAAAGTAGAAAATAGAACCAAGTATTTCTAGACATTTCTTCCAGAATTGAACATAACCTGACTCTAAGACAAAATCTGAAGTCAAGAAATGGGGCTTAAGAATGAACAAATTAAAAAATAATAATCCAGAGACTTCTAAGGTCTGTCCTCTGTCCCTGGAACAGGACTCTGGGGATCTGACCAAATTCAGATCCTGATAGCAGTCTATCAGCTGGATCCCCCCCCCCCCCCCCCACACACACACACACACCTCAGCCCTGTGGCAGAGCAGTGCGCTCATGGTCATTTACAGACCAGAAGGGAAGACAGAACTTCACACACTGAGATCCTTTTGCGGGGGAGATGCCCCAATAATACTCAAAAGCTCAGGAAGTACCCCAAGACCAGGCACAGGCTGGAGAAATGAGTAAACAGAAAAAAAAGAGGAACACCATTGAGAAATACTTTGCCTATAATCCCAAGAAGGATCAAAATATTCAGTCTGAAGATGAGGAAGTACAAGCTCCTGCATCTAAAGACTCCAAGAAAAACAGAAATTGGGCTCAAGACTATGACAGAGCTCAAAAAAGATTTTGAAAATCAAGTGAGGGAGTTAGAAGAAAAATTGGGGAAAGAAATGAGAGAAATGCAGGAAAAATATGAAAAAGAAGTCAGCAGCTTAGTCAAAGAGATCCAAAAGAATGCTGAAGAAAATAACATGCTAAAAACCAGCAAAGGACAAATGGATAAAGCAGTTATAAAAGTTATTGAGGAAAAGAATGCTTTAAAAATCAGAACTGTCCAGCTGGAAAAAGAGATAAGCTCTCTGAGGAAAACAAATCCTTCAGGTGTAGAACGGAAGCTGCTGACTTTATGAGAGGTCAAGACACAATACTTCAAAACCAAAGGAATGAAAATTAGAAGAAAATGTGAAACATCTCATTGGAAAAACAACTGATCTGGAAAACAGATTCAGGAAAGATAATTTAAAAATTATTGGAATAGGGCGGCTAGGTGGCATAGTGGATAAAGCACCGGCCTTGGAGTCAGGAGTACCTGGATTCAAATCCGGTCTCAGACACTTAATAATTACCTAGCTGTGTGGCCTTGGGCAAGTCACTTAACCCCATTTGCCTTGCAAAAACCTAAAAAAAATTATTGGAATACCTGAAAGTCATGATCAGGAAAAGAGCCTTGACATCATTTTCAAAGAATTACTACAGGAAAATTGCCCAGATATCCTAGAAGCAGAGGGCAAAATGGAAATTGAGAGAATCCACCAATCTCCCCCACAAAGAGATCCAAAAAAACCAACCCCCAGGAATATTATAGCCAAGTTCCAGAACTCCCAAGTCAAAGAGAAAATATTACAAGCAGCCAGAAGGACACAATTCAAATATTGTGGAGCTGCAGTTAGGGATCACACAGGACTTAGCAGCAACTACATTAAAGACTCATAGGGCTTGGAATATAATATTCCAGAAGACAAACCAAGAATCAACTACCCAGCAAAACTGAATGTCCTCTTCCAGGGAAAAAGATGAACCAGGGGAATTTAAATGTTCCTGTTAAAATGGACAGAGACAAACAGGAAGTTTGATCTTCAAATACAGGACTCAGGAAAAGCATAGAGAGTGGAGGAGAAGGGTAAAATGTGAGGGACTTAATGATGATGAACTAAATGTATTCTGGCACAAAATAATGATACTGATAATACTCATAAGAAACTTCTCATTTATGGAGCGGCTAGGTGGCACAGTGGATAGAGCACTGGCCCTGGAGTCGGGAGTACCTGAGTTCAAATCTAGCCTCAGACACTTAATAATTACCTAGCTGTGTGGCCTTGTGCAAGCCACTTAACCCCATTTGCCTTGCAAAAACCTAAAAAAAATCAACCCCCCCCCAAAAAAAACCTTCTCATTTAATAGAGCAGGTAGAAGGAGCTTTTATAAATGAAGCACAGGAGAGAGCTGAATTTGAAGATATAATATATTGTAAAAATGGAGTCAATGGCTAAATGGGAAATGTTGTGGGAGTCAGTGAAAGGAGAGGTGGAATATGCTAAGATATTTCATATAATAAGATTTTTTTTATTACAATGAGCTATTGCAATGATACGGAAGGGGGCAATGCGAGGGGGAATGAGGGAACCTTTGCTCTCATCAGAGGTGGCTAGGAGAGGAAACAGCATATATAATGGGGTATAGATATCTAGAGTATGAAGGAGAGAAGGCAGACAGGGGGAAGGGGGGGGAATGCTAGTGATGGCAGAGAGGGTGGACCATGGGGGAGAGTGGTCAGATATAATACATTTTCTTTTTTACTTCTTGCAAGACAAAAATAAACAAGAGACTATTTTGTACCTTTTTTGTGTCCCCTGGGCTTAGCACATAGTAGATGTTTAATAAATACTAATTCATTAACTAACTGAAAAAACTCAAGTGAACCCCTATGAATCAGATGTAAAATCATCTCCTTGGCATCCAAAGGCAATCACAACTTGACCTCCCTTTCATTCTCTGATGCAGTGACATCAGCCTCCTTCATCTCATATATGACTCCAGAAATTTTTACAGGCTGCCCCCCTCCCCATCCCTGCAATGCTCTCCCACCTCTTTTCTGCCTCTTGGCTTCCCTGACTTTCTTCAAGTCCCAGATAAATCTCACTTGCTACATTGGGAAACTTTTCTCAATTTCTTTTAATTCTAGTGCTTTGCCTATTTGGTCATTTACAATGTATTCTGAATAAAACTTATTTTATATAGTTGTTGAGCTCTCTGAGGGCAGGAACTATCTTTTTCTTTGTATTGTACAATTTCTCTCTACAGAGTAACATGAGAGCAAAACTATAATAATGGGAATTGCCATATACCCTTTTAACCAAAAAGAAAACACTGAGAAATAGCAGATGAAAATTTTAAGAAAATTAATTATGATAGAAATCTGGAAATTATTGAATAGAAATGGAAAGGAGTATACATTTTAGCTGTATGTGGAACCTTTACGAAAACTGATGAAGTGTTAGTTCATATAAATCTCACAAATGCAGAAAATTAGAAATATTAAACATATCTTTGATTGACCATAATGCAATAAAATTATGTTTAAAGAAGAGCTACTGAAGAAATTATTTAAAATTAATTAAGAAACTAAATATGAATCTTAAAAAATGAATGTAGCAAAGGTCAAATCATAGAATCATAGATTATTTCATTAAAGATAATGACAAACTGAGACAACATGCTAACATAACATACAACCAAACCAGTCCTTGGGGGAAAATTTCTATTTTTAAACACTTTCATCAATAGAAGAAAGCATAGATTAATGAATTCAGCATACAACCAAAAAGAAGCTGAAAAGCAAATAATTAAAAAAACTCAAGTTAAACACCAAAATAGAAATCCAGAAAATCAAAAAAGGCATTAAGAAAATCGAAAACAAAAACAATAGCACAAAGGATCTTAGGATTTATCAAATATTGGGTTTCTGTTCTTGTTTGTACCTGGCAATACCTGATCTCAAGCTAGTCTACAAAGTTGTAATCATCAAAACAGTTTAGTGCTGGGGAAGAACTAGAGAAGTTAATCAGTGAAACAAATTAGGTACCCAAAATATGACAAAATGCAAAATGAAATGGATGAACATTTACAAAACTAAAATACCTAGATTTACTGAAGATGAAATAAAGAATTTAAATACCTCAATCTCAGCAAAAGAAATTGAATGGGTTTAAATGAAACCATAAAAAACCCAAATGAGATAGATTTATAAGTGAGTTCTATTAAATACTGAAAGAACAATTAATTCTGATGTTATATGAGCTTTTTAGAAAAATAGGAAAGGAAAAGGTTCTGTTAAATTCCTTCTATAATACTAAATATGATTTGATGGCTAGATAAAAAACAATCAACACAAAATAAGAAAATTACAGAAAAATACCCCTAATTATTCTTAAAGTCAAAATATCAAGAAAATATAGCAATATATATGACAAAGATTATACACTATAACCACTATAACTAGATTTGTGTCAGGAATGAAGGATTGGCTTAACAGTTGAAAAACTATAAGCAGGATTGATTATATTAAAGACAAAATCAACAATCATATAATAGATGCAGAAAAAGCTTTTGCCAAGATACAATACTCATTTCTGTTAAAAATGCTAGAGAGTAGGGAAATAAAAGGATCTTTCCTTAATAAGATTAGTAATATTTCTTCAAAATCAAGAACTAGCTTACTTATAAAAGAGATTAACTGGAGACCTTTTTAAAAAATCATGAATAAAGTGAGGATGTCAATTTGCAATACTAGTTGATATAGTACTAGAAATACTAGCTATAGTGACAAGGAAAGAAGAAGAAACTCAAAGAATCAGTATAGACAAAGAAGAAATAATTTTTAGAAAAAGAAAAACCTCATAAAGTCAACTAAAATTAATTTAAGCAGCTAATAACTCCAGGAAATACCTCCTTTCTCTTGGCCCTTACTTTTATTGGGCTTGATATCCAGTCAAAAGGGGCAAAGTAAAGCGTAATCTTATTGGTTGATAGACCTTGCTCATGACCCTCCAAGAGGACCAGAAATGCTGAATCAGCATGGGTGGTCATAGGACGGACAAGACAAGGGTCATCACCAGGGACTGGATGGTCATAAGATGCTCCCCTTCTCATGTTGGACAAGAGAGGGTGATCCAGAGGTACATAAATAAATTAGGTGACTTTCCATATCACATTAGGACATCCCCCCTACACTGGGTTGATCCTAAAGGTCAAAAAGGTGGAGGTCCTCTAGTTAGCATTCTTGTAGGAAATTCACAGGAAGTAATATATGCAGTTTTAATTATGTGCATGGATAATTAAAATATTTTTCTACCAAAAAACTAATTAAGCTAAACTTAAAAGAAAAGTAAGAAATTGGGGGGGGAAATTTTGCAGAAAGTTCCTCTAATAAAGGTTTTATTTCTAAGATGTGCAAGGAACTGATTCATTTATGCAAATAAGAGCCATTCATCAGTTGATTAATGGCTAAAGGATATCTCACATTCATCAGATTGGAAAAATTGACAAGCAAAAAGAATGGCAAATGCTGGAGAGGTGGAAGGAGAAAAGATACATTAATATACAATTGGTGAAGATATAAATTAGTTCATCCATTTTGGAAAACAAGTTGGAACTATACTCCAAAAATATACTTTCCAGATACACTACTAAATATATATTTCAAAGAAATCAGAGAAAAAGGAAAATGACCCATAGGTACAAAATATTTATAGCAGCTCTTTTTCTATGGCAAAAAACTGAAATCTAAAGGAGTTCCTATCAATTGAGGAATGATTGAAAAAATTAAAGTATTTGAATGTGTTGGAATACTAATATGAAAAGACTTTTATGAACTGATACAAACTGATTTGAGAAGAACCAAGAGAACAATTTATAGAACAACATTTTAAAGGCAAACAACTTTTAAAGACTTAAGAACCTGATCAACTGCTTTCTTATTCTCCAGTCTTCCTCATAATGCCTCACGCCTTTCTTACTCTAACATATTTTTCTGCCCCTGCTGCACCCCCTTCCTCACACCACTCTCAAAGATAAATTCCTCCCAGAACTTCCATTTTGAGGACAGATCATCTTTCATTATTCTCCCTTTGAATTTAACTTTGAAATTAATCACCATCTAGTTCTTTTCCCTTTCCTCCCCATCCTCTGCCTTGTTTTCTCTCCCACTTGAATGTAAATTCCTTGATGTCAAGGACTATCTTTTGGTTTACAATTGTATCCCTAGTCCTTAGCACATGTCTGAGATATGGTAAGTGCTTAAAAAATGTTTGTTGATTTATTGATCAATCAGAATTCCAGTGATACATGATATAACATGTCATCAGCTTCCTGATACAATGGTGATGGATTCAGAGTAGAGACTGAGATGTTAAAGGACCTGTCCAATGAAGGAATCTGAATTACTTGACTATGTATATTACTTACACAGCTTTTGTTTTTCTTTCTTTTTCAATTAAATGAGGAGGGAGGTTGGAATGGGAAGAAGAAAAGTGGATTTTTGTTAATTAAAATAATTTAAATTTTTGAAAATAAAAATATATATAATTTGGTAAGGACAGCTAATGTAGTTCTTCCATGTGGACCTATGTATCTTTGTGAGGTATCTTTTTTAAATGCTTGTGGTCATTAAAACCAAGCATTAAAATAAACTGAATTTAGAACAAGATCTTCAAATTCACTGTTTTCCAAACTACATTAAAAAAACAAGCAATGAAACATGTTCAGTGTCTTAGAGGCAACCAGCTGATATTAGAGTCAGAAAGACCTAAGTGCAAATTACGACTAGCATACTCATGATTCTAGGAAGTCACCTAACCTCTCTTACGTTTCAATTTCTCTATCTATAAAATGAATTGAACTTTATGACCTCTAAGCTCTTGAAGCTCTAAATCTATGATCTTATGACTTTACACTTATTGAAAATATTTTAATAATTAATATTTATAATATTTTAATTAGTGCAAAAAACTCTACTATGCCTTCTGAGCTGTTAGATTAAAAAATTAATTTTGTTTCATTTATGTTCACCTCATCCTTTTAAAGTTTAAATGTGGGTATATTTTATAATATACTTAAGTGATAATAGTAATAATGTAATTTTAAAAAATGTATTATATAATTTATATCAAATTGCTTGCCTTCTCAATGAGGGAAGAGAATTTGGAACTCAAAAATTTTAAAAAACAAATGTTAAAAATTATTTTTCCATATAATTGGAGAAAAAGGAAATATTAAATTATAACAATATATATCTTGGTAGAACTATATTACATAAAAACTGCCTCTCTTTCAATTAGGATATCTTCTGTACAATAATTTTTCTTTTTCATGTATTTGATTCAATCAATTAAATTCTACCTCATCAAACAGATTGTATATACCTTAGAGGAAAGAATCCCACACTTTACTTTTGTGTCCCTTTCAATATCTGATAAAGGGTTTTGCATACAGAAAACACTTAACTATAAATTCAGTTACTTATAAGAAACTTAGCATTCCAAGAATTTCATCATTTAGAAGTTGAAGGGAAAAAACAAAATACATGTTTTTAGCTTATTACCTTCCATCATCAGGACCTCCTAATGATACCAGGTATTTGCTATTTGGAGAAAAAGCCAGAGCTTCAATTTTACCCTTATGAAGTGACAATCGAGCAATCAGCTCCTTCTTTGCATAATCCCACAAAATGACATCTGCCTATAAATGAGAAAATCAAACAATATACAAACATTTTAGGGTAGCAACAATAATAGGCAACTTTTAAAATGGTAAACAAAATAGGAACTTGGAAAGGCAATTTCTAACCATTTTAACTCTTAAACCAATTCTCTTGACCTTAAATTGTCATTTAAAAATGAAATCAATGAAACAATTTTTCCCCCAAAATAAGGTCCCAATTCCCTTCAAGTAATCCTAGTTTCAATTCTGTAACTGAAAATAAAAAAATCTTGATATTTTAAAGGACCATACCTTTAGTGGCATCAATGGTGACCTCATCATTCTGAGGTATTATTCATGTAAATTTTCCACACAGGCCTACCAAATACTAGGGCCCTCCTCTAGATCTCTCAAAATTACCAATAACAACTTTTTGTATCATCCATCTCTTTTCTTTCATTCTTTATGACCCATTTATTTAGCCTCTTCACAACACTTTAATGGCATTAATGCTTCTTCTTGAGTACAATTCAACATTGTCATACATCTAGCATTATCTCTTCATTGTCCTTTGGATAACCTACCATTTTGATTTTTTTCTCTCTTGAGGTTTATTACTTTATGACTTGAGCTATAGTAGTATCACTGGAGAGCTAATGGTATTCAAAAGATAGGTTATTTTGTTTCAAAGAACATCATCATCCTTAACAGGAGCATCTGCAGGACCTTGTCATCAACAAGAAAGTATTTTTTCATTTGGAGTCTGTTTTGGACATCCTCCATGAGAGTAGCAAGCTTCTTTGATGAACATAGCTATCGTTGTTTTTATGTCTTAATTGCAAATAATAAATCCCAAAATTAGCAAAATTATTTCATCTTCCATGGGGTTTTATAGGATTTTAACATATGTATGCAAAGTATATTGTTGGAGGGAATCCTTTAAAGTTACCTGTTGCTATATCAACACATATGCTTTTAAAAAATAATCAATAATTAGGATGGACTAGCTTAATAAGATCCCACTTCAAACTTTCTATTAATTTATTTTTCCTTCTAGTGCTTCTAGTTATTTTATTGAGATAACTAGATAACTAATACTCCTCCATAAAATTTTGCCAGTGAATATGTTCTAAAGCCCCAAACTGTCTCTGTATACAGCAGTAAGAATTATTTTGCTAAACCTTCCTTAAGAAATAGTGATAATTGGGGTGGCCTGGTACAGTGGATAAAGCACCGGCCCTGGAGTAAGGAGTACCTGGGTTCAAATCCAGTCTCAGACACTTAATAATTACCTAGCTGTGTGACCTTGGGCAAGCCAGTTAACCCCATTTGCTTTGCAAAAACCTAAAAAAAAAAGAAATAGTGATAATCCATGTTTATGTGTATATATATATATATATATATATATATATATATATATATATATATGTATATTCCTGTGTTCATTTTTGGGAAAGTATCAATATGCTGTCTCAATAGGAATAGTTGGAAATACTTCTTATTTTTATTCTTTTTTTCTACTGCAATTTCATACTAATTTTTATCTTTGAACTTACAAAATAATTCAGAAATGACTTCTATACATTGCATATGTTGTCATTCAGTTAATGAGAGAGATTAATCTTGTTTAGTTGCCTTTTTCCTTCTTTTCTGTTCTTTTTTCATACTCTATACAAAATAGCTCTTGGAAGAGAGAGATATTTGAAATTATTCACCTTGAATCCCATAAAGGTAACCTGTCCAGAAGCAACATATTCGCCATTTGAGGAGACAGTAACACAGGAAACATTATTGCGATGTCCATGTAGAAAATATTGCTTATTTGTGGTTATTGACTCAATAAGGACTGTGCAACCCAAAGGATAGACCAAATGTTCCTGATCTGGGTGGCATATCAGACCATTAGGAACATGACCTAAAAGAAACAAATAAAAAAAAGGAATCAGCTGTAGAAGTGACTTTTATTGTGTAATTACATAATAAATAAATGGCAGCCAGTGCCTACTGAAAGTACAGTACATGAGTTTTCTGAGGCAACTACTTCAAGCCAACCTCCAAATGCCTGAGAATTGGGAATGGTGCTCTTGTTTCACTGACTGAAGTGATTCTATGATACTCACAAAACCTTTAAAAATAATAGAAATTGGGGTGGCTAGGTGGCACAGTGGATAGAGCACCAGCCCTGGAGTCAGGAGTACCTGAGTTCAAATTTGGCCTCAGACACTTAATAATTACCTAGCTGTATGGCCTTGGGCAAGCCACTTAACCCCATTTGCCTTGCAAAAACCTAAAAAAAAAATAGAAATCTTGATCTAATGGTTACAAATCATAAGTGTCTTTAGTAATTATATACAAGGTCAGTTCCAGAAAAAAATGTCATATGGGTGAAACTTGACTTTCAGATATTCTTCCTTTTGCTCCCAACACCCTCTTGCTATAAATTTACCCAATGGTGTGTAAATTCCAATATTTCCCAGGAATTCCTACAGTGATGCTCCTACAATGATCACTAGTCTAAGACCTAAGAACCTCTAGAGTAGGGTAAGGATTTCATAATCATTTCTGTGCCATAGACCCTATTAGCAATCTGGTAAAGCCTTTAGACTCCTCAGAATGTTTTAAATGTATAAAACACATATGGCTAAATCCTGCACCCATTTTAATCTTATCTTGCTATAGGGTATGAGATGTTGGTTTAGTACTAGTTTTTGTCATGCTATCTTCCAGTTTTCCTAGTAGTTTTAATTAAAGTGTTCTTATCCCAGAAGCTGGAATCTTTGGATTGATCAAACAGTAGATTATTATAGTCATTTCCTATTGTCTCTTTTGCACCTAATCTATTCCACTGATCCACCACTCTATTTCTTAGCCAGTATCAGACAGTTTTATAATATAATTTTAGATCTGATATGGCTAGGTCACCTTCCTTTGCATTTTTTTATTTTGCAAGGCAATGGGGTTAAGTGGCTTGCCCAAGACCACACAGCTAGGTTATTAAGTCAGGTACTCCTGCCCCCAGGACCGGTGCTCTATCCACTGCACCACCTAGCTGCCCAGAAACTCTTTTTCAAAGTAAAATATCTGTAAAATCTTTAACACAGTGACATACACATAGAAGGAATCATATACATACTTTTTCTTTTTCCCCACTTCCTTTTGCCTAGATTATACTTCCTTATTGCTATTTCACAAAATTTCTATATATCCTTTTAAGATAAGCTCAAGTGCCACCTTCTATAGAAAGCCTATTCTGATTCTAGAACCCAAGTTAAAGAAAAAACAATTGTGGTCATATGCCCTCATGAACCTTACAGTGCATTAGAAACATATAGACAGTTATAATACAGTAAGTCCACTACATTAAAGAAGTTCAAAGTCTTTTTGAACTACAAAGTATAGAGATAGACTAGTTAATACATTTCAGTTATTTCAAGGAGAAATTCTATTAAAACATACAGAATCATTGAAAAAATATACATTCTCCAGCATTCAACTTTATACCACATTTTCATCTTATAGTGTTCAGTAAGACCTAGGTTCAAATCCTGCCTCTGAGGCATATTAGTTTTGTGACTAATGGCAATTTTTTTTAAACCTAGCAATTCCCCACCCAACTCCCAAAGGAACCTGGAGTCAGGAAGACTTAACTTCAAATATAGCCTCAGACACCCACTAACCTTGTTGCTTCATAGTAAAGAGCTTTGCAAACCTTAAAGCACTATGTAGGTATTAGCTATTATCATCATTACAATTCAAAGACTAAATTACAGAGCAAGAATTTCCTAGTCAGCTGTCCTCAATAATGTGCACAGATCTGAATACCCCCTCAAAACAAAACAACAACAACCAAAAACATGCCCGGAGGAAAGCATTTTAAGAAGCTAAAAAATTACACACAACGGTATACTTTGAATCAGAAAGAACAAACTTAAAAGGTGGGGGACTGAGACTAGGGATTCCCAAACTGGAGAAAGTGCTTCAGAACAACTTCACCTATTAGAAGCGTCAGCTGTTGGCCTAGAGAATCAGTCTAGGTAATAAATCTTAAAGATTTTAGCCCTTTATATTTCCCATCCTTGTGGCTAGTCCTCCGCTCCTCTTTATCTACCCACTCCCCTGACATCAAAAAATCAGGGTCAAGATTAGGGACAAAGGCAAATTAGGGCACAAACTGTTCCGTGCTTCCAAATCCCCGCTTGCCACCCCACCCCTAAGCCCATGAGTTTATAGCCCACCTCGTGGTTCACCGAATCTTAGGAGTAAAGGATGGTAGAGCTGGAAGGGTCCTTAGAAACTATAACCCCAATACCCATTTTACAGAGTGGCGAAGTGACCTAATATCGCAGCAACAGAGCCGAATTAGCGTCTCTCTTGGTGCCTCACCATTGAAGCCGATCACTGCTTCAAGCTCCAGTCCAAGCACCTCAGGTTCTGGCAGGGTTTTGGGATCCGCCATGGCCACCACACTACCTAGTCCTCCTCCTTAGCCGAAGCTCACTGCCCTGCACTCCGCGTCCTTCTGTCGCGATGGCAACGACCCTCGCACCTGCGCTTGCGTACAAACCAGCGCCTACAACCACTAGGGGGTTCGCATCACTTTCATCTCTTCTGCAGATCTCTCATGAAAAGGCTCGTTTGTCCTTGTAACAAGGAATCAGTCACAGTCCCGCCTAATTTTCGGATTTTTTTCCCAATTAGAAATGTTAACCTTCATTTTTTTTAAAAGTCCGAGTTCCAAATTCTCCCCAATCCTCCCGTGATTGTGAAGGCAAAAATAAAGATTGATAAAGATTATACATTTGCAGGGATGCAGAACATATTTCCACATTAGACATTTTTGTGAAAGAAAATACAGACAAAGCATAAGAAAAATAAAGTAAAAAATGTATGCTTCGATCTGATTCAATTCTGTCAGTTCTTCCCCTGGTGGTGGATAACGTTTTTCACCATAAGGGTCTCCAGAATTATTTTGCATCTTTGTATCACTGAGAATAACTAAGTCATTCACAGTTGACCATTGAATAATATTCCTGTTACTGTGGACAATCTTCTCCTGGTTCACTTTTCTTCAGTTCAAGTCTTTTCAGGTTTTTCTGCAAACATCCTAGCTCATCATTTCTTATAGAACAATAAATTAGCATTTATTAAGTATATACTACATGCCAGGCACAATGATAAGTTCTGGAGAAAACAAAGTAAGGCAAAAATCCCAAAAGAACAAAAAACAAGAAAAAGTCCTAATTCTCAAGGAGCTCATAATCTAATGAGTGAGACCAAACAGTAATATACAAACAAGATAAATTGGGGCAGTCTTAAAAGGAAAAATCCTAAAATTTAAGGAGGATCAGGAAAGGGTTTTTGCAGAAGTTGGAACTTCATTGATACTTGAAGAAAGCCAGGGAAATTAGGAGGCAGAATTGAGGAGGAGAAGGCATCCCAGGCATGGGGGACCACAAAATGAAAATGCTTGGAGACTGGAAATGGAGTGTTCTTTGTTATGTATAAAGAATAGCAAGGAGGTCAATGTCAATGGATCCCAGTGTCCCTAGAAGGTAGTAAGATTTAAGGAGACTGGAAAGGTAATAATATCAAATTATGAAGGCATTAAAAGCCAAATAAAAGCTTTTATATTTATATTTACATTTATATTATTAGAGGTGATAGGGAATCACTGAATTATTATTGAGTAGGGAAATCAAATCAGGTAGGTGTAACAGTGGATAGAGAGTACTGGTCTTGGAGTCAGGAGGATGGGAGCTCAAATTCAACCTCAGATATTTGACTTACTAGTTGTGTGACCTTGGGGAAGTCACTTAACCCTGATTGCCTTACAGAGTCATCCCCAGTTGTCCTGATTCATATCTGGACATTGAACTCAGATGGTTCTGGAAAATAAGGGGGGCTGGTGAATTAGCATAGCATCCCCATCACTCAAATCCAATTCATGTACTTGTCATGACATTGTCTCCCTGATGTGGTCTTCTTCAAAAATGAAAGACAGAGGCAGCTAGGTGGTGCAGTAGATAGAGCACTGACCCTGGAGTCAGGAGTACCTGAGTTCAAATCCGGCCTCATACACTCTACACTTAATAATTACCTAGCTGTGTGGCCTTGGGCAAGCCACTTAACTCCACTGCCTTGCAAAAACTAAAAAAAACAAACTAAAAAACAAACTAAAAAAAATGAAGGACAAACATTAGTATTATTATATGGTCAGACCTGTGCTTTAAGATCACTTTGACAGCTGAGTATAGGGTAGAGTGGTGAGAGTGTAGTGATAAGAGATTAGAAAGAAAATGGTGAAACAAACTAGATGGAATCTGAATGTAGATTGAAGCATATGTTTTTAACTTTATTTTTCTTTTGATGAGTTTTCTTTCACAAAATGACTAATATGGAAATATGTTTTGCATCCCTGCAAATATATAATCTTTATCAAATTGCTTACCTTCACAATTGCAATAGTTGAGGAATGACGTGATGGAGTCTTGCACCAGGGTGATTTCATCAAAGGAGAAAAAGGGGACATACATGAGAGATGTTTCAACGGTGTATGTGATAGAGTTCGATGACTGAATGAACAAAGAATGAGAGAGCTTGAGGAATAAAGGATAACATCTAGGTTTTGAGCCTGGTTAACTGGGAGGATTATGATACACTTGAAAGTAAGTAATAGAGCCTAGGAAGGGAGAAGGTTTGTGGGAAAAGATAATGAATTCAGTTTTGGATATGTTGAGTTTCATATAGGGATATGGCATCCAGTTCAAGATATCTAGTAGTCAGAAATGAGAGACTGAAAGCTGGGAGAATAGTTAGGACTGGAAAAGTGTATCTGAGAGTTATCTTCATAGTTTAAGGCTCAAAAGAAGGAGCAGAGACATACATGTCAGACCGGCTAAGATATAGATACAGAGAGGTCAAAAATAGCTTCAAGGGGCATGATACCCAGTAACAAAACAGAGAGTCTGCTATGAGGACTCAAGACAGAACTAGTCCTAGCAATTGAAAAGTTAGTCTTCTGAAGATTCTAATATAAAATTTTTCTAATAGTAAATAATATTTTAAGACACTCAGTACCAAAGACTGAACTACCTTGACCTTTCTATCTTTCTATTCTAAATTTGTGCCTATTCTTCTCAAAGAATCTATGTGTAATTGTGGAAGATTTATATATTGGTTTTTTAAAAATGTAAATACTTTATTTGTTTTTCCAACTATATGTAGCAGTAGTTTTTAAACATCATATTTTGCAAGGTTTTGAGTTTTACATTTTTCTCTCTCTCCTTCCCTAGCCTTTTCCCTCTCCCTAACAGAAAGCAACCTAATATTGACTCTAAATTTATAATCAGGCTAAATATAGATCATATAGTGATCATGTTGTGAGAAAAAATGAGAAGAAAAAAAGACAAATAAATTTTTAAAAATTGAAGATAGTAAGCTTTGGTTTTCATTTAAACTCCACACTTCCTTCTCTGGTTATGAATGGTATTTTCCATCATATGTCCTTTAGACTTGTCTTTGATTATTGCACTGCTGAAAGTCCTTTAAAGTTGATCATCACCCATTTTGTTGCTGGTATGTATAATGTTCTTTTGTTTCTGTTCATTTCACTCAGCAACAATTCATGCAAGTTTCAGATTTTTCTGAAGTTCTGTTCCTCATGATTTCTTATAGAACAATAGTGTTCCATCACATTCATATACTACAATTTTTTCAGCCATTCCCCAATTGATGGACATCCCCCCAATCTCTAGTTCTTTGCTACCACAAAAAAAGCTGCTATGAATATCTTTGTACATGTGGGAATTTTTCCCTTTTTTATGATCTCTTTAGGTTACAGATACAATAGTGGCACCACTGGATCAAAAGGTATGCACAGTTCCATTGCTCCTTGGGCATAATTCCAAACTGCTCTCTGGAAAGATTGGATCAGTTCACAACTCTACCATGTCCCAGCTTTCCCACATGCCCTCCAATATTGATCATCTTCCATTTAGTCATATTGACCAATTTGATAGATGTGAGATGGAACTTCAGACTTATTTTAATCTGTATTTCTCTAATCAATAATGATTTAGAGCAGTTTTTCATATGACCATAGATAGCTTTGATTTCTTCATCTGAGAATTGCCTTTACATATCCTTTGACCATTTATCAATTGGGGGATGACTTCTATTCTCATAAATTTGACTCAGTTCTCTCTATATTTTAGAAATGAATCCTTTATCTGAAATACTAATTGTAAAAAATTGTTTCTCAATTTAGTACATTCCTTTCAATCTTGGTTGCATTGGCTTTGTTTGTGCTAAAACTTTTTAATTTAATGTAATCAAAATTATCCATTTTTCCTTTTATAACATTCTCTATCTTTGGTCATAAATGCTCCCCTTTCCATAGATATGACAGATAAACTATTCCTTGTCCTCCTGATTGGCTTATGATAATTACCTTTTATGACGAAATCTTGTACCTATTCTTTTTTACTTTATTTTTCTTGTGGTTGTCTATATGCAGTACTGGAGTACAATTCCAGGGTGGAGAGGAATTTTAGTGCTTGTAGCTGCAGGGGAGGAGGGGCTCTCCTTGGGGAAAGACTAGAATGCAAACCATGAGAGTAACATCATCTTTCCTTTGATCTCACCACCTTGGGGCACTGAAGACTTGTAGACTCCCAAAAGTAACTCTGAAAATAGAAGCATGAAAAAGGTTAAAGAATGGGACACTTCTTCCTTACCCATCAAGTGAGATTTAACAACTTTAGCATAAAGTTTAAATTCAAGAAATAGGTTGTATAATGAAGAAACAACATTAAAAAAAGTAGACAATAGAAGGCTACTGGCAGAGAAAACCAACAATACAAATGAAGAATCAATGCAAAAACAGTTACAGGCAAATCCTCAAAGAAAAAAATGTTAATTAGATAGTAGTCCAACAAGAATTCTCGGAAGGGTTAAAGAAAGATAATGATAGAGGAGAAAAAAAAATGTGAAAAGAAATGAAAATAATGCAAAAAAATTATGAAAAAGCAATAAATACCTTGGTTTAAAAAGACATAAAAATACTAAAGAAAATAATACCTTTAAAAATAGAATTGATCTAATGATAAAATTCACTGAGGAAAAAGAACTCATTAAAAAGCAGAATTGGGGGCAGCTAGGTGGTGCAGTGAATAGAGTACCGGCCCTGGAGTCAGGAGTATCTGAGTTCAAATCCAACCTCAGACATTTAATAATTACCTAGCTGTGTGGCCTTGGGCAAGCCATTTAACCCCATTTGCCTTGCAAAAACCTAAAAAAAAGAAGCACAATTGACCAAATGGGGAAAAAAGTGGTATATGAGATTGCTGAGGAAAATAATTCCTTAAAATTAGGATTGCAGAAGTAGAAGCTAATGACTCCTTGAGCCATTAAGAACCAATAAAGCAAAGTTAAAAGAATTAAATAGAAAAATTGCAAACTATCTTATCACAAAAGCAACTGACCTGGAAAATAGATTGAGGAGACATGATTTAAGAATTATTATAATACCTGAAAACCATAATCAGAAAAAGAGATGGAATATCATTTTTTGGAAAATTCAAGAAAACTGCCCTGATATCTTAGAACCAAAGGATAAAGTAGAAATTGAAAGATTTCTCCTGGGAGACACCAAATGAAAACTTCCTGGAATATTAAGAGCTCCCAGGTCAAGAAGAAAATATTACAAGCAGCTAGAGAGAAACAATTCAAATATCATGGAACCACAGTCAGGATCACATGTGATCTAAAGAAGTGGAGGAATCATGTTTTCTTACAAAGCAAAAATAGACCTAATTAAAAAGATAATTAGGAAAACTACTAAAACATACCATAGACAATGAAAAATATTAAAAAATATTTACATAAAAAACATCAAAAATGAATGTGGCAACGTTATAAAGATCAAGAAGCCCTGAAAAAATTAGATAGGAGGGGTGGCTAGGTGGCGCAGTGAATAGAGCACAGGCTTTGGAGTCAGGAGTACCTGAGTTCAAATCCAACCTCAGACATTTAATAATTACCTAGCCGTGTGGCCTTGGGCAAGCCACTTAACCCCATTGCCTTGAAAAATCTAAAAAAAAAAAATTCGATAGGAGAGCACAAAACCAGGACACTCCTGTGGAGGCTGAAGTACACAAATGCTGCAACTGCATGTTTTTGCACTTTTATCAATTAGTTGTGGGTGGGGTTTTTTTTGGTCTTTTAAAAAAACACTATTTGTTATATGGAATTGTTCTCTAGGAGAGGCATCAAGAGGGATTCTAGAGAAAACTACATTGATTAAGAAAAAAGGGGGGATGACTAGGTGGCGCAGTGTCTAGAGCACTGGCCCTAGAGTCAGGAGTACCTGAGTTCTCATCCAGCCTCAGACACTTAATAATTACCTAGCTGTGTGGCCTTGGGCAAGTCACTTAACCCCATTTGTTGCAAAAAACCTTTAAGAAAAAAAAAAGAAAGAAGATGGCATCAATAAAAACTTCTTTAAAAAAAAGTAGATATGAAGACTCATGAATTCATCCTATAACCCTGGAATAACAGCTTCTGAATAACTTTCTGTAGATGCATCCCCAAACCCAGTTTGTAAATGTAAAGGCAAGTTGAGGGAATAATAGAATGAGCTACTATATCCACTCTTAGAAATAGATCTAAAAGACAGATAACATTTTGTCTCATTAGTATGGTAGCTAGAACCTATGTGGAGTAGCCAATCCAGGTTGAAATGCACAGCTGCAAGGAGAGATGATTTAGGAGTTAGCCAGATATGAGTAGATATATAAAAAAGATGATCCATCTTTTAATTTTCTTTTCAGTTTTGAGAAAGCAGAACTGATTTGAAGAAAAAGTGCAAATCCTCTAGAGATTTATAAATTCAAGAGGTTCTTCTGGCCAAGAAGCCTACAGACAGGGAACTGGAGAACTGGAAGGTTTTTCTTTTCCAGGTACCAGATTTTTGATTCCGTCCAATCTAGTTTTTTTTTTGTTTGTTTGTTTTTAGTTTTTGCAAGGCAATGGGATGTGGCCCAAGGCCACACAGCTTGGTAATTATTAAATGTCTGAGGCAGGATGTGAACTCAGGTACTCCTGACTCCAGGGCCAGTGCTCTAAGGTGCTCTATCCACTGCACCACCTAGCCACCTAGCTGCCCCCCAATCCAGTATTTTAATTCAGGTCCTAGAGAATGTGACCAATTTCTTCAGCCAAACTAAAAAGATTTCCTGTTGCACCTAGTGAGGTATATAGGAGTTGTTCATATATTGAAGATATAGTTACATTTTCACTTGAAAATGTGTGTGTGACCAAGTACATAAATATTATGTACTTTAAATAGTTCTAACTTTAGTCTTCATTATTAACATTTTCTTCATCACTATTTTTAAGTTTAAATAATCAACAAAATGATTAATCAAGCCCTGCTTTATAGAATTTTTTAAGTGTAATCACATACATTGAAAATGATCGGGGCAGAGCCAAGATGGTGACAAGAAGGGATCAAGTCTTAGGCACTCTCTGATAAAACGTGAAACTAAGGACTCTAAACTTTCGAGAGACAGAACCCACAGAGGGACCCATTGAGGCAGTTCTCCCACTCAAGGTAACCTGGAAAAGAGCAGAAAGGCTCTGCTCCCCGGGGTCGGAGGGGTGGCCGGCCAGAGGGGTGGCCTGCCAGAGCGAAAGAACTTCAGCCTCCCAGAGGCAGCCCCAGGGTGCTGGGAGCCACAGCTCACAGCAGCAGGGGAGTCTCCTGAGCTGCACCTTGGAAAGCACCAGGCACAAAGTGGGGGAACAGCAGGGGACCTCTGCCAGAGCAAGCACGTGGAATCCAGCCCTCAGGGCACACAGCTAGCAGCTTGGTCTTTCCCCAGCCCTGATCCAGGAAACAGAAGCAGGCTGAGCTGGTAAGCAGGAGCCTCCAGGGCATGAGCCCATTGAGCTGAGGGAGGGGAGTGAACAGAGACTGCTGAGCTCTGTCCTTTGCCTCTGGAACAGGACTCTGGGGCTCTGACACATTCAGATCCTGATAGCTGTCTAGACCCCCCCCAAATAGAACAGCAGGGGCCCCCCCACCTCAGCCCCATGGTAGAGGGGGGCACATATGGTCATTCACAGACAAGGAGGGAGGACAGAGCCTCACACACTGAGACCCTTGTGGGAGTGTCCCAAAAGCTCAGGAAGCACCCCAAAACCAGGCTCAGGCTGGGAAAATGAGCAAGCAGAGAAATAAGAGGAAGACCATTAAGAAATATTTTGCTCATGAGCCCAAGAAGGATCAAAATACTCAGTCTGAAGATGAGGAGGTACAAGCTCCTGCATCTAAAGATTCCAAGCAAAACAGAAATTGGGTTCAGGCTATGACAGAGCTCAAAAAAGACTTTGAAAATCAAATAAAGGAGCTGGAAGAAAAAATGGGAAAATAAAGGAGAGAGATGCAGGAAAAACATGAAAATGAAGTTAGCAGCTTAGTCAAGGAAATCCAAAAAAATGCTGAAGAAAATAGCATGATAAAAACCAGCTTAGGTCAAATGGATAAAACAGTTCAAAAAGTTATTGAGGAGAAGAATGCCTTAAAAAGCAAATTGGCCAGATGGAAAAAGAGATAAGAAAACTCTCTGAGGAGAACAAATCCTTCAGACAAAGAATAGAATTCAGGGAGACTGAGGAATTTACCAGAAATTAGGAATCAATACTTCAAAACCAAAAAAATGAAAAATTAGAAGAAAAGGTGAAATATCTCATTGAAAAAACAACTAATATGGAAAACAGACTTAGGAAAGATAATTTAAAAATTATTGGAATACCTGAAAGTCATGATCAGGAAAAGAGCCTTGACATCATTTTCAAAGAATTACTACAGGAAAATTGCCCTGATATTCTAGAAGCAGAGGGCAAAATAGAAATGGAGAGAATCCACCGATTCCCCCCCCCCCCAGAAAGAGATCCCAAAAAACCAACCCCCAGGAATATTATAGCCAAGTTCCAGAACTCCCAAGTCAAAGAGAAAATATTACAAGCAGCCAGAAGGACACAATTCAAATATCATGGAGCTGCAGTCAGGATCACACAGGACTTAGCAGCAACTACATTGGAAGCTCGTAGGGCTTGTAATATAATATACCAGAAGGCAAAAGAGCTTAGAATGCAGTGAAGAATGAACTACTCAGCAAGGCTGAATGTCCTCTTCCAGGGAAAAAGATGGACTTTCAATGAACCAGGGGAATTTCAAATGTTCCTGTTGGAATGGCCAGAGCTGAACAGAAGGTTTGATCTTCAGATACAGGACTCAGGTGAAGCACGGAGATTGGAGGAGAGGGGGGAAATATGAGGGACTTGATGATGAACTGCATGTATTCCTGTATAGAAAAATGACACTGATAATACTCATATGAACCTCCTCAGTTAATAGAGCAGGTAGAGGGAGCTTTTATAGTTGAAGCACAGGAGAAAGCTGAATTTGAAGATAAAATATGGTGTAAAAATGGAGTCAATAGAAAAAAGGGAAATGTAATGGGAGAAAGAAAAAGGAGAGGGGGAATAGGCCAAGATATTTCATATAATAAGATGTTTTTAGTATTACAATGAGCTATTGCAATGATATGGAAGGGGGGAGGCAAGGGGGAATGAGGGAACCTTTGCTCTCATCAGAGGTGGCTAGGAGAGGAAATAGCATATATACTCAATGGGGTATAGACATCTGGAGTAAGAAGCGGGGGAGCAGGGGGAAGGGGTGGGGATGTGAATAAAGGAGGAGAGGATGGACTATGTGGGGAGAGTGGTCAGATATAACACATTTTCTTTTTTACTTCTTTCAAGGGGCTAGGATTGGAAGGCCTGTCCAGGACCATAGGGCCAGGTGGATTCTGGGCCTAAGGGATGGTATGGGGGCTCAGGGCCTCTTGGCCCCAGGGCCAGGGATCTGTCTGCTGCACCACTCAGCTAACCTACAGCAGAGTCAGAGTGAAAGGAGAGAGAAAATATAGTACATGGTAGTGGAGAAATATGAAAGGAGGGAGTTGCGATCAGCAATGGCAATGTTGGAAAAATATGGAAGTAACTTTTGCTAAGGACTTGCCATAAAGAATGTGATTCACCCACAGAGTTTTTGGTGTTGGAACAAAGACTGAAGCACATTTTTTATTATTATTATTTGGGGGAGGGTGCAGGGCAAATGGGGTTGGGTGGCCTGCCTGGGGCCACATAGCTGGGTGATCTTTGGGTGTCTGAGGCCCAATTTGGACCCGGGTGCTCCTGACTCAAGGGCCAATGCTCTGTCTGCCACCCAGCCACCCCTACTATTATTACTATTTTATTTTATTTTGGGTCTTTTTTTTCTTCTTTTAGGTTTTTGCAGGGCAGTGGGGATCAGGTGGCTTGCATGTTACATGGCTGGGTGATTGTTGGGTCTACGGGGCTGAATGTGGGCTCGGATGCTCATGGCTCCAGGGCTGGTGCTTCATCCATTGCGCAACCTGGCCATACCTACAATTATTACTATTGTTCTTTGTTTAATTTTAATTTTTTTCTCTCCCCTTTACTTTATCGCCCAAGCAAGTCTATATTCATGGGGGGAAGGGTATTTTGTTTACTCTTAAACAAGAATATTTTATTAATGTAAAAAAATTTGTACAAAATGAGAATTAAAAATAAAATTAAGAGATCAATAAATACTTAAAAAAAAAAAGAAAATGATCAAGTACTTCAGTTAATCTAAACAATTCTTCTTGCATATAGGAACATATACAGGCCTTTTTAGTGTTTAATGTACCAAGAAAATAAGCTTTCACTTTTGATAAATGGATCCGGGATAAGTGGTCAAGAAGTGTTCTCACCTGATTAAACTTTTAACTGCCTCTTAGTGGGACTGGGTAATTATTCTACTAAGGACAGTTGGTTGGCTCAGTGGATAGAGCACAGGTCTTGGATTCAGGAGAATAGGCATTTGAATCGACCTTAGACACTTGCCACTTACTAGCTGTGTGACCTTGGGCAAGTCACTTAACCCTGACTGTTCTGCATACATCTCCAGTCATTCTGATTCACATCTGGTCACTGGACCCAGATGGCTCTAGAAGAGAAAGTGAGGCTGGTGACTTAACACAGCATCCTCCTCACTCAAACCCAATTCATGTGCTAGTGATGACAATTGCCATGGTCTTCTTTGAAAATGAAGGACAAACATTACTATTATTATAATTGGTCTGCTAACTTAAGTACTCTCATCTTTACAATTGATTTTTGTTTTTCTTTTTTTAAAAATAAATTTTATTATCCTATTTTACCAATTAAATGCAAAGATAATTTTTTAAAGAAGGATTTTATTTATTTTGTTTTACAATTTTCCCCCCATTCTTGCTTCCCTCCCCCAACCCCTCACAGAAGGCATTCTGTTAGTGTTCACATTTGTTCCATGTCATACATTGATCTCAGTTGAATGTGATGACAATCATATCCTTAAGGAAGAAAAATAAAGTATGAGATAGTAAAATTACATAATAATATAACACTTTTTTCCGAATTTGACGGTAATAGTCTTTGGTCTTTGTTCAAAGTCCATAATTCTTTCTCTGGATACAGATCACATTCTCCATTGCAGGTAGCCCAAAATTGTCCCTGGTTGTTGCACTGAAGGGATGAGCAAGTCCATTGGGGTTGATCGTCACCCCCATGTTGCTGTTAGGGTGTATAATGTTTTTCTGGTTCTGCTCATCTTGCTCAGCATCAGTTCATGCATATCTTTCCAGGTTTCCCTGAATTCCCATCCCTCCTGGCTTCTAATAGAACAAGTGTTCCATGATATAAATATACTACAGTTTGTTAAGCCATTCCCCAACTGAAGGACATTCACTTAATTTCCAATTCTTTGCCACCACAAACAGGGCTGCTATAAATATTTTTGTACAAGTAATGTTTTTACCCTTTTTTATCATCTCTTCAGGGTATAGACCCAGTAGTGGTATTGCTGGGTCAAAGGGTATGCACATTTTCATTGCCCTTTGGGCATGATCCCAAATTACTCTTTAGAAAGGTTGGATGAATTCACAGCTCCACCAACAATATATTAGTGTCCCAGATTTCCCGCATCCCTTCCAACATTGATCATTGTCATTTCTGGTCATATTCGTCAGTCTGAGAGGTGTGAGGTGGTATCTCAGAGATTCCTTAATTTGCATTTCTCTAATAAGTAATGATTTGGAGCAATTTTTCATATGACTATGGATCGCTTTGATTTCCTCATCTGTAAATTGCCTTTGCACATCCTTTGACCATTTGTGAATTGGGGAATGACTTTTTTTTGAAAATTTGACTCAGTTCTCTGTATATTTTAGAAACGAGTCCTTTGTCAGAAATACTTGTTGCAAAAATTGTTTCCCAATTCACTACATTTCTTTTGATTTTGGTTACAGTGATTTTGTCTGTGCAAAAGCTTTTTAATTTAATGTAGTCAAAATTGTCTAGTTTGTTTTGAATGATGTTCTCTATCTCTTCCTTGGTCATAAACTGTTTCTCTTTCCATGGATCTGACAGGTAAACTACTCCTTAATCTTCTAGTTTCCTTATAATATTTTTTTATGTCTAAATCCTGTATCCATTTGGATCTTATCTTGGTATAGGGTGTGAGGTGTTGGTCTGATCTAAGTTTCTTTCATACTAACTTCTAATTTTCATGACAGTTTTACTGGAGAGATTTTTTTATCTCAATAGCTGGACTCTTTGGGTTTATCAAACAGCAGATTACTATAATCATTTCTTGCTGTTGCACCTAGGCTATTCCACTAATCCACGACTCTATTTCTTAGCCAATACCAGACAGTTTTGAGGACTGATGCTTTATAATATAGTTTTAGTTCTGGTAAGGCTAAGCCACCTTCTTTTGTACTTTTTTTTCAGTTGAATCCCTGGAAATTCTTGACTTTTTATTTCTCCACATAAATTTACTTACCACTTTTTCTAACTCTAAAGTAATTTGTTTGGAATTTTGATTGGTAAGGCACTAAACAGGTAGTTTAGTTTTGGTAGAATTGTCATTTTTATTATATGAGCTTGATTTATCCATGAACAGTTGATGTTTGTCCAGGTATTTGAATCTGATTTTATTTGCGTGAGAAGAGTTTTGTAATGGTTTTCAAAAAGTTTTTGAGTCTACTTCAGCAGGTAGACTCCCAGGTATTTTATATTGTCTGAGGTTACTTTGAATGGGATTTCTCTTTCTAGCTCTTTCTGCTGTATCTTGCTAGTCGTATATAGAAATGTTGAGGATTTATGAGGGTTTATTTTCTATCCTGATGTTTTGCTAAAGTTGCTAATTATTTCTAGTAGTTTTTTTAGATGACTTTTTGGGATTCTCTAGGTATACCATCAGGTCATATGCAAGAGTGAGAGTTTTTTCTCCTCCTTCCCTATTCTAATTCCTTCAATTTCTTTTTCTTTTATTATTGCTGAGGCTAATATTTCTAATTCGGTATTGAATAGTAGTGGTGATAATGGGCCCCCTTGTTTCACCCCTGATTTTATTGGGAATGCCTCAATCCCTGTTGTATATAATGCTTGTTGATGGTTTCAGATAGATACTGCTTATTATTCGAAGGAACAAACCATTTATTCCTACACTCTTTGGTGTTTTTAGTAGGAATGAGTGCTGTATTTTGTCAAAAGCTTTTCCACCATCTATTAATATGATCATATGATTTCTGATAGGTATGTTATTGATATAATTAATTATACTAATAGCTTTCCTAATGCCGAACCAACCCTGCATTCCCGGGATAAATCCTACTTGAGTATAATGTATTATCCTAGTGATAACTTGTAATCATTTTGCTAAGATTTTATTTAATATTTTTGCATCTATATTCATCAGGGAGATGGGTCTATAATTTTCTTTCTCTGTTTTAACTCTTCCTGGTTTAGGTATCAGCACCATATTGGTGTCATAGAAAGAGTTAGAGTTCCATCTTCACTTATTTTTCCAAAGAGTTTATATAGAATTGGAACCAATTGTTCCTTAAATGTTTCATAGAATTCACTTGTGAATCCATCTGGCACTTGAGATTTTTTCTTAGGGAGTTCAATGATGGCTTGTAGAATTTCTTTTTCTGAGATAGGGTTGTTTAGGTATTTAATTTTCTCTTCATTTAACCTGGGCAACTTATATTTTTCTAAACATTTGTCCATTTCATTTAGATTGACAAATTTATTGGAATAGAGTTGGGAAAATAATTCCAAATTATTAATTTGATTTCTTCTTCCTTGGTGGTGAGTTCACCTTTTTAATTTATTATACTAGCAATTTGGTTTCCTTTTTTCTTTTTTTTTAAATCAAATTGACCAGAGGTCTATCAATTTTATTGTTTTTTTTTCATGAAACCAGCTTTTGGTTTTATTAGTTCAATAGTTTTCTTGCTTTTAATTTTATTAATTTCTCCTTTAATTTTTAGAATTTCTAATTTGGTATTTAATTGGGGGTTTTCAATTTGTTCTTTCTTAATTTTTTTAGTTGCATATTTAGTTCATTGATTTCTTCTTTCTCTTATTCATGTAAGCATTTAAAGATATAACCCCTGACAGCTGCTTTTAAACCCATAGGTTTTAGCATGTTGTATCATTATTGTCATATCTAGGATGAAATAATTCTGTGATTTGTTGCTTGATCCACTCATTCTTTAAAATGAGGTTATTTAGTTTCCAATTAGTTCTGGGTCTTTATCTCCCTGGCCCAGTATTGCATATGAGTTTTATTGTATTATTATCTGTGAAAGATGTATTCACTATTTCTGCCTTTCTGCAATTGTTAGGTTTTTGTGTTGTAGTACAGGGTCCATTTTTGTATAAGTGCCTTGTACTACAGAAAAAAAGTATATTGCTTTCTATCCCCATTCAATTTCCTCCATAGGTCTATCATATCTAGGTTTTCTAACAATCTATTTACCTTCTTAACTTCCTTCTTGTTTATTTTATGATTCGATTTATCAAAATCTGAGAGAGGGAGGTTGAGGTCTCCTACTAGTAGAGTTTTGCTGTCTATATCTTTCTGTAGCTCTTCAACTCTTCTAAGAATTTGGATGCTATCCCATTGGGTGCATACATATTTAATATTGAAATTTACTTTATTGTCTATGGTACCTTTTAGGAGGCTGTAGTTTCTTTCCTTATCTTTTAACACTATCTATTTTTGCAGCTGCCTTGTCTGAGATAAGGATTGCTATCCCCTGCTTTTTTTTCACTTCAGCTGAAGCAAAATATATTTTGCTCCAATCTTTTACCTTTACTCTATTTTTATTATTTTTATTATTTTTTTTTAGGTTTTTGCAAGGCAAATGGGGTTAAGTGGCTCGCCCAAGGCCACACAGCTAGGTAATTATTAAGTGTGTGAGGCCAGATTTGAACCCAGGTACTCCTGACTCCAGGGCCAGTGCTCTATCCACTTTACCACCTAGCTGCCCCATACCTTTACTCTATATGTATCTCTCTGCTTCAAGTGAGTTTCTTGTAGCCGCATATTGTAGGATTCTGGTTTTCAATTCAGTCTGGTCTTCACTTACGTTTTAAGGGAGAGTTCATCCCATTTATATTCAAAGTTATAATTACTAACTCTTTATTGCCCTCCATGCTATCTTCCTTCTGTTTGTATTTCCCCCCTTTTTTTTGCAAAGATAGTTTTCAATATTTATCTTTTTGTAAGATATGTGATTCTATACTCTCTTCCCCTGACAGCAAGTTATATGATTTATGTTAAATATGTACAATCATGTTTAACACATTTCCATATTAGTCATGTGAAAGAAGAATCAGGACTAAAGTGGAAAAAATCAGGAAAAAAGGTTGTTTTTTGGGGGGGGTTGCAAGGCAATGGGGTTAAATTATAAAACAAGTGTTAAAAAGTGAAATTAGTATGCTTTGCTTTGCATTCAGACTCCACAGTTTTTTCCTGTGAAAATGATGGCATTCTGTAAAGCAACCCTTTTCGAATTCTTGATCTCTGAATTTCAGAGAGGAGTTAAGTCCATCATAGTTAATCACTGCAGAATGTTGCTGTTATTGTATGTAATGTTTTGGTGCTGCTCACTTTGCTCAGGATCAGTTCATACAAGAGTTTCCAGGCTTTTCTGAAGTCTGTTGGCTTATGATTTCTTACAAAACAATAGTTTTTATATCATCACATTCACATACCACAGTTTGTTTAGCCATTCCTGATTGATAGGCATCCCCTCAATTTCTAGTTCTTTGCCACTACAAAAAGAGCTGCTAAAATAGTTTTGTTCATGTAAGTCTTTTTCCTTTTTTTATAATCTCTTCAGCATACAGATCTAGTAGTAGTATTGCTGGATCAAAGGGTATGCACAGTTTGATTGTCCTTTGGGCATAGTTCCAAATTACTTTCCAGAAAGGTTGGATCAGTTCACAACTCCAACAGCGAATTTAATGTCCCAGATTTCCACATCCCCTCCAACATTGCTCATTTTCCTTTTTTGTCAGTTTAGTCATTCTGATAGATGTGAGGTGGTACCTTAGAGTTTTAGTTTGAATTTCTTTAATCAATAATTTTAGAGCATTTTTTCATATGACTATTGATAGCTTTAATTTCTTCACTCTGAAAACTGCCATATATCCTTTGACCATTTATCAATTGGGGAATGATTTATATTCTGATAAATCTGACTCATACTACTGATTTTTATTAAAAATATAAAAAAATCACATTTTATCAATTGATCAGTACGTTACATTTTCATTGTATATTTGGGAATTTTTTGGTTGCTCTAAAACTGTAATCTTTGCTTAATTCTATTTGTCTAAAATATGAACTGAAATGATTTTTCATATATTGATTTATATTGTGGGAGTGGTAATAGTCTCTTTTGGAAACCTTCTGTTAGTTCTGGGGGCACTGAGAGGTTAAAGGTCATAACCTTAAGATCTCTACTAGTCTATGGGCCGTAGCTAGTGCCTATCCAGAGCTCTTCCGTTGTCCGAGGTCCATTCATTCCTCTTCCCTCCGTTTTTTTGCTCTTTAAATTTTATTTTGCAGTTCACGTGTAGAACGTGGCACAATTCACAGTTATAGATTTTGAGTCGGAAAGGACTTTTCAGGTTTTCTCTTCAAATCTTGTCCTTTTCCAAGGCACTTCGAGGTTAAGTGACATGCCCAGGGTCATGGAACACACCCAATAAAGGAATAAATAATATCTACTATTTATTATCTATGAGCTGCTGTGCTTGACAGTTATTTTCTCATTTCATTCTCACAATACTCCTGGGAGGTCGATTCTATTATTTCCCGCCATTTTACGGATGAGGTATCTGAAGTTCAGCGGCCTGTCTGGGCTCATACAGCCAAGATCAGAGGGGACGAGCTGAGGATCTGGGGGAAGAGGCCGCTTTGCACCCACCAGCCTGGGCCTTGCCAGCACCCCTTGATTCTCCCTCACATTTTCTCTCAAAGAGGGCCACAGACTCCCCACTGGGGGTGGCCCAGCACCGAAGTTGGAGAGCGCCCGCGCAAGAGGGTGCTAGGGCAGCTAGGTAGCGCAGCGGTCTGGAGTTCGAATCCCACCTCAGACCTTTGATACTCAGTAGCTGTGTGACCTTAGGCAAGCCACTTAACCCTGATGGTCTCTCATCCAGGGCCGTCTCCAGCCGTCCTGCAGGCTCTGGAGGACAACACAAGGCTGGCGAGACAGCACAACCCCACCTCACTCAAATGCAATTCCCTTGCTTGTCCTGGCATCGCCTCCCTGACGACGTAGTCTTCTTGGAGAAAGGAGGACAAAAAAACATCATCCTCTGAGGGTGAATTTGAACTCAGGTCTTTCTGATGCCAGGTCCAGTACCACAGTACCACAGTGACCCCTAAAGACCCAGCTTTTTTTTTTATTTCCCTTTCGGCGTAGTAAAAAGGCCGATGGATCTCACATTTCGAATCCTGGGCCCACCACTTTGAAACAGAAGTTGGACAAAGCACTTCCCCGTTCAGTTTTCTCATCTCTAGAATGAGGCAGCTGGACCAGATGATTTCTTGGGCGGCTCCAGTCCCCAGGCCCGGCCCGGCCCGGCCCCGCCCCCGCCCGGTCCGGCCCCGCCCCCGGCCCCGCCTCCCGTGCCCCGGCTCAGCCGGAAGTGCTGGCTTCCAAGGGAACGCTGGGACGACGCGAATGAGCCTCTCGGGCTGCCGTAGTCCGCCGCAGCAACCCGGAAGCTGTGCAGGAAGCAGCCGAAGCCGCGTCATGGCGCCAGACCCCTGGTGAGGCCCGGGATGAGGGGCCCAGAACAGGCTCCTGGGGGGCAGGCTGGGGGGGACACCCCCGTCGTGACGGCCGGGCGGGCCCCGGGGGGAGCGGCCACCTCCGGAGAAAAGGGGCGCAGGAGCGGGCGGCCGGCGCGTTGTGAGGACAGAGCTAAGACTCCCGAACCAAAACTGCATTTGGGAAATTTGAATTGGATTTCGCAGTGTTTTCCTTTTGTTTTTCTACAGTTCAGCCGGTCGACGACGCAGAGGAGGAATAATAATAGTGATGATGATAGATGTCCACATATATGTTTATGCTATATGCAAATCTCTGCGTAGATGTACATGCATGCATATTTACACATGTGTGTGTATGTGAATGTATAGTGCTTTCTCTGTTCCAGTCACTGTGCTTTATAATTATTCCATTTGCTCCTCCCTACCACGGAGGAGGGATGATTGAGGGGGGGTTCCTGATATTATTATAACCATTTTTCAGTTGAGGAAACAGGCAGAGGTTCAATGACTTGCTTAGAGTAACACAGCTAGTAAGTCATTGAAACCGAATTTGAACTCGGGTTTTCCTAACCTCTAGGCCCTGGGCTCCATCCATTAAGACTCCCTAGCTCTGAATTCAAACGTAGATGGTCTTGGGGATTACCTTTTCATGGAAATGATCACCATTAAGAAGTGCTTCATAGCACTCCATCTCAACTCTCCTGCTTGGCTTTCAAAGGGTCCTTTGTCACCTGAACTCTTGAGTTATCTACCCTGATATTTGGTGGCCCATTGATAATGCTTTGATCCTTCATTTAATCGATAAATTAATCAAATAACACTTTTTTATGCCTGTTTGATATCAGACACTGTGTAGTGTATTTGTGATGAGATAAAATACCAAAATGAAAACAGTCCATGCCCTCAAGGAGCTTACATTTCAAAGGAAGACATAAAAAGTACACATTTATAGATGCAGGAAAAACATACAGGTCATATGATCATAGGTTTAGATCTAGAAGTTACCTCAGGTCTAAGTCCAAACATTTTATAGATGAGGAAACTGGTTCAGGAAAATTAGGTGACTTGTCCCAAGTCACCCAGATGGTAAATATTTGAAAGAGGACTTCTTACCACAAATCCATTTCTCTTTCCATTGCTCTCTCTGCAAATCCATTACACAGTAACCTTAGATGGGAATGTTATAGCAGTAGGACCAGGAAAGGTCTCATAACGGGAAGTAATTCTTGATCTGAGTGTTCAGGGAAAGCCAGGGAATCACATGTGACTGTATAGTCTTGGAAATATAGGGGGTGATGGATGCAGATGTAAAAGCAAGAAGAGCCCCCTTCTAGACCAATGATGACAACATGGTCACAAACAAGTAAATACAGGATACAAAGGCAAAGCATATATATAGTACTATATATATATATATATATATATATATATATATATATATATATTTATATATATATATATATGTATATACATAGATAAAGGTAAAAAACAAATTGCTTCAAATTTTGCCACTTCTTAAAGTAAAAAGAAACTAAAAGGTACACAAAGGCAAAGTTTGGAAGACATTTATATAAAGCCAGGTAGCATTCCCCTAGGCCTGGAAGAGCAAATTCTTCATGAATCCCAGACCCAGGTGACTGTGAATGAAGATGGTCAGTTATTCCATTTCTGTCTCAGGACTTTTTGTAAACCTACAGCAGAAAAATGAGAGCCCATCAGTGAATGGGATAGGAATGAAAGGTAAGGGGGCTAGGGCTGGTTTGAACATCTTATTCCAATACCTAACAAACTGCAAAGGAGATGGGATAGGTGGTAAATCATTTCTAAATATTAATTCAATAAACATAAAACATTCTTTAAACACCTATTATGTGCGAGACGACAGAAGACTTCAAAAGTGAGGTAAGAAAGGTAAGTGCAAAGAAAACAATTTTGCAAGGAGGTTTCTTTAAGGCACAATGTTAGTAAGGCAAAATGGAAAGATAAATGAGACTGGTTCCCTGATCTTAAGAAACATAATGTAAGGAGAAAGAAAATATGCATGGATAAATACAATTCAACAGATCATGTCCATATAGCCAAGACACATTTTAAAAACAACTATGTCCCTTTTGTTAAAGAGCTTACATGGAGAATTGAGGGAAGGAAGGAATAGGGAGTTAAATTACGATGTATATTCTGAGAAGTATACTGTAAGGCAGGGAATGATGAAGACAATGTGCTCTAGAAAACTAGGTTAAGTTCAGGGAATTAAGTTTGGATTGTATAGCTTTGTCTATGTTTTGAGAACCAGGCTTTCTTTGGAGAAATTAATCACCAAATGATTGGCCAACAGGTGGTGAAATTTTTTTTGTGTGGAAAAACCTGTGAAATGGACAGTTATGTAATGGTCCCCAGTCTTGTGTGACCCTAATTTAGATTATCCTCTGATAGAAAAAGTGTAGAAGGTGCTAGGAATCATATAGTTCCCAAACTACGTATTAATAATAGTTAATATTTAGATAGCATTTTAAGGTTTACAAAACTTTATTATTTCGTTTGAACCTCACACTCATCCTTTGGAGTTAGGTTCTATTAATATTTCCATTTTTCAGTTGAGAAAACAGGCTGAGAGATCCAATGATATGTCTAGCTTCACATCACTAGTAAATATTTGAGGCAGAATTTATACTTTATTTTTCTGATTCCAACTCTTCAATTGTTCTGGCTTTCCCACATACCTGGAATGTATTCCTTTCTTACCTCTGCTTCAAAGTCTAGCTTTTTTAAGGTACAGCTCAGATACCATCTTCTGCATGAAGCCTTTCCTGATCTCAATATTTTTTCCTCCTGAGCAATTTTGTATTCAGCTATTTTGTTTATATTTGTATTCACTTTTATTTATGCTGTATATATATTTTTATATATGTACTTGTCTTCCCTTTAGAATGTAAACTCCTTAGGAGTAGAGATTGTCTGTTTCACTGCCACAGCACAGTACCTGGCACCTAGTAGGCACATTTAATAAATGTTGATTTGATTAATCTAAGTCTGGTTCTCTATCCACTACATGCTTGGTTATTAACACAGAAATTTTCTTCATGTGTTATTTTCATCCAGTGATCAAGAGTTTACTTATTACAAGAGGAGAACTGCATAGTATCAGGAAGGTCTCCAATATTTGTAAAGCTTTTCTAGAGAATTTGTAGAAAGACATGATCAAGATTTGTGGTATGGTGAGATTGGGGAAAGAGTATCTGCATATATATATATATATATATATATATATATATATATATATATATATATAATAGATCTGTCTCTTATAAATGTTATGTAATTTCACAATCTGACTTCATTCTACCCTTAGCTTTCTCATATACACATAGCCTCCATGCACTGTTGTCCAATCAAAACTGGCCTTGATGTTCTCACACTTGACACTTCATTTTCCATCTCTCTAATTTTTCTTTTTTTAGGTTTTTGCAAGGCAAACGGGGTTAAGTGGCTTGTCCAAGGCCACACAGCTAGGTAATAATAATATTAAGTGTCTGAGACTGGATTTGAACCCAGGTACTCCTGACTCCAGGGCCAGTGCTTTATCCACTACACCACCTAGCCGTCCCATCTCTCTGATTTTTAATGCCAGTTGTTCCCTATCCCTGAAATGTGTTCCCACCTTGCCTCTGCTTCCTAGAATCCCTTGTTTGACGAGTCATCTCAAGCTCATTCTGCAAGAGGGCTTCCCTTTTTGTCTTTCCTCAGGCAGTTTTCCATGCTGCCTTTCCTGCCAATCTGTTTTGTATATGTTGTTCATTCAGTTGTATTTGACTCTTTGTAACTGCATAGACTACAGCAGGCTCATACTGTCAAGTGGTTGGCTAGTTCCTTCTCCAGTAGATTGAGGCAAATAGAGGTTAAGTGACTTCCCCACAGCCACAGAGCAAATAAGTGTCTGAGGCTGAATTTGAACTCAAGTTTTCCTGATTCCACTATTCACTGAGCCACCTCACTGCCTCCATTTTTGTATGTACCTATGCTATATATGTCTTTTATTTTTCCCACTGCCCTCTTTAGAATGTAAGCTCCCTGAGGGCAGAAACGTTTTCTTTTGTCTTTCTATCTTAGTGACTTAAAAAACATTCAAATTATGTGCAACTTATAATGACATGCATTTGTGTGAGTCTCCCAACTTTTTTGTATACTATGCCTTGAAAAATAATTAAGAATTTCTTTTGTATCCCTATCACTTACTCTGTGTAGTACATTATAGGCATTTAAGTGCTCCTTGATTGATTTACTTGAAGTATTTCCTGTGTGGAGATTAAATAAGGTTTTATTGAGTTGGTGGCACTTGAGAAAGTCCTTGGGAAAAACTGTCCATAGGCAGAGATGAGGGGTAGGGCCATTCAGGTATAGGGGAAAGTATGAATGTTGCATAAATGTGTCCTTACATTTGGCATGTCCTTTAAAGACCTTTTCAATTCCACTTTAAGATGCTTTTACTGACAACTGCTACCCTCTCTGATTTTATATATTTTAAGTCTGTACTATATAATTTATAATTTAAAACCTAATCTCATACATTTGAGCTTAAAAAGGCTTTGGAGGTCAAGTAATACAATCCCTTCATTTTATGGACCAATATAATCAGGCACATAGGAATGAACTGATTTGCCCTTGGTCATGTGTACTCATGACTGATTTGGGACTAAAAATCTTGTTTTGACTCAATTCAGTTTTCTTAAATATGTTGTTTGCTTTTCTTAAATATGTATTAGACCAGTTTCTAACTAGATATATGCACATTGAAGAGGGGTATGTTTTTTATTGCTTATGTACCTCCAATATCATGCATAGTGCTGAGTACTTAATAAATTGTTTTTGATATATTATTGATCTGTTTATATTTGGACAAGGAAACTGGTGTAGATTAGGTGTCAAATGTGATGCAGAGGCTTTATTGTAGCCCACAATATTCTTGAGTGCAGCTGGGACCAGATTAAAATAGCGAAATAAAAAGCAAAATAAATAAAAATATAATAAAATATAGAAAACACTGCATTTCAAAATTAAATATATGGCCTATAGAGATCTTTTTTATTCACATTCATAGCCCAGGTTTCTATTTGAGTTTGACACCACTGGTCTAGATAATCACTAGACCCCTTCAATGTTTCAAGGTCTATAATTCTATGACTCAGATCTCTACCTAGTCCTAGGACTCCAAAAATGAATTTACTTCATTCCTTCAACTTACACTTATCCAGACAATCAGTGGGTCCTTTCGATTTATCCACATTTTCATTTTACTCTAGCTGTTCCTTTCTGTCCTCAATCCCATCATCCTCCAGGTCATTATTCTATCTTTTCTCAATTATTGTGGTAGATGTCCCAACTGGTTTCTTTCTTGTCCATCCTATGTACTATTGCCAGATGGTGTTTTTTAAAAGTTCAGACTTGTTATTTCATCCATGTAAACTCTTATTATGGAAGATACCTCCAGTGATGAAAATTACAACTTGTCAGTAACTTAGCAATCTTAGTTACCTGAGACACCAAAGTTAAGTGACTTGTTCAGGATCACACAACTTGTATATGTCCAAGGTAGAACTTGGATCCAGGACTCCCTGAATCCAAGGCCAGGCACTATTCACTATACCAGGCTGCCTCTAATAGCCAGATTAATTTTTTTTAATATCAGAACCTGACAGCTCTATGCTAAAAGCCTTCAATCTTGTTAACATACAATAACCTTACAAAGTTATAACAAGATATTCAAGACTTAGCTAGAGCCAACCTATTTTTCTGGCTACATTTCCACTCAATAGTTTCTGTTGCAGCTAAATTGGAACATTTATCCTATTCTGAAAGTTTCTTTTCCTACCTGCTCCCCTATTCTGTCCTCATTTCTTTACCTACTCTATACCTTTGTTCATGTAATTCTTTCTACAGGTATGTCCTCTTCTTCATTTATGCTTATTAAAATCATAACAATTTTTCAGGGAAGGTAATCAAATTCTACCATCTTAATACCTTTCCTGACCAAGATGAAGTGATCTTTCCCTCCTCTGAATTTATATGGCACTTTCTACCTCTTATGGTATTGATTATAATGGACTATAATAAATTGTGCCTTCTTCTACAGTAAGTTTTTTGAAAGCAAGGACTAGTTCATAAAGGTCCCTAAGATCATAACTGGGAAGAACTTTCTTTGTCTCTTAGTCTTCATTCTCTCACTATATGTTCTTTTCCTTCATGCCTTCAAACTTGCCCGTTTCCCATGCTTAACTTTTCGACTCTAACATTCCCTCAAACTATTGTCCTTTATCTCTCTTTCTTGGTCTGATTTTTTTTTTTTTTTTTAGTTTTTGCAAGGCCATGGGGTTAAGTGGCTTACCCAAGGCCACACAGCTAAGTAATTATGAAGTGTCTGAGGCCAGATTTGAACTCAAGTGCTCCTGACTCGAGGGCTGGTGCTCTATCCACTGTACCACCTAGCCAACCCCTGTCCGATTTTTTTTTTGAAAGAGATCATTTACTACCTCCGCTTGTTCTCCTTTATTCCTTATTCTTTTGCAGTTGCTCTTCTGAAATTATCCTCCCTAAAGTTACCAATGATCTCTTAACTGGCAAATCTAATAGTCTTTTCTCAGTATGTATCTTTCTTAATCCTGAATTTACATTATTGACTATCCTTTCCTCCTGGATACTTTCTTTTCTAAATTTTTGTATCACTATTCTTTCCTAGTTCTCTTTTATTTGTCTAATCTTTCCAGAGTCATATTCATTAGTTTTTCATTCATCCCGGACACTCTAATTGCAAATATTTCTTGAAGTTCTGTACTAGGCTCCTTTTTTCTTCTTTTTCTACACTCTCCCTTTGTGACAACATCTCCCAAGAGTTTGATTATTATTTCTATTTACATGACTTATATGTATCCAGTGCAGTCTCTCACCAGAGCTTCAGATCTATATCTTTGATTACTCACTGGCCTTGGGTTTCCCCCAAACATCTTAAATCTAACAGTTTCAGACATAGCTTAGTATCTTTCCTTTCAAACTTATCCCTCTTCCACATTTCCCTATTTCTGATGAAGACACTATCACTTAGTATACCATGCTCACATCTCATAGTTATCCTCAACTTTTCATTCTCACCACTCATATCCAGTCAATTGTTAAATCTTGCCATTTCTAATTTTACAACATTTCTTACAGCTTACCCTTTCCTTCTACTCACATCACTATCTTCATCTGGTTCTCTCCTTGCATAGATTATTTCAATAGCCCCTTGCCTTAAGTCTTTGAGACTTTTTTTTAGCTTATTTTTTATAGCTTAAAAAATTTCAATGTCAAATTCTTTGTCCCTCCAGTCCAGGCATTAAATAGTTTGTTGAATGAGCAAAATGATTTCTGCCACATGTTTCCTGTCAGGTCAAATGAGATAATTTTTGTAAATTGCTTAGGACTCTTTAAGGTATAAATACTCCCCCCCCCCAATATAAGTTCCTTTCTCCCCTAAACTACTTTGGAGCTTTGATTAGAAGATTCCTTAAATGCTTTTACATTTATTACTTGTTTATCTTTCACTAATGTTTAAAAAAGAAATTAAAACTGGAAAAAAATTTTTAAGAGTCTGAAATCATTTTTCTTACTTTTGATAAAGGTTATCTACTTATGATTCCACTTGTCAAATTGCACAAGAAATTGCTGAGAAAATCCAACAACGCAACCAGTGTGAAAGAAATGGTGAAAGTACAACCAAGGTAATAGCAGTAATAAATTATCTAATCTCCTTTATTTTAGCTTGGAAGTCTGAAATAATCTTTTTGTATTTAAAGCTATGTATTCAAAGACTGTATATTCAGTGCTTCAGTGGAATTCATTAAAATAGGTATTCCCTCCAATGTGGGTACACATCACAACTTATCTTTTCTATGTCATTTCTATATTTTCCTATCCTTTGCAATCCCTGTCTTCTCCAGTTCCTGCAAAGAGGACCAGGGTCACAAATCCATTAAGTATAGTAGCCGACTCATATTTCTCTTTTCCTCAACTCCTGCTCACATCCTAGGAGATGCTCCCTCAAACACTTTATTTTCCTAGTACCTCAATTTGCCCATTTGCCATAACCCACTCCTCTGCCCCATTAAAGCTATGAGATAATACCTTTGATTTTGCTGTCACTCAGATCACTTCCATGTTCATAAACTCTGAAATAGTCTATTGTCATTTAACATTAATCTCTGACATTTCATCCCAAACCCTGATCTTCATCCTTATCATGATCTTGATTCCATCTACCTCTCAATTCTTTTCTAGTCTGTCACTAGCTATACTGTTTTCCTTTCCCCATTTTGAATCCTTGGTAAACCAGTTCTTCTTTCAAAAAGAACCTAACCCTGTCCCCTGATCCTGTCATCAATATTTGCCTCTTCCAAGCCTCATCCTTGGCTAACTCTCATTTATTCCTGTTCACATGCTGCTGAACAATATTGGAGAAAGTCACAAAACATGCTTCTTGGGTCTATTAAAATTTTATGTTACATAATCTCAGTGGGGCCTTAAGTGCTGCAAGGCAATCCTTTTACTCCTCCCTACTTGATTAAGTATCCCACTCATCACAGTGATTCTTAGACTCCCTTCAGCCTTCACAAATCTTATAGCTTTCCCATACCCTCTCAATTGAGAAATTCACTTCATATTTCACCTTCTCCTCATTTTACAAAACTCATATGCCTTCTATTGCTATCGTCCCCTTCACTGTAGTGTCACTTGAAGAAGTGTCTCTTCTTTTTGCCAAAACAAACCCTTCTACTTGCACAAGTGATCCATTCCATCCCTTTTTTTTTTGAGTTTTTTCAAGGCAATGGGGTTAAGTGGCTTGCCCAAGGCCACACAGCTAGGTATTTATTAAGTGTATGAGGGCCGGATTTGAACTCAGGTACTCCTGACTCCAGGGCCGGTGCTCTATCCACTGCACCATCTAGCTGCCCCCTCATCCCTTCTTTTCCAACAGATTGCCCCCATCTATCATCTCTAACTAATCTCCAATCTCCCTTGTTTTCCTACTGTAGGCTGTTTTCCCTGTTGCCTACAAACTGTCTATTGATCTGCTCATCTTCATTAGCTATTATCCTTTATCTTTCATCTCTTTTTGTTGTAAAGCATCACGAGGAGGAAATTTAGAAATATAAAATTCCCCCTAAGTACTGCTTTGGCTGCATCCCACAAATTTTGGTATGTTGTCTCACTATTGTCATTTTTTAATAAAATTAATGTTTCTATGATTTTTTCTTTTTTTTTACTCATTTTTAAGGAATAATTTAGTTTTCAGTTAATTTTTAATGTATGCTTTCATGGCTCTTTATTGAATTTAATTTTATTGAATTATGGTCTGAAAAGGTTATCTGTTTTTCTGCATTTGAATGTGCAGTATTTGTGTCCTAATGTTTTGTTTTTGTGAAGGTGCTATGTGCAACTGAGAAAAAAGGTATGCTTCTTTCCATTCCCATTCAATTTTCCCCAGAAGTTTTTAATATCTGACTTTCTAAGATTCAGCTCATCTTAACTTCTTTCTTATTTATTTTATGGTTAGATTTAATCTGCTCTGAGAGGAGAAAGTTGAAGTCCCCCACCCTGTATAGTTTTTCTGTCTTGTTTCCTGTGATTGTCTTAACTTTTCCTTTAAGAATTTGAAAACTCTGCCATTTAGTGTATATATGTATAGTATTGATATTATTTTGTTCTCTGTGAGCAAAATGTAGTTTCCTTTATTATTTCTTTTAATTAGGTCTGCTTTTTCAAAATTTGCCTGAGATCATGATTTCTATTTCTGACTTTTTTACTTCAAGTGAAGTGAATAAATTCTTCTCCAATCCCTTATTTTAATACTTTGTGAGTGTTTCTCTGTTTCATGTGTTTCTTGTAAACAATGTATTGCTGGGTTTTGCTTTCTAATCCATTTTATCTATTTCTGTTCTAAGGATAATTTTATCCCATTCACATTACAGTTACGATTACTAACTGTACATTTCCCCCATCCTATTTTTTTCTGTTTAGCTTTCTGTATTCTATTTATTTATTTTTTTAAAGAAAAGATTTTATTTATTTTGAGTTTTACAGATTTTCCCCTATTCTTGCTTCCCTCCCCCACCCCTCCACAGAAGGCAGTGTTAGTCTTTACATGGTTTCCATGGTATACATTGATCTAAATTGAATGTGATGAGAGAGAAATCATATCCTTAAGGAAGAAAAATATAGTATAAGAGACAGCAAGATCAGACAATAAGATAATGGTGTTTTTCCCCTAAATTGAAGGTAATGGTCTTTGGTCTTTGTTCAAACTCCACAATTCTTTCTCTGGATATAAATGGTATTCTCCATCGCAGATAGCCCAAAATTGTCCCTGATTGTTGCACTAATGGAATGAGCAAGTACATCAAGGTTGATCATCACCCCCCATGTTGTTGTTAGGTGTGCAGTGGTTTTTCTGGTTCTGCTCATCTCACTCAGCATCTATTCTATTCATTTTTATTTATATCTCTATTTTATTCTGGCACTCCTATAGAGTTTCTTTTGCTTCTGATCACTGCCTTCCTTTACTTGCCCTCCCTTTTGACATTTCTCCTTTTCTTCTCTTTCCTCTCCTATTTCCTTGTTGGGTAAGATAGAATTTTATATGTAAGTGAGTATGTTCTGCCCCTTTGAATCAATTCAGATGAGAGTGATGCTCAAACATTGACAACCCCTCTCTCCTTATTTCCCCTTCCGTGTAAAAATTCTCTCTAGCATTCCCTGTTTATTCCTTTTTTACTTCCTTCTTTTCCCTTCTCCCTTTCTGCCATATCTTCTCCATTTTTTGAACTTATCCTAACATAATTGACTCACATATGAATATTTTATTTAGTATAATTCTAACTGCTCTAATAATAAGAAAGTTCTTAGAAATTCAATGTGTCATCTTCTCATATAGGAATATAAATAGTTTAACCTTAGTAAGTTCCTTGTATTTCTCTTTCTTGTTTACTTTTTAGTAATTTTCTGAAATTTTACATGTGAATCTTAGATTTTCTGTTCAGTTCTCTTTTCACCAGTAATGCCTGAAATTAAATATCCATTTTTTCCACTGAAGGATTATACTCAGTTTTTCTGGGTAAGTTATTCTTGGTTAAAATTTTAGCTCCTTTGCCTTCTAGATGATCATATTTCAAGCCTTCTATTCCTTTAATGTGGAAACTGCTAAATCTTGTGTGATCCTTACTGTGGTTCCATGAATTTAGAGTGCTTTCTTCTCTGGAATTTGACTGTAATATTCCTGGGAGTTTTGATCAGTTTGATCTATTTTACCCTCTAATTCTAACATGTTGGGTCAGTTTTCCTTGAAAAGTTTTTGAAATATGATGTCTAGATTCTTTTTTTTTTTTGATGATGGCTTTGATGAAGTCTAATTACTCTTTTTTTAAAAAAAATTTTATTAAAGATTTTATTTGAGTTTTACAATTTTTCCTCAATCTTACTCCCCCCCCCATGAAGTCTAATAATTCTTAAATTAACTCTCTTCAATCTATTTTTTCAGGTCAGACATTTTTTACTGATGAGATATTTCTCTTTTTCAGGGCAAAATTTGATTCTTGTCCTCTTTGGACTGAGTTCTAGAAGTTCAATCTTGGTTTGGTTTCCCCATCCTCAGTTTCCATAGACCTATTTGACTTTCTATATTTACTTAGGCTAGAAAAATGACTCACTATGACCTTTTCTAGGCTTTCCTGTTCAGGACTTGATCTGGTATGATTTCTATATCTTTTTTGGAGGAGTTTTTTAGGAGAACTTGCTGCAGTATTCTGATATTTTGACTTTACTGCTCTTTGAATATTTCCAACTGGATTTCCCAGACATATTGAAAACTAATTTCATTATCTTTACCCACCTCCTCCATGCCCCAGACTTTCCTTCACTTTTTCCAAATTTCCTTATTTCTCCTGAAGTCACTATCACTTCCAGATTAGCAGATTTTCAGTTTCATTGATATCCTCAATTTCTCATTCTCCCTCATTTCACATATCTAATCAGTTGCCAAAACTTGATATTTCCACTTTTACAACATCTCTCATGTTCCACCCTTTCCCTCTATCCACATAGCTACCATCTTAGGCCCTCATAACCTCTTGCTTAGATTATATGGTGATCTCTGCCTTAATTTTCTTGCCATTTTAGTCTGTTTTATCTTCTACTGCCAAAGTAAGTTTTCTTAAGTCTAAACTCACCCTCCTTTGTAAATTCCAGTGACTCTCTATTATCGTTAGGCTAAAATACAAACTCCTCCTTAATTTTACAACATGGGAGCAAAGAAAGTTTCTGAATCAAACATTGAATCTGTTAAGGAAGGAAGGAATTCTCCTTCCTGGATTTAAGTAGATAACCACCAGAATCTTGATAATTAATAAACGAATGAATGAATGAATGAGCAAACAAATATTTGTAAGTATATCTGCATATGATATATTTGTAGAGAGAGAGAGATTAAATGAATCTAAAAGGAGTAGAGTCCATTGAGTCATGATGATAGAAGGAGAGCCTGAAAATGGTAATGAGGAATCAGGTTGTATGAGTCAAAGTACAGTCAGTGCTGGAAAGAGTAACTAGAGTAGCACTGTTACCAGGAGGCAACCTAGTCTCAGTGAATACAAAAAGATGATTGGTGCAATAGAGAAAAAGGTTTAATATGAAAACAGATTCGTTATCTAAGCAGCAGACAATCTAGAATGCACAGTAGACAGTGGACACTGTAGCCTGTACTTTCCTGTGAAATACAGAACATTGAATTTGTTTTGAAACATGAAGTTTAGGGTGTGATGAGATTGAGAGAAACACCTTTCTTTCATCTTCAACTTTTACATATTGATTCTCCCTCAGTGCTAACCACAGTTTCTCAGTTTACTCTTCTTTCATATGCTGCCTAGCATCTAACCTCACAACCACACACAAAGATGGTCATGCCCTCAATCTTGTCATCACCCACAATGGACTTCTTTGTTCAAGATTTTGAAATTCCCTGTCTAATCATAATCTTTTTCAGCCTTTCTATCTATGTTGGCATCTTGTGTTAGGTTAACATTTTTATTAATAAACAAATCAAAATGCATATTTTTCTGATGATGTGTTAAAAGATGTATTTGTTTGTAAAAGGCAGCACGTTACTACCATTCCTGAGTCAGAAACTAGTTTTTCTTTCCTTGGTAGAATCATATATGTAACAGAATTAAAATGATTTTGTATCAACTATTGTACATTTTAAGACTGGAATAATTAAATGTGCTCTTTACTTTTCAGCTTACTGTCACAATCCGAGCTTTGTTGCAGAATCTGAAGGAAAAGATCAGCCTTTTGAGGGACTTATTGCTAAGAGCTGTGTCAGCACACCAAATGTATCCATGCAAATATTTCATTGCCCTTTGCAGCATTTTATGTGGGATGTTGGGGGGAGAAAAAAAACTTTTGGGAGAGTAGTCAGACCATCTAGATGTAGAAGTGTGAGGAAGACTTTCAAAATGTTACTTGTAATTTTAATTTTCTATTTTAAATCTTTGCTAAATATTTTGCAGTGAATATGCTGGCATAGCAATATTTGCTTAAAAATTATTCTTTTTGTGTATAATGTTTCTATATAGGCAGCTATTGTTTGCATGTTACATTTATATAAACTTCTATATCTGCCTGGAATTCCAGTTTTTAAAAAATATCAACTATGCCTTGATGAATGACTTGAATTAATTACAATTCCAAACTGTGACTCCTGTTCTAGAACTGTTGGCACTATTTCATGGTATATAATCTGTTCCTTAAGCACTAACAAAAGAGCTCTCTTTTCCCCCTTTTTTTGTAAATTGCCTGTGATTAGATTATCTTCTCTATTTTTTTTCTTGGAATAGATACAGAGGTGGACAAAAATTTCAATTAAACTAAAAATCTATTATGTCATTATTTTTTAGCACATTAATATCAAGCTTTGGTAAAAAATGTAAGGAATTCATAATCTGAAGTATTTTTTGGAAAAACTTTTGACAGTCTAAAGTATTCAATGAAACTTAAATTTACAGTGATTTTAAACTTTTTAAAATCAGTTTTCTATTATTTTTGAATTTGAGTATTGGTCTTCCATACTAAACACATTAAATTTTGGTATTGTTTCAGAAAATGGTTCACTACCTAATAGTTCACTTCCTACTGAAAGTAGGAAAAAAGTAGATAAACTGTTTGGAAGATACAAGCAAAATTTTACGAATAAAAGCTATCTGAAATTGAACTTGCTTTTTAATTTTTTCTTTTAAAAGCATTTTTATTAAAAACTTTTATTTTTTTGTAATGTCTTTATATCCAAATATAATTTGTTTTACCCAATAAGTCATCTCTTATATTACAAAAAGGTAAAAAAAGAAAAAGTAGCAAAATCATATATCACATTTGCTTATTTTAATATGTGTAATATTACCTATATATAGTCTTCTTCCTATATAAAGAAGAAAAAGTGGTTCTAGATTTTTTTAAAAAATTCTATAATTCTCAAGCAAGCACTAAAGCTGATTTTAGGATTGGTTGCATATTTTTATTTCATTTATTTATTTAATTTTCTTTATTAAGGAACCTTCCTGTTGGTAAAAATCCAATGAATTTCATTTAGAGAGAGGAATTCTTATTTTTTTAAAATTAGAGCATTATGTGATTGCTTCCCATCTCCATCTTCGGAATCACAGGATTTTAGAATTAGTTTGACTTTATTCAGTGACTAGAATAAAAATCTCTTAAATACACCCTACACCTATACAGCCTATGAATTAAGACCTCTGGTGAGGAGTAGCTCACTGCCTCCTCAGGTAGCTTATTCCACTTGACTATTTCTAATTATTAGAAATTTTGACAAAGTTAAGCCTTTTGGCTTAACACTTTTGTGTCACCTCTTTGCAACTTTGATTCATTGCCTCTAGATAGTACTGTTTGCTACTTTGGTTCCAACCAATTAGAAAAATACAATTCTTCTTTAATATCTGAAGGTAATTGTCAAAAACTCTTCTCTTTTTAGCTAAACATCCCCAGTTCCTTTATCTGATTTTCATATGCCAGACTCTCAAGACCCTTTACCATCTTGGTTGCTCTTATTTGGGCATTCTTTGTTTTTTAATTTTTAAAAAACTTTTCATTTAAATAAATGTATTTTTCCAATTACATGCAAAGATAGTTTTCAATATTTATTTTTGGGTAAGATTTTGAATTCCATATTTTTCTCCACAGATTTAGAAAAACAAGGAAAAAGGATAAGCATGTATCTTTTATTTTATTCCTTTTTTTTTTTTAGTGCATGACCTTATATATTGAAATTTTATGGCTACTGTTCATTAAACCTTTTGCTAAATTTCATCTTAGTAGATTTAGCCTAATGTTCTGGCCTGTCAAAATCTTTTTTTCTTCCTCATGCTGTTTTAGCTATTAACTTCATTTTAACTAAACATATGATGTGTAAACTGTCTATGCTTTGTCCAAGTCATTGCAAGAAACTCCCTCTACTAACTGTAGATTAGTGCCTTCTTCTTAATTTATATTTTGTTATATTTACATTTATAGAATGTGATATTTTGTGACTTCACTCTGGATCACAGTACAGAACGTCTTAAGGAGAGTTTAATCCATATCTCATTTTATTCCAAGGGTTTGCTCTCTTTCCACTCTGTTATGTTTTCTCAAGTCATTAATAAAAAATGTTAAAAACATAAGTCCAAGAATAACTAAATGGTAAAGTGCTTAGAGTTGGGCATAAAATCATGAAGACCTGAGTTCGGAGCTTGTCTTAGACACTTATTAGATGTGCATTCCAGGACAAGCCACTTAATCTCCACCTGCCTCAGTTTCCTCATCTGTAAAATGTCATTAAGTACCTACATCCAAGGTTGTTATGAGGTTAAAATGAGATATTTGTTAAGTGCTTTAAATTAAAGTACTATATGGATGCTGGCAGCTATTATTGGTGTTGGATTCCAAGGTGACTATATAAGACCACCTTCTAATTTGACATAAAATGATAATAACTACCGTCAGCATCTGGTCATTCAGCCAGGTTTGAATACACTTATATGTATTATTTTCTAGCCTATGTCTTTTCTATAAATGAAGAAATTTTTTGAGATCAGTATTCTGATGATTTTAAATGGCTATGATTCATGGGCTAGCACAGTTTTAGAACGACTAGAATTGAAGGTCACCCAAAGCACGATGATGTTCATAGTGGGTTGGAGTAGTTTGTGATATATTGTGGAGTTGAAGTGTAATTTGAAAACTGTATGACAGTAGTATGAGGTGGGTTGTTTGTATGGTGAGAGTAAAGATATTCTATATACTTTACAATATTAATATTTGCAATATCAATTCAATTAACAATATTAATAATACCCAGCATATTTTGTGGATTGCTTGTGAAGATTTTGGGAAAATCATGGGTAAGAATCTCATAAGATGAAAAGGCATAGATGAACTGTGAGCTGCACCTTTGGAAAAGGTTCTCACATTCATGAAAATGTCACAAAATCACAGAAGATGAATTACAAGGAATCTTTGCCAGTCATACATGAAGGGGATTCCTCCTATTATGTTCCCTGACAAGTGGTTACCTTTCTTTGAATGCCTAGAGCTTAGTATAGGAGATGATGCACAACAGTTACTCAATAAATATTTGGTGACTGACTGATAATGACTCACCAAAGGAGATTGAAAAATAATATAAGACAAAGAAGAAAGCCAGTATAGAGATGTGTCATGAAAAAAAATTAGAAATTTAAATTAGTGAGAATTTCCTAGAACAAGTTCTTGCCAGAAGCAGTTATAGATGATGATGAAATTTAAGTTTGGTTAACTCTTGGTGGGTACTGAGATGTAGATACTGGTAATGGCAAAACCAAAATTAAAACCCTCTTTTTCTGACTTCAAATCTGGTACTCTTCCATTGTGCTACCGTACCTCCTTATTCATGTCAAAGACCTCCTTATTTAGTCTTGTAGGTCTTTTAGCCAAGATGCATTACTGATTTGTTAAAGGTACTATTCTACTCAAAAACTTATCCTTCCTATATTTTAACCTTTACCCCTCTTTCTCACATGTGCCTTTCCCATAGACAAGGCAAATCCCTCTCCATGTAAAAGTGATCTATCCTTTTTTTCCAGCAGATTGCCTCCTCTGTCATCCTAACACTCACTTATCTTCAATTATTCCCTCCCTTCTGCCAGCTTCCCTACTGCTTACAAACAAGTACATCTCTCCCTCATCCTGGAAAAAACCTTTAGTTGATCTTTCTAGTTATTCTCTTCCCTTTTTGGGTTAAACTTTTTGAGAAGGACATCTACATTAACTTGTTTCTATTTCATTTCTTTTGTCTTCCTAACTCTGAGGTTGGACTTCTGACCCAGTTAGTCAATAAGAACTACAAAGTTACCAATGATCTCTTAATTGTCAAATTTAATCACCTTTTCAAAATCCTCATCTTTCTTGAACTCTTGGCAGTTTTTGACACTGACCTTCACCTTTTTTTTCCTTTCTTCTCTTTAGCTGTTTTTGACACCAACAATCACTTTCTTTTCTTTCTTCTTTTTAGGTTTTCATGACATTTTACTCTCTTCCATGTATTCTGTCATGTAGTGACATAGATCTCCTTGCTATTCTTTGTACAGGATGTTCCATTTCCTTCCTCTGTGCATTTTCCCTGACTGGAGTTCTCTTCCTTCTCATCTCCTCTTGATTCCTCTGACTTCCTTCAAGCCCAAGCTAAAATTCCACTTTATGCAAGACTCCTTTCTTGATCCTTCTTAATTTGAGTGCCTGTCCTCTATCATCTCTAATTCATCTTTAATATCCTGTTTATTCATAATTGTTTGCATGTTGTCTCTTCCCTTTTGACTGTGAGCTCCTTGATAGCAGGATAGTCCTTTTGTCTTTGTTGTGTTCCCAGTACATAGCACAGTGAGTGGTACACAAGTAGGTACTTAATAGATGTTTCTTATTGACTTGGTCCAGAAAACTGTAATCTGAGTTATCTTTTTAGATTACTGTTTACTTCCAAATCTGCCTTGTTCTTCTGAATCACCTGTTGTTTTTTAAAGTTTTACTAATACCTTTTGTTTTTACCCCATTCATTTTTCCTCCTCATGAGTCCCTTACTTTTAATTGACAGTTGTGATGAAAGCATAATGTGTGCCCTCAGATCATTAGTTCCACCCCCCCCCCGAACTTTGTAGTTTTTAACATTGACTTTTTAGGGTCTTTTGGTATTATTTCTTTTGCAGTGAATCATCAGAAGAGGGTAGGAATTATCTGGTTCTGATGAGTTTTGGGAAATCCTCTTCCACACACTGTTACTTCTCTTTTATTTATGGCAGATTGACTGCCTCTGTGCCCCCTCACCAATCATCCTTACTTGTCTTTTCTTCCTTTTACCTTAATCGTATAACCTCTTTCATGATAACACCTGTAAATCCATCTCTCTATTGCCATACAAGATGAAAATACTTCCTTCAGAGATCTTCTGTCTCTGAATAAAGAACATCTTATTATTTCAACAAAGAATCATTTAACAATATCATCCCTTCTCATCCTGTGTATTTTTGGCATATTCTTTCATAGATCCTCAGGTATCTTTTAACTTTCCTTTTCTCTGTCATATTCTTCAGGAATTTCCTTTTTTCTAATTGACATTTTTTTTTCTTTTTTTTTTCCTCTTTGAAATCCCTCTTCCTTTCCTTCAAAGAACAGATCATTTTTCCTGGTAATCTTGAATATTGAGATTTTATTTCAGCCCTTTCATTTTCTTTCCTAGGACAGTTCAACTTACAATTTATGTATAAATTTGGTACTAAGCAGAAACTTAAACACAGTATACAGTTTACAGATTCTTGGAAATTATGTTTTTGTCTCAGGATATTCTTCAAGGACTGGCCAGTAGTTGCTGTAATGGAAATGCTTTCCCCTATCAAAATGTTTATTAGATAATAAAAGTCTATTATTGAAAAGTTTTAGAGTTTGTTAAAATTATCAGTGTTCTTCAATTATTTATTAAATTGAATATATAGAACTTTCAAAAAATATTAATAAAATGGAAACTCAGGATATTTGATTCTTTTACTTTTTAATTTCATAACTAGAAATCTTGTAATCAGAAATTTTCAAATTGTTTCCAGTATTGACTCAGAAATGCATGCCTTAGATTGTATTGAAGTCTTGCCTTTTTTAAAATTGGTGAGAGATCCCGGATAAGTTGCTTAACCTCTGAGGATCTTACATAATTTTCCCTCTAAAATAAAGGTGTTTTCCTTAGTTTTGCTGAACTATTTTTTTCTCTATCTCTTGTTACAAGGGACAGCTGAGTGTATGCTAATTTAGAAGCAAATATACTGCAAAAACTAAAGACATCGAGGGACAGCTAGGTGGTGCAGTGGATAAAGCACCAGCCCTGGAGTCAGGAGTACCTGGGTTCAAATCTGGTCTCAGACACTTAATAATTACCTAACTGTGTGGCCTTGGGCAAGTCACTTAACCCTATTTTCCTTGCAAAAACCTAAAAAAAACCCCTAAAAAACTAAAGACATATACTACAAAAAAATAAAGGGAGTTGAAAATTCTAAGGGTTTATGATCTATAGTCACATCTACAGTAGATATTAAGTCCAGACAGAGTGAGTTGAATAGCACTTTTCTGATAAGGTCAGAATTATTAAATATACTGTATTAGTGATGCTTCTATCATATGAAATTGGTTTTTGTGGCATTTTCTAAGGAAGTATATTTAATATTTTGGAGGGAGGAACAGGCAAGGTTACACTGCTATACTGAATACCATTTAAAGCTTCTCTTTACAGTTTGCTGGCTATTCAATTGAATTCAGTAAAGCATTTATTAAATACTTACTATATGTGGGTGACAAGAAAAAAATGAAATTATTCCTAATCTAAAAGAACTAATGAGAAGGCCCAACCTGTGTGATAAAGGAGAAAATGTGAAATGCATGAAGAGTTATTTTGAATTGGGGGAGTACTAATAAATGAGAGCAGCAGAAAAGTCTTATTTTTAGAAGTTGGCACTTGTCAGAACCCTTAAGGAGGAATTCCAAGAATAGGGGTGAAGCAGCTTGGGAAAAGACATGGAAAAGGGGGATGGAATGCTGTGCTTGGAGAATGTCACAGCGTTTGAATGACAGTGGATATCAGGGAGAATAATGGAAAGTCTTTCATTGGATTGATATATTGGAACCAAATTGTAATTAATTGTTAATTTCTAATTTAATTTTTGTTTTATTCGTTAGGCAATCAGGAAGCCATCAAAGCTTTTCAGTTAGGAACTATCATGACTAGGCGAGGTCTGTGCTTTTGTAGTTTTTCAGAAATCACTTCACTAAAAGTCTGGAGTAGATTCAGTTTAACTACTGGGCTTTATTTTTTCCATTCTCCCAAGTGGAGATAGTATTTGCTTCTAATGAACATACTGGATTATTCTAGGAATAAATGAAATAGTTTATAGTCTTCTTTCAGGAGAAAAGTAATACAAAAAATCTCATGTAGTAGTTTTTGTTAATATAACTTAGTGGTATTTCTAAACTAAGTAAGTTCGTATAGTGTTTAACTCTCTTGTATTATAGATTTGGTAAAGCATATTGTTCATGAATGAAAAAGTTAAGACCAAATCCGTAAGATTCAATAGTGAATCATTTTTTAACTGAGATCTATGATTTACATAAACAATCTCTTTTTATCAGCTTTTCCCTATTGTTATCTTCTTCAAGGTGGCCACAGTTTTCTTCTGTTTATTTAATTTGGAAATTTTTTTTAAATGTTTGGAAATGTCGCAATAGTATTACAAATGTTCTCTGCTACTGAAAAGCCTGTTGTATCAAAATATGATTTCTTTTAAAAATCAAAGAGCAGTTATTTGCTTACTCTGTATCTTACATGTTGTATTGATATGTATTGATATATAAATTCTTTACCTGACAGCTTAGACAAAATTGATGATGAAATTTTGAATATAATAATAAAAAATAATAAAAAGAAGGATATTTACAAACCATTTGATTATGAATTAGAACTTAGTTTATTTTAAAATGTAGAAAATTAAAATTTAAACAAGGTTATTATTCTTATTGAACCTTAACAAGATATCTTCAGAACACAGCTTGAAGGGGATCGAAGACAGAACTTATTGGATGACCTTGTTACCCGTGAAAGACTGCTTCAGGCCTCCTATAAGAATGATGGTACAGAACCAGATCTGATCAGGTATAATGCTTTCATTTATAAGACTGAATTGGTGGGTAATCTGGAGGCTACTTGTTTGTGATTTAATGACTAATTTCACTGATAGAAAAAATTGTCTTCATTTATAATCAGGTGAATTGTCTTTCAGTTTTGCTTAATTTCTTTTGTTTTATTTAACTGAAATAGTGGGTGAGGCATGTTAAGATATATTTGACTAAACTTTATTGCAGGTAGATTATATTAGGTAGAGTACAAAGTAAGGCAATAACTTTCTTTTGAGCCTTTGTAATATGTCTGTTCTAGATAGTTCAGTTTCTTTGGGGTTCCTGTAGTCAGTTACTTGGGTTTGTTATCTGTGCAGCCAAATTGAGTTTGTCATTGACAAATATGAATAATACCAGGGAAGTACCAATATTGTATTGTGGGACCCATGTCAGAGAAATTGAGTTAATCTTTGTATTCTTTTCAGTGTATAATTTTAATATTGACTTGGAAAGTAGTTTGAAAGTGTCATTAACTTCTGAAAGACCATAATATCTTTCTGAGTTCAGAATTAATGGATTTTTGAATTGCTATATATATATATATATAATATATGTATACATTGTTATTTCCTTGTATTTTTTTCCCTATGCTTCAACATCTCTTTAGATTTGATATCATTTCATTGTGATGACCACTTAATAGCATGGGTCATAGAAGCATCTTGCCCTTAATTTTTTTCTAGTTAATATTCTAGTTAATAATCGTTTAACAAATGTGAGATTGAAGTTTTTCTTTATAGTTGATTAATAAGGGTTTGAGAATACAATTCAGATGAAATATTGAATAATCCTTAGTTTATTAAGAGTGAATCCCTATTCATCAACTCACAGATATCTATCTCTTCCATTCAAAGGAGCAAATAGTTAGGCAATGCCTTTCTAATGGTATTGCTTTGTTAGGACAAATCTGAGTGAAGAGGATCCTATTGTAGGATCATAAATTTATACATGAAGGTGCAACCACCTCATTTTATAGAGGAAGAAGCTGAGATCTAGAGAGGTTCAGTGACTTACTTGCTCAGGGTTGGGAAAAAAAAGAGTGAACTCCAAGGAATCAAGTGGAGAAAAGTAGTAAAGCTATCCTGGCAGTAATTATGGCAAAGTTTTAAAGGCAAAGGAGAAACTATTGGTGGACCAGTCCACTTCAAATTGCAGCTAGAAGTTATAGATCTGACTTTCTTTCTCAATCAATTCTCTGTAGCATTGTTGTAGGAGTAGATTCAGGTTGGTTATTGCATAAGGATTGAGGAGTGAGATATTCCTAGTTAAGGTTACTGTTAAAATAGCTATGTCTAGAATGAATAGGAAGAGTTCAGTGCCTCATGGAAAGAATTATTGTTTTGAAGGAAGAAGTTGGGGTCAGGAGAGTCATGAAGTGGAGAACAGCTTCATTAAGGAAAACCAATGGAATAAAGTGGGAGAAGTATTGGACTTAGAATCAGATGACCTGGTTAGAGTCCTAGGATCTGTTGGCTTTGTTACTTGGGGCAAATTACTTTATTTCTCTGAATCTCATTTGAGAATTCTATTTAAGGGTTTCTTTCATAAGGTGATCACTAGATATTTTTATATTTTCATTTTGTACTCTTCCAATGAGTCTGAGCAGTTTTCATTCATGACTTCTTCAAATATAATATGTAGGTACCTTTTTGTTGTGATTTTCAGGTCGTTTGAAGATTCTTAGATATCTCTCATCTATTAAACAGATTGATTTTGATAGGAAATACTTTTTTCTTCTATTTTCTTTGGTTTTCAATTTTTTTTGTATCAGGGAATCATTGATTTCTACTTGGTTCAATTTAGTTTTCAGGGGTCTGTCATTTGGGTAAGATTTGCACCTTCTTTACTAAGCTATTTATTCTCTCCACTTAATTTCCTTTACCTTTCTTTCCTACAAAATTTTTCATTTTCTTTTCATTTTTTTCTCCTTGACTCTTATTTCATAATTTTATTTTATTTTATTTCATTTTTTGAGGTTTTTGCAAGGCAAACAGGGTTAAGTGGCTTGCCCAAGGCCACACAGCTAGGTAATTATTAAATGTCTGAGACTGGATTTGAACCCAGGTACTCCTGACTCCAAGGCCGGTGCTTTATCCACTACGCCACCTAGCTGCCCCTATTTCATAATTTTTAATATAATTTTTAACTCTTTAATTTTTTCAAGTATTCTAGTAGAGTTTGTGGCAAATCTTGTGTTTGTGTGTGTGTGTGTGTGTGTGTGTGTGTGAGAGAGAGAGAGAGAGAGAGAGAGAGAGAGAGAGAGAGAGAGAGAGAGACTTTTATTATTTTATTTCAATTTGGTTTTCATTTACATGCACAGGTAGTTTTCAGCATTCATCCATTTGTAAGTTTATAAGTTCCACATATTTCTATTATTCTCCCCCCCCTTTTAAAGGCTTGTAGATGTTTTGGAGATAGTGCTCTCTTGGGATTTTGTCTTAGGTGTCCCTATAATATTTCTTTATCATAGTTGTTTTGTTTATTTATTTTCTCAATTTTTATACTGAATTGGGATTTTTTTATTTTCAATTTTGTTTCAAATTCATATCTGTATTTAAGTATTTCACAAAAGTTGATTAAATACCAAATGTATTTGGGCATCTGTTCTTAAGGTATTTTTCCTTGGGGAAAAGTAAGAATGCCAATAGTTTTATAAAGAAAGCTATCAACATAGAGGGAGCTATCACTTTTATATAAACAGTTTCTCAGACAAATTAATGCTTTTAAAATCCAAATTTGAATTGGGATTTTCTGTCAGGATTAAGTTCTGTGTACTTCTGGAATAAATGATGAGACCTTGTTTTGTCCTGGTCTAAACTAGTTGACATTTTGCCACCGAAACTCATCTGATATTCAGCTCTGTTTTTTCAAAGACCTCAGGATAGGTGGGATCTGACTGATGTACTCTCAATCCTAGATCTGTTTTGGAGGGATATAGCTGCATACTCTGGGTATCTGAGGTTATTATTTAGTCCAGAGGCCTGTCTCCCATTTTCTGTAGGTTATAGGGTTTCCTAGCTTGTCTCTTTTCTGTTCTGGAATACTTTTCTGTTGTGCCCATCTCCTAGGGTGGGTTTACTGGCTGTACCTATTCCCTAACAACTATGAGTTTTTTTTGCCTTTCTCTTTGTTGAACTTAGGCTGCAAAACTGAACTTACTGAACTTTCCTGTCAGTACTTGATCTGGTGTTCTTTTTTATTTTTGACTCATTTGTGTGAGAAATTGGGTCCCTCTGTTTCTATTCTTTAGTAAATGTCCCAAAGTGATTTTCCTTTAGCCAGATCTGACTATCCTTACACAATAACCCAGTGACTCACTGTTGCCTCTAGGATCAAATATAAATTAAGTTTAGCTTATAAAGCTATTTATAATCTCAGCTCAACCTGTCTTTTAAGCCTTATCTTAATCCTCTAGCACGTTTTTTGATTCAGTTGGATTGGTATCTCTATTCTATA